>NC_142201.1:108512589-108822985 GCF_049639895.1 Pseudopodoces humilis
CAAAAGTTGTCAGTTAATTCTGGAACCATGTGATTCATTGCTGTCCTAATTTGCCTGGCATTTAGTAAACAACATGAAAAAGGCTACTGATCCAGTTGGATGACAGCATGATAATTCATAAACTTTCTGTTTAGTCAAACTTCTCACTTTCTCAGACAAACGTATGCTTGTTTTTGTGCTCAGTCCTTCAGGAATTAATTACTCTTTTACTGGTACATTACCTACTAACTCAAAAAAACCCTAAACATAATTTGCTGCCAGTGAGGAATATTGCCCTTTATATATTTGTCAAGGGTATCTTAAAGCCTAATAACCGTGATGAAGAATGTATGACAAAATGAGAATAAAATGTATGAGAGGAAACAAATCTGGAGGGCTGCTGAAAGAATAATTATACACTGTATGAGTAGATGTCTTTCTATCAGATGTATGTAATGCTATTTGCAAAAGCTGTGCATGGATCCATGCAGTTTTTCCCCTTTATGACTGGGAAGAGGCACAACAGGATTGTGGGTTTATCCCAACAGTGAAACAAGGAATGCTTCCATTGGAGAAATTCTTTGTTAGCGTAAAGTTAATTTAGGTGGTGCTGTGCCAATCTGTCCAAGTCCTGTAGGTGGAGAGGGAGTGTGATTAACAGTCTAGGAGAAGCCACCTCAAGTCAGAACAGCTCTGTGTTTCTGGATTTACAGAGGGAAAAAGCTTGTGCATGCAAATGTACATAAAACCTTCCCATGGGCTGTCATTATGTTAATCACCCCCCCCACACACACACACGAACAGAACATTTTTGTTTTGTTTTGTTTAAATCCTATTTCTATCAAGGAACAGAAAAAAAGTTAAATAGGTTATAAAACTTGTTTATTTTGACTTATTGCTGAAGACTGAAATCTCACCTCTACCAGCACCACCCAAACAGGTGGAAATGTAGCAATGCCAGAGCATCCCAATCTCAAAAGACAGATCCATTCACTTCAATCCCACATATCAGAGTGATTCAGGCTCAGCTGACTCACTCGGATGATGACTGTACCAGAATGTTCAAAGCTTTATATAGCAGCACCTAAAAACATCTCCAGAAGTTGTTGTGTGCAGCACAGACATGATGCTGCTTCCAGGCAGCTGCTGGGGAGATCAAGAGTTTATTTGTCAGGGTGACCACAAGGACAAAAAATGCACACATTTATATATCAGTGAAATCACTGCCTTTTTTATCACCCGCTTCGATTTTATTGGGTTTGGCCCCGGGATAAAATAAAGATTTCTTAAAGGAAATCTGTGGAGCTAAACTTAGGAGTTTACAGTGGCATAAGGAGGGGTTTGAGGATGTAATCATTTTGAAAACTATTGTGACTTTAACTGTGAATATTTCTATTTAACAGCATAAATGACAACCATCCTAGCTAAAAAAATTATGTTACTTTATTTGTTTTTTTTTCCTAGTTTTACCTTGATGTCTCTATTAAAATTCCAGAAGCCCCAAAACCCAACCCCACTAGAGTATCTGTGTCATTATAGGCAGCTTAAATGCAGAAACTTCTTGGGCAGTACTTGTAGTCTTCACACTTTTTCCTACCAAAAAATGCTAAACATTACCGGTTCTTTCCTTGTGATTTTATTTTTCTTTCCCATGATCTGATTAATATAACTTGGCAAGCTGAGATATTGACAAAGAAAGAAACAGAAAGGCAAGGAAAAGCTATAGAATATGTGAGGGGGAAAGGAGATAAGGGTAGACTTACACTTTGAATATAGTTGTGTGTGCTTAGTTGCACTCAGCTCTGATAATAAAAATGATCATTGTCTGACCTTAAAAGCAGTTTCCTATGACAGCCAGCTAAAAGCCAGTTCATTTATATGCTACTTTATAGCTGTAGCAGTAACATAAAATCTAATTTGTGGCTGGCTTTATTCAAACTGTGTAGGAAAATCAAAACTTTCTAGGTTTTATTTATTCTTTCTCCCTACTTTTACGCTAGTCTCCTACTGGCTTACCCAAGGTCTAGGTTTGTCAGAAGGCCAAACAATTTGAGATTCAAACAACAGTGCCTTAGATTTTATTTTTTTTTTTTCCATTAGACATTCAAGTCTTCATCATCCATCTTTAAAGAGCTGCCATCTCTTGATTTTATACTGATTTCTTTCATTACCATTATTTTTATGACCTTCCTGCTCCTCAGCTGTATAGATGGTGTGTTAAAAAATCATGATAAACCTATGTTAGACCATGATGAGATCTCAAACTTATCTTCCAGGCCTCTTTTCCAAAACCTCTAAACAGAGGCCTTGGTCAGAGCTGTTACCCAGGTGAAACATCCACAAGCTACAGCTGAGTAATAGCTAGAAAACCTTCCCTAGCATCTCCAACCAGCTGGTAAACCAAACTTGGATTTTTTTTAATATCAAAATACGCCTGTTGTGAGCAGGACTTGGAGTTTTTTAAGTTCTACACCAATATTTTCATGAGGCTTACTTGTCCACAGTGCCCATTTTAGGGGTTACACAGTACTTGTTCCTTTTCTGAAGCACCATTTAATTAGGGTTTCATTCCACTAGTCAGTCTTGGTGGTGCAATTAGTGCTGTGAATTCTCAAAGCTCACAGGTTTAAGATCAACCGAGGAGATTGTAGCATCTGTTCTAACTCAAAGAGCTCTTTGGTTTTCAGGTCTGATAGATACAGAGCCAGGAAAACCTTCTTATAACATAATCTGAAAAAAAAAAAAAAAAAAGGAAAAATTTAACCCCTCCCTTCAACACCTCTCCCCCCTAAAAACCAACACAAAACAAACACCAAGATAAACAAACAATCTCAATCAGTTTCATACTTTATTGACTGGATTCCTACAGATTTCTATGTCCCCATAGAATTAAAATAATGGCAAACAGTAAGTGTTCACATGTATGGTGATCACAGACCAAAACCACGCCAAATCAAATCAAGTCCAAATCAAGAGGCTGGACTACAAACATAGTATGAAAATAACTTCTTTTTTTTTTTTTTTTAGCTAAGAATTTTGGGTATTGTTGCATCCACACAAGATTTATTTCTGTGTCTCAGGCAACAGGGCAGTAAGTAGCAGCAGAATGTGGTTATGGAAGGAGAAAATTCTTCATGCAGTGTGAAAATAAATATAAAACTGCATTATCACTACATGCTAAAAAATGGAAATGGAAATATCCTGATGTCTGTTGTGAGCAGACCAAAATCAAACCCAAATGCTTCTGTGTGAAATTTCCGGTTCTCAGATACTTTTAAAAGATGTTTTATAGTTGTAATATCAATCCAAGAGTAATCCTCAAGGCAACATGCACATCACTAATGAAGTCTAACCACCAAAACAAATTCTGGCAACATGACCCACATGAGGCTTATTACTTCCATTGCCATGAAAAGTGCTCATGCTTTGCAATTTCTACCTTTACAAACTAAGGCAGAGACCTGTGCTATTTATAAAAGGGCAATTTTCTCTGCTTAACAGCCATTATGATGTAAGATGAAGACTGTCGTCATTATTACACATTATTTGGTCATATTATGCATCAAATGTGGCTGTTGCATTCTGGAACAAATAAAGATAGATTTCATGACCTGAATAGTTTGCCAAGTAAATGAATATCATAAATGAGACATAGATTAAACTACAGGCATGCTGAACACAAGAAAGAAAATACCATAATATCATATATTAGGAACCTGCTCTTTGTGTCTGGGACAAATATTTCTAGTGCTAACAAATCCATCCAGCTGTCAGCTTGCAGTAATGAAGTAGGCAACTTAAAAAGTACACAATGATTTCCAGCCTTGATGGATTATCACTTAACCCAAAATGCAACACTGTGCAGATAAGTATCACAATTGGTTGATGGTCTGATAAAGATTCCATTATATAGCTGAGCTGCAGAGAGGCTTCAGCACTGCGTCAGGAATTCAAACATTCTCAGCCTAAGCTCTGATCACACTGGGGCTTTTTGGGCTTTTTCTTTTTTTTATATTTTTTTTTTTCCCTACCGCGTATGAATTATGCAGTCTGACAGTCTCTATTGTAAACTGGCAGTGCAAGAGGTTTTCCAAATTAAGAGTCCCTTCTGCTGGAAGCATTTTTACTGCCTTCCAGGAGCTCAGAGTTCAGCCTCAGAGCGAAGGTGTTAGCTCTCTTTCTGCTCCACGTGCAGCTAGCAAGGAAGCACAGGCACTTCCAGAAAGGTCCCTGGGAAGGAGGGCTGAAGTCATCAGTGTCACCACCTCTGTGTCAAGTGCTGCACCAGAGTCAGTGTGTGCTGATGTCACACTGACCATTTCCATCTGATCTCTGCTTGGGTGCTGACCTCAAGTTAGTGGTTTTCCACATTCAGGTGTAAACAAGATATTATTCGTACTAACTTCCTGCTCTGTTCAGGCTTAAAATGTGATTTTCAAAATAGTAACTTTTTTAAAAAGTAGGTTTTTGTACCTCCTGCTTTAAAAGCGAGAATTCTACTGATTTCAAGAGATTTTGGTGACCTAGTATTGGCATCTCTTGAAGCAGTTTGGTTAAATGAGTTTCTCCCATCTCACAGGTAGTTCTGAAGTGGATGTATCTGGATTTTCTCTGTATCTGGACAGGCTACTCTTAGTGTATTGTCAGTTCTGCCCCATAAACTTGACAGTGGCTTGCAGATATCCAAAGTATTTCCTCTACAGAAAGACAGGCTGAACTTCCCTTTCTTCCAAGTAAAATTTTGCATACAGATAAGCTCATTAATTTTCAGTGGGACTGTGGTAGTTTGGTGTGTTATTCCCAGGTACAATCTGTGATCTGTTCAGTCCAGAGGGACCTGCTGGGTCAGTTAGCCTAAATTCATGTATAGTTTCCAGTCTCATAGATTTATAATGAAACACAGAAACCTTTATTTTATTAAAGAGCCTCCACCAGAACATATGTAGTCTTAATTTAGGACTTAAGGAAACAGAGAATCCAGAATTCCCCTTGGTGTTTCTCTTCAGCACTTAGTTATCCTCACTGTTGCAAACTTGAGCCTTACTTCTCACTTAAATGTCTTTCAGGTTAACAACAGTAAATTCTTGAAGGCTTCACATTCCATATGCATTTTCTTCTCAAAAGCGAATATTTATTGTAAAAATAAAAAATATATGCTTTAAATAAAAAAAATATGCTTTGAAATTGATTCTTGAATTTCATTTGAAAGGGTTGAATCTGTGATCTTTAGGATCTGATTAAGGCTTTGATTTGGTTTGTTTTAAAGGTGTTGTCAGGCATATTTTAATGATGAGTTTTAAGGGCAAAATTTTGGGTTTCTTACAGCAGGGAGAAAGATCAAGCAAATGGTTGCTGTTGAATGTCCTTCACTGTTGCTGTATTTATATGGGATCACAAAGCTTAGTTTTACTTTATTTAGAGTGTTTAAGGCACTTTAAAGGCACTACCAGCAAAAACTGATACTTTTTTTTTATATTTATTACTGGGTAAGGCAGATTTTGGCAAGTTCTGTGCTGTCAGGGTATTGATGAAGTGCTTCACTGTTAGAAGCAAAAAGCAAAAGTATACAACTAAATATTGTTATAGCTAACAACAAGGACATCTAAAGCAACTGTTCCAGTGCCATGTGGGATGTTAAAAAAAAGACTGAAGTGGTGCCAAGTTCTAAAAACAAGTAAAGGAAAGAAAAAAAGAGAGAAAATTGCTTATAGTTTCAAATGTATTGCTAACACCTTTAATAAAAAATGTATGTCTTTCTCACTAACCAGTGAACTCAAGTCATCAGCTGTGCCTTTGAAGCACAGAGAGAGTAAAAGATTACTCTCTCTGCCCTTCGTTTCTCTGACATTCCACTTGAAACACAGTTAATAACTTCCAGTGTGAGCCTCACAAAATGCAGAATTGATACTAATTATATTAAGTTTTTTGGATGAAAGATGACCTTGGTGAAACTTGAAGCTATAGCATTCCCCGGAACAAAAAAAAAAAAAAAAAAAAAAAAAAAAAAAATAAAAGTAAAATCTACAGAGGGTGACTTTGGAGATTATTTAACTCGACCTATTAATTTTTGCATGTGAAGTTATTCAGACTGTGAATACAAAAAAGGGTATTATGGTATTTTTTTTTTTTAGCATTTTTCAGAGCACTGAAATAACCTGCTGAATCACACCCCTGTTATTTTGGGTTTGTTTTTTTTTTCTGTGTTAGTCATTTGGGATGTCTTTTCTGTGTCAGACTCAGCAAGTGCACTGTGGAGAGCAGGGCTTGGAGGGGCTGACACGTGTGTGTGTGTGAGCAGTCAGCAAAGACAAACAAAAATCAAATACCAGTGTTTTAAAAGATTTGAAAGATGAGCTTCAAACACACCTTTAAAGGAAAGAGGTGGAAGAGAAGTCTGGTTTGAAGTCCACGGTCTCATAATCACAGCTGAGTTCATTTTTTTGTCGCTACAAAATTGAGAAAAGGAGAGAATTACAAACTCATCTACTCTGAGATATACAGGGTGGAAAACCTTATTCAGTAACACTTGACTCACTGTTTGGCTGACTATAAAAGACCGAACAGGGAAGCAGGACTGGAATTGACTGAAAAAATGAAATTCAGAACCAACACAAGGAAGTACTTTTCACTCAAAAAGAAATACAATTTTTCAATAGCCTACTGAGCCAAGTTTGGAATTGGAGGCACTGGGGTCATTAAAGAAGAAGGGAGATATTATTCTGGAAGAACTGTGTTAACCAGGATGACTTGCAATGGGCTGAATGGCCTTTTCCTTCTCCCCAAATTTATGTTCTTTTTGAAAAACTTTGATTACAAGTCATCCTGCTGTGATTTAGATAGCATGAATTTGAAAAGAATGTATCAAATCTTTTCAATCAAGATGCTTGGGTTTCTTTCCAGTCTGAATTCTTGCAAACCTGTAATAGAAAACCATCAGTCAAGGGAAAGAAGTATCAGGAGTAGCAATTTACCTTAATGTACAATTTCCTTTTCTAGCGTAAAGGGTAAGAGACAAGGATCCCAGACAACAAAGGCCAGAATATAAATCATTATGGGAATATATCAAAAAAAAAAAAAAAAAAAAAAAGGAAAGGGGAAGAAAAAGAAAAAATAAATCCCCCAGACTGACAATTTGAGGAAGACATTTCATTTTTTTTGTATGCTCCTTTTCTTGTGGCTAACAAGTCTCTACTGTACATGCATCAGGTCATGAAGTGCATTCAGCACCCAACAGAGAAGAGAAAAGTTTCATTTTAATGAATTCAAAGTGCTGTAATGGACTTTAGCATTGACTTTGGACCAGGTCCCTGGACATACGTGACAGAAGCTGGCTTTTAAAACTATATTAATTTGTTAGAGAATGGGAATGTCACAGAAAATGAATATGTAAAGCTTTTTTTTTGTTTGTCTGGGTTTTTTTTTTTGTATTGTGCAGTTTTCTGTGCAGAGGAACATTTCTGATGTCTAAGTTTGACTTACACTCAATTACTGTATCCAGTGCAGGAATCCACTGTGTTGCTGGGCTGAATTGCAAATATTGGGCACACTTTGAGACTCTTTGGCACAATTACTGCCATCAGTCCTGAGCTCGTTTATCACCTACAAAGCACTTTTGTTACTGTGACTGCTGGGTTGCTACTGTGTGTGTGGACATCCTTATGTCAGACTGCTGTAGTGGGGTTTTGGGGTAAACTCTGTGGTTTTGAAAACAATAGCAGCCCTGGGTTGTTTAAGTTTTTAAGGGTTGCCTAATTCCAGAGCCCTGTCCCTCCAGTTCATCTCAGAAGCATCTGTTCCCAATATTCCTGGAGTTGGTAATGTTAAGAAGAAATTAGTCCTTTATTGCATTCAGGTTGGCTCTCCTCCTCCACAAAACCTTGTGCCAAGTAATTTGTGAGTGGTTTTATAGTTTCCCAGTCTCTATGGGATCTGTTGTTGTTGTTATTGTAGGTCCCTGTACTACAGCATGACTGGGGAGAAGTGTGTTAATTGTTTTTGTCTGATGAAAATCTTCACTTTTTTACTTCCTGGTGCTTTTGGGTAGTATTCACTAATTCTTACCAAATCATTTCTGTGGAAAAATTTACTTCAAATTACTACTGTGACACTCAGAGATTTCAGTCTTGTTTTCCCATGTAGAATGTGTTTTATATTTATTAAGAAATGTGAGTGGATTATAGGATTTCTGCATAATTCAGGTATATCAGATAATTCTGATAACATTCAGAGGAACAATTCATACACAACAGAACTTCACAGTAGTGTGGGCTTGTCTTCAACCCTGCAATAAAATAGATGGCTTGCAGTATGAAACATCTTGCTTCTGTTATATTTGCAGTGTTATGGAGGAATTAAGAACATCAGGAAAGTTCAAGGGCAGGAAACTTTTTCTTCTGGTTTTCTGGTTTGTTTTGATTTTATATAAACAATGCCTGCATGCACTTGTATATAACAACAGAAAAAATAATTCTCATAATAGGAACAACACATGGGTCAGTCTAAAACACATTTTCAAATGTGTCTGTTTTATTAAAAAAGTGATGAACTGTTAAGCTACTTTCTGAAGACAGAACATAAGGAGTAGATTCAAGGGCTTTGGAAGTCAATGCTGTTCAAATACATTCAAAGACGATTTTTAATTTTTTTTTTTTATTATTGCTGACTTTTTTTTTTTGTGTTGTCTTTTTTTATAGGCTTCTAAACCTATTAATAACTGTTCTGGTTTCTGGACAGAACAACTTTCAAAATCCTACCATGTTAAACCATTTTTTGAAGAAGTCTTTTCATCTATAGTTGGTTGATACACAGCAACATTTGAGTTTAATTCAGTATTCAAACACAATCATATACTACACTTTTGTCTCTCAATGTAAATGAAATTAAACATACTCAACATCTAGTATTTAAACACAGAGCATATCAAACAGTCTTCATTCATTTTGGGGTCATCTGATTTATGTTTTGTAGGATTGGACATGTCTTAAGCCTTTCTCTGTTGACTACAGAATGATGCTGCTAATTCTTCATGCTTTCACCAACTTTAGTACCCAGGGTAAACTCTTACTGAGTATTTAAAGCCACAAGTGTCTAAAACTCAATGGGTCTGTCACTGGCCAAACAGATGGTTGAGGAAGGCAATAGGAAAAACAAAGCTGGATAAAAGAAAATTGGTGTCTTCTTCAGTGCATTTTAACCTCTTCAATTTCCCTATTGTTTCCCATTTCAACCTCATATTTTTCTATCACAGTTTTTTCTTATTATCATTCAATTTTTATTTATCTCACTCTTGCTATTGATTAACTAATTTTAAAAAGGAATTTACTCGGGGTAATACTGTGGATATGGCATATTTAAAATGCCTTCTTCATTCAGAGTCAGAATTGGCATTAATCCATTGAATTCAACTCTGGGCTTCTCTAGTCTGGAGAAAAAGAGGCTGATCCTGAGGAGGGAAAGTGGAGAGGGAAGTGCTGATCTCTTCCTTGGATCCAGTGACAGGAATGGTTTGGAACCGCACCAGGAGAGATTCAGACTTGACATTAGGAAACATTTCTTCACCAAGAGACTGGTCAAGCACTGAAACAGCCTTCCTGGAGAGGGAGGTGGTAAATGCCCCATCCCTGTCAGTGTTCAGGAGGCTTTGGACAATGCCATCAATAAAGATCTTTGAGTGTCAGGCCTGAAGCAGTCAGGCAGTTGAGCTGGATGATCACTGTGGGTCCCTTTCACTGTGGCTTTTCTGTTCTCTTCTGTTCTGTTCCATTGTATTCTATTCATCCCTAGCATTTATATCATGGCAGCCACAGCAGATGCCTAATGTTGCGCTGGAACTCGCCAACCACCAGTTGAGAGAGGTTGCTGAAAAGATCTAAGCTTTACATTTAATATCACACGTGAAAATTTAGGTCATCTTCCCTTCCAAATAAATCATAATCAAAGGATCCAAGTTATGGAATAGTATAATTTTTTAAAAGGCACACAAACGTTTAGAAGAGTTACAGTCATACGTTTCCCCAACTGTTGCTGGATCCCTTCAACAAATGGCTTTTTAACTCTTGAAAAAGCTATTTTAATTCTCTTTGTAAGGGTTAGAAGAGGGTCTTTTGTACTGTGTTCAAAAGACCAGTGTTGGAAAAGGGCAGTTATTTTAGCCATATTGCAATATTAAAAGTATGTTAAAAGGATGGCTTCTGAAAAAGGGAAAAAGGAAAATGGCAGTCAAATAATCTCAGAGTCTTGGTCAGTTGAGAGTTCCAAGAATCCTCTTCATTAGTCCTGAACATCAACTAAAACCTAACTTCAGATATCAGATCTAGGTCAAAAATTACCATGGATGAGTTATTTATTAGCAAAAGTTGTAAATGGAATTTTCCAAATGGAATGGACGCTTTTTCTCCTTAAAAAGCACCTGCTGTTTATTTAACTTTTAATGAATTGACCTATGTCAATAAATTCATTATTTCCATCAACATGTTATATCTTAAGATCTCAGTTTTATCTGCTGATATTTCATGAGCATTAATTATTGCACTTTGCATTTCCTGTAATGAAAGAAAAATACAGCTAAAAACCTAAAAATGGACACATGTAGGACTGAAAAAAGTGGGTTTTTAAGACCGTAAGGTGGTAAGTGCCACAAAACACATGGTGCCCACTCAGTGTTGTAGGAATGTGAGCTAATCCTGACTGCATTCCACAGCTTTTCTTTCAGCAGTCAAAAGGAAAATGATGTATCAGCAGCAGAGCTGTGCTGCATTGGCAGCACCCCTTACATACATAGCAGGGCAAGAGCATGGCAAAGAATGGCACCTGCAATCCAGCAGAGTGTTATTCTGCCTGAACTTTACAGATGGCACAGTTTTGTCAGGCCTGTACTAAAATTTAAGGACTTTTTTGTCATCTTTACGTGACGCTCAACATACATTATGATTGCACATTAATTGAATTAGTTTGTGACCACATAAAAATGCAAAGTATTCTTAACATTAATGCTTTTCTAGGTGCTATCCCATGACCTGATCTCTTGTCTTCTGGACAAGGAACAGTAAAATATATTTATTTTATACCTCCAGATACCGCCCTGTTCCTGCAAACCCAACCACTTTGCACTGTATCAGCAATCCCATGGAAATCAGGGAAGCTACATCTGTTTTTTAATTCAAATGCATGTGTGTCTGTGGGACATGAGGACCCTACTTGACGTTAGGGGTAAACCTCATTCTTTGAACTTTACTTAAGAGAGTTTATTTGGAAGGTTGTGTAGAAGGCACCATGGCATAATCGTGCCCAAACATTCCATTAATTTGACTTTTTTTTTTTTTTTTTTTTCCACTTACTCAGTGCATACGGAGACAAGCAGAACAAAAATGAGGGGTTTTGGTTTGTTCTTTTTTCTTGGCACCCAGTCTGTGCTATTATAGATAAATAATTTTCATGATAAGCTTAAAGCATTTATATTGTTATGCACTTATCAAGCATTTACTCTATTTTCTCATTTTATGTAGCACTTCACAACTTTGATAAGGTGTGAATATTAAGATAAGACCCAATTGCTGTCTGAAGTGTCCACAGAACCTGCTTCAAAGAAAGAAAAAGTAATCAGACTTCAAATTTTTACTCATTTTCCAAATATATATCTGAACATCTGCACTACCATAGCAGATAATGCTAAATATTACTGCTTCTAGAGAGAAGTTGTGCAACTATATTTTTAAGACAGAAATTTAAAACAAATTAAACAATTTACTCATATGCTGAACATTCCCCCTTTCTATTCCACAGATTTTTATTTTTTTTTAAGTAATGAGAGTATTTAGCAGAAAGGCATGGTCACCTTGCAGTTCATGTAAGATTTGAAATCACTTCTATGATTAAATTAGGAAAGGTTCATAATTTTCAGTGCCATGGTATTTATGGAAGTCTAGCAGAGATTATGTGTATTTTTCCTTCACATCCTAAAAGGGAATAATCTCCCCTTATTCCTCCTGCCCAGCTGAGCTATTTTCACAAGCCACTTGTAAAATAACTCAAGATACTCCAGGACTATGAAGAGCACAAAAATCTTTCATTTGGTACCTGAAGTGGTATTAATTATTTCACTACCAGAAAACAAGTGATAGAGCCCTCCAGTGTCATTGTCACTGCCACCTGACCCCGCAGCACTCTTGCCTTTTCCTGGAGAGAAAGAATCCCAAACAGAAATCATTGCTTTGTTACTTCATAAATAAAATTTATCACACTTTAGGGGTGCACCTTAAGGGTGTGCCTTCCATGCTTTGGAAATACTGCACCTCTGCTTTGGAAATGCTGCACGGAGTTCTGCTCATCCAGCAGCAGAAAAAATAAAAAAAATGGTGATAGAAATGAGGGAGAAAAAATAAAGTGAGAAGGATGGCTGATCTTTGAAAATGGTGTCTGTGCTAAGAGAGATTAAACACACTAGCACTCTTCACCTTGGAAAAGAGATAGCTGGAGAGAGAGGTGGCAGCAGTTAAATTAAATTAGAAATGACATGAAAAACGTGAATTATGTGAATACAGTCACCAATGCAGAAAGTTTCTAGACTCTGGAGTCAAAAAATGGGTGAGTGAGCAAGGGAAACTTTATGTATTTCATTTTTCATTTTGGTTGTAAATTAAATTGGACTAGTGAAACACTAGGGTGTTTTCCCATCTAGTACAGACATTCTCAGATTTTTCTGTACAGGAAAAAGAAATTACAAATGTCCTATTTGTCATAATTTAAATTAAGAAAAACATAACAATGTGAAATCATAGCTTTAATTAATATTAAAACCAATAAAATTCATCAAAAGTGGTCTTTCTAAATGTTGACTAACTGTGGACTACAAGGCCATTTTTTTTGGCAATGTTCTGAAAAGTAAATTAAAATATATTAATTTAATAATCACAGATAAAAATATTAAAAATTGCAAGATGACTAAATCACAATCATAATATGTCTCCACATTCATCCAATCTAGTTAAAATAAATCTTGTAAAAGTGTAAGTTTTTATTAAAGCATCTTCGGTGTACAGGCAATTTAAATATGCTGCTATCAATAGCATACTACAGCAAACATAGGTAAAAATCATTTGATACAGATCTTAAAAAAAGAGACCAAGTCAGTGATCATTACACAAACCATCAACACTTTCAAACATCACTGTGTCCTTTTTCTCATTTATTCACCCTTCAGAAATTTGTACTGACTTAGGATATTTTTAAAAGAGGCTTCTGCCATTTTTGGCGAAGTGAGGTTTTTAACAGGGAGAGGCAAAAGAGGGAGAGATGCTGGAGAAACATCTTCATGCAACATGAGAACATTTTTGTCATCCTGCCCACTGTGTCTCTAGCACTACCTGGAAAATGTGGTCTCAGTACATTGCTTGGAACTCTAAAACCATTTCTCTCCCAGTTGTCTGGTAAAACTAAAAATAAAACAGTTGCAGTCTCAGTTGGAGGCTGTCTTGTTATCCACCAGTAAAGATAGGTTGTTTAAGTAGTCCGTAATATTGTGAAAGATTATTTTTACAAAGTCACATTTATTTGCCTATGTAAAATTTAAAGGCTAGGACATGGCTAGGATTGAAAAATAGTGAATGCTGGGACTTTTTGTCACAGAAAATAATTTCTCAAAGGTGCCGTGGTGTATTTTAATTAGGCCTCAGCCCTGAAAACATAAAAGTAAAGAGGCAACTGATTATGCATGTAGTCATAAAAGTCTTTTGTGCTTTCCTAAAGGATGTTTTTGAATAAGGTATGTTTTCTTTTGCTGCTACAGAATTTGCAAGTTTTACCCCTAAATTTAAGATTATATTTGTAAGCTAAATAAAAGTCTAATGGTTGTGAAGGAGACAAAGATGCTTGAGAGTGAAGATTAATGCCCCCATTATTGCCATAAATAATAGTGATGTAACACATCTTAACAAAATTAATGACTAATTTGGACTCTTTATTGCCAAGTCACTCAGTTTCAAAGACATTATAAAATCATAAAACCAAGTTATGAATTTTCCTCCTTCCCAATAATGCAAATAAAAATTACAGATGAAAAAGGCATTTACTCATCCTACAATATAACTCACTTTATCAGGGAAAAAAAAAAGATACCATCTGATGAGAATGCTCATCACTTGTGAGTCTTATTGCTGTAAAGGAAAAAATAATTTCTCTCTATGGCCAGCTACTGTGTGAGTTCAGTGGTAAAACGATTATCAAACTATTTGGCAATTGCACTGGTGGTGTGTGCAAAGAAATACTGCCTGGGTGGCTCAAGGTTGTAATAGCAGTAATGGCTCCACAATTAACAAAAGTGATAGGGGAAACCCAAAGAACATCTGTTACAATAATGGTAGGAATAAGGAACATAAAGCAGAGAGAGGGATAATACAAATTCAGATTTTATAGCCAGAGATAAAAATACAGAAAATTGTGAGATGATTAAATCACAACTGTTACAACCCTTCTACCTTAATCTGACATAGTTAACCTAAATCTTCTAGCAGTACAATTTACTGCTAAAATCTTCCTGATGTGCAAACCATGTAAACATGCTGCTCTGGAGGTCACAGTTCATTTGCCACAGCAAACACAGGTAAAATTTTGGGTACAGTTTTTACAGAATCAGATTAAGTTGGTGAATATTTATACAAATCTAAATTTAAGCCTCGTACCAGTGAAGGAAGATTTATATGATCAAGAACATTGTGAATAATTTATACATATGCATTTTTTTACCTGACGAAAAACCCTGAATTTTTCAATATTCAGAAGTTACAAAATCCATGAATGGAGCCATAAAAACAAGAATTTTATATGGTGGGTTAAAGGAAACTATTAATACTGTGGGTTTTGATTTTGGATTTTGTTTTCCTTTGGAAAAATATGCTGTGTCATTAGAGACTTTTTATCGGTCTTGTTTTTCCTCTGGTGATACACATAAAATTCAAGCTGCTTTTCGTGTTCAGGAAGGTCACGGAGCACATATGAAGCTGTGCTCTGGTTTTTTGGACAGAGAAAGGAGAAACAGCCAGGAATCTCTGCAGGAATCTCTGCTGGAGACCAGCAATGCTGCTGCTGTGGTTCCTTCCTCTTAGCAGAGTGTCATTTGTGATTCTGCATTTCCTGAAATGCCTGGTGTGCAGCTCTAGCTGCCAAGAGGATACACATCCCAGTCTGTCACACCTCTGCCTCTGGAGATGAGGCAGGAGAAAGCACAGCCAGTCGTGAACCAGAAACTCTGACTTTTAGCCCAGAAAATCTAAAAGTGTGTGGATTTTACTCTTGTTTTTTTTTTTTTTGTCAATACTCATCCATTTCTGAGTGAGAGAAAAACGACAGGAAACAACTAGAGAAGTGTCAATGGGTAGAAGCTCCTGATCTGTGGAGACATTTTCACCCAAGTTATTTGTTTTTACATACCCTGAATAGGCTTTTAGCCCCTACACAGCAGTGAAGGCTGTTAAGGAACAGTGGCTTAGAGTGCTCAAGCCCTGTGAGTCTTACCTAGTAATTCCCTGTATCAAATACCCCATGTATAAAATTGTGCACATTACACTGAATATATGAAGGGAATATTCAGGATTGGATAGCTTTGGTGAAGAAGGTATTGAGTTGACTCTGGGCCCATCCATTAAATGTGTCCCAGTTGTATCTCCTGGTGCTAAAGGAAAAACAAAAGTGATACCTCAGTTTAATGCAGTGCTACAGGGTGCTTGAGGTATGTCAAAGGATCTATAACAAACATTTATCAGCACTTCTCCTCCACTGGGTGATGCAGAGAAGGCTCTGCCCCTGTGTGTATTCAGGCAATTGAACTGAGCACACACTCTCAAAGGCACGCTTTTGTTTGCCGTAGGGATGTTAAAGTTTCGGTTCAGCAGAGTCTCTTGCCTGCTTCAGGCAGAAATTGGATTCCTGGCTTGGTCCCAGCAACTTGAAAAGAGTCTGATGCCTATACAAATATACATAATGGCAGTCTTAATCATTAGGAATTATGTTATTTTTCTGTTTCTCCAATAATGTTTCATAATGAATCAAAATGAGCTAGATGGCTCGCTATCACTTTGAATGCTAATTAAATGGAGACCTTCAGCAGTTTCTGACCACTTCTAATGCTTCTAATTTCTGTTTGTTTATATTTCTGTTTATCACTGAGGCTTGTGTTGTAGAAAACCCCAGCATAACAGAAGAATCTTAATTCCTTGCTTTTTCTTTCCTTTTTTTTAGAAGCAAAGCTCCCAAATCTACAGTAAACTCTTCCTTTTCAGACATCAGTGCAACTCAGACTATGCCAACAGGGTTTTTTATCTCCCTGAAGTAGGGATTCAGAATATTAAGAAGTTTGGAGTAGGATTTACAAGGATTTTACCTGCCTAGTTGCCCCATCATTTTCTCACTTCTTTGCTTCAGTTTTGCTTCAGTGGACAGAAACTGAAATGTTTTAAAACAAAATAAATTTAACAACAGCAAAGCTACCAACTAATTGGGTAAAAAAGAGAATAAAAAAAGGGAAAGCATCCTAAAATATGTATTGTTTGCCTACCTGGTTTTTGCTAATAATGCAACAGTGACTAGAGCATTGACTGGTATTCTGCCTTGAAATCTGGTTTTGCTGGTTAAAGTTCCTTGGTGACCTAACAGGGGCTGAGTTTGACCATTGGAGCTACTCCCATCCTCCCTCAGAGATATCGTTCCATGTTTCAGCACCCCCTCATTGATAATACTAAATACTTGGGCACACACAGGGAATGCAAAGCAGAGCCTCTGTTCTTCCTTGTGTTTTATTCCTTTGTTATTATTCTTCTGCCTTTAAATGCATTAAGGACAGAAAGGGGCAGTAATGGAATCCAGGGAAAGATAAATATTTCATTTCCTATCACTGTTCAAAGAACCCCTCCTAGTTTATTTTAAATGGTGGGCAAAGGGACAGCATTTGGAGGAAGCAAGCACAAGGCCAGTTTATAACACAAATTCTAATTTTCCCAAATGGTAAAGAGAGCTTAAAATATAATTTATAACATAAAGTATATGTTAAATAAAACTGGTACTCCTACTCCTGCTACTAATAATAACAGCAGTAACTGAGGGAAGGGCATGCTGACTTCAATTCATTAAAGGATCAATCTCAGGAACCCCTGAAAATCTGTTTTACCTTTCCCCAACTCTGCCAAATAGAACAAATGTACCCAGTACCTTTTCTTGGTCCTGGTTGGTTTCACCCACAAAGGTACAGTAAGTCTTTCTGCTGAATTTTAGTGTGTTCTGTCACATAGGAAGCACCAAAAGTCATGGCTACATCACTGTGATTCAACAATGTTTATGAACTAAAGTGAAGAAAAATGGACAGAAAGATGTTTGAGTTTGTAAGGAAGATTTCCCCCCCCCCCTTTCACAGTCTTTCCAGTCTCTTCTGTTTCTTTAAAATCTCTTAAAGTATTTTGTTTATGTTCTTGTATAAAAAAAATTAATAAGCACAAAATGCTGGGAAGAAAACATTGCTTTGCTTTTTTCCAAAATTTCTGCAAGCGGTGTAACATTTATTTTGTTATAATTGATATTTCAAGTTTGTTTAAAATGTTTCACAAGGTGTAACATATTGAAATGAGTCATCCAGTTGTCAGTGTGTTCTTGGAGTAAAAGGTTCCTGTACAATGTAGGTGTAAAAACACTCTTAAAATGTTAGCAGTAGATTAACTCTCCCTAAACAAGTTGAAAATGGTTTGACTTTTTTTTTATTTGAAAGAACAGTTCAACTCACCATCAATTACACTCAGAGCTCATTATGTTTGTGCTGTTATAATTATCAGTCCTTTTATGTCTTGGGCCTTTCTTGTAGCTCCTTGGAAGAATATTTTGGTTTTGATGCGCAGCTGCTTGTTTCACACAGGTCCTGCCTCAAAAAGCCAGATCTGATATCAAATGCTGTTGTCAGTTACAAAAAGCAATCACAGCCACCATTTTTTATGTTTCCTCAGAAGGCACATATGAGACATTTCAAAGTGTTGTACTGGAGTGGTTCACAACACTTTTTTCTCTTTAAGCAACCCACTGAACGTGTTCTTTTGTAGTGTCAGGTATCCCCTACACACTGTTGCTTCTTTAAAGGACGATACTCTGGAGTTCTTTTAGTCCTCCAGTAACCCTATCCATCCTGTTGGCACACGAAGAGGCAGAATAATTTAAAGTCAGATTCTGAGAACTGATAAATAAGAGGAGAGATTTTATCTGTCTCTTCCCTCAGTATTTGTTTTTCTGAGTGAATTTATGGAATAAGCAATTATTATTTCTTTTAAATTTTCTTTTTTGTGTCAGCATTTTCAAGAAGGATTTCTGCAACAGGTGATTATAAAGTTTGTCTCTAAAAAGTAAAAAAAATAAAAAAATCGTGCACACAAAGGTGTTCTGCCAAAATATGTGAATTGAAATGATCAATATGATCTTTCCTGAAGTTCTGCTGCTGAGACCTGGGGGTTTACCAGCACAAGATGGTTCTTTCCCACCAGGCTGGAGACAATTCAAGAGTTTGTTCTCTGCTCTAACAAGAGATTCAAGATTACAAATCTGGTTCAAGAAGCCTTCTCAGTGGCCCTGTGTTTACATACATGCCAGGGCACCACATAAATGTGTGCATGAGAAAACACCTGCTCGTTACCTTTGTGTAACGGCGTTTGTATTCTCCATACCAAGAAACATCTCTGAGCACTTCACACTTTGAAGGTCCCAGAAGCAGTTTGGCTTGGATGAAAACCATCTCTGTCAGCCAGCAGCTCTTAGTGGTAGTTTTAAGTTGTTCTAAATATTTAAAAGCTTGAAAGGTGTATTGAGTCAGATGGGACATGACTGCATCCTTAGATACTGAAAGTAAAACAAGCATGAAGCTCAGACAATGTTAAACTGTTCAGGGCTAAGCCTCTGATGAGTGACTCAGTCATGATAGTATTTGTTTAAAGGGTTGGCCTGTGTAGTTCCTTTTGGATGTGAAGGAAAACTAAACTATTTGTTTTGTTTGGGCAAGGTTTTTGGGATGTCTTTTTTTTTGTTTTCTCCAGCATATTTCAGAAAAAGGGAAGTCAACTTCTTTTTATTGCATCTGTTCTGTGAAATGACAGACATCTCTTCAGGCAAAAAAATCTTGCTGTAATTTGACTCTCAGTAGACAGGTAAATACAGCTTGAAAAACAGATGTTTCAAAGGACAAATTTAAGCAACACTACACAATGTGATTTAAATTTGACTGTGCATCTTGGCTTCTACAGATTTCCTATTAGTAACTGGAAGATAAATTCTGTGAAAAATCAGTGCTTAGAAGAAAACTTTCCAAGGTTTCACATACACTGCTTTCTTCTGTGCTCTCATAAAAATGTTAAGATGTTTATAGTGTAGAAAATTAGTCAATTAACTACAAATTCCTGACATAAGATGCTAAAAGGGAATTGTTTAAATTAAATAGTGGTGAATGCAAATCAGTGATATGCCCTATCAACTAAATGTACATGTGCTTAAAACACTGTGTTTTAAACCAACAACTGTGACAGAAATGCACACGACTGAAGGGATGTAGGGTGGAGAGAGAGGGGGGCTTTTCACTGAATGCATTCTCCTGAATGCACAGCGAGGCATCAAACTAATCACACCAGAAAGGAGAGGACCATATTAGTGATGTGCTCCACATATGGTACCTTCAAGTACAGAGTTCCTCGTTCCACTTCATTCACAGGTGAGCTGTTGTTAAGGAGCCACTCTGCTGCCTGTAGTTGACATTTTTGTTAAGAGCTCTGGAACATTTTGATCATGGGCAGGACTAAGTCATGCCATTGCTGGTCAGTGTGCACTTGCTCACGCATGAAAGGGAGATGAGATAGGAGATGTGTCACTGAATCCATCTTCTGAGTCATTTTCCCAGGAGGAATTTGCCTCCCTGGGTGCAACCAGTCAAAAGAGGAGAAAGCCAAGGAGTCTGATATTCAGTGCCTGATGCTTGGCAGCCAGCTAGAGAAGGGGAGGTCAGTGCTCTATGAGGCATTTCAAAGTGGTCTTTGGGTACAGTAACTCCTGTGTTTATCCAGTGCTCCAAGGCAGTTCCACTCAAAAAGGATGTTTTTTTTTAACAAAGTCACAAAGCCCTGCTTCTCCCAAAAAATCACTGTTCCCTTCTGGGTACTTCATTTCTGTCTCTTAGTGCCAAGGTGGTCATGGCCTTGACATGTAATTTTGTTGTGGTGGTTCCCTCACTATTTCAGAGGGTTTCACCCTCTTTTATACATGGAGGAATTGTATTTATTTTAATATTCTTTGTTTACTTCTATATCCGTAATGAAACAACAATTCTGTTCCCCTTCGTGTTGCATCTTGAATAAAATAACTGTGGTTAGGACATTTTGGTTTGAATTCAGTGTTTTCAAGTGTGTATTTAACAGTCTTGAGGTAAAACAAATTGCTTGGGCCCTCAGGCAAGCTAGGGCTAGAGACACTCACTTTGTGAATTTAAAACAACTTTTTTGGGGCAGGCAGGACCACAGATGTAAAAAAAAGGCCTCTAGGCACGTGCAGTACAGCATATCAGTTATCCAAGGATGTATTTTCAGGGGTGCATTTATCTTGATGTCCTTTAAATGGCTCAAGCCACTCTTCTGTGAACACTCTTCATGACTTTGCTGCTCAAATTTGCCTTAAGATGTACTAAAGATACTTAAAGGTTCATTTGGTTCTCATCTCAAGTTCACATTCACGTTGAACAGAAAAACAAATTGCCGGAGGTCTCATGGAGCCTACTTTTGTGGGACAAAGAAAAGTTCTTCACTTCCAGAGCAATAGCAGAAAGTAACAGAAACAAAATAATAAGGCAATAACAGGATTTGTGGAGATGCTTGTGACACTGGTGAAGTCATTTTAAGTGACAGCTTTGCTGAAGCTGTATGGGCATCTTTCAGGGAAAAGCAGCAGAAGAAAAGGATGGTGAGAGAGCTGTGGAAGGCAGGAGACACGGAAAACTGTGAGTAAGCACACTCCTAGATAGAGCTGGGACACAATATCATTACCAGATGTGCTGAGAAATTTTCCTCTTCTTGAAGTCAAGTTATGTCACCAGAGAGGAAGAGATATGGGAAAGTGGAAGGAAAAGAGAGATGGCTGATGCTCTCCAGAATGTTTTCCCTACAGGAGACCCAGGGGCAGAGAGAAATTTCAGGCCAGAATTTTTGCAGCAGGATTTTTATCTCCTCAGGCTTGGGGAGAAGATCTGGACCATGCATTTAGTTGTCAGACTGTTAGATGAGGGCTTCCATGTGGTAGTTCCATCAGAGCCCCCGCTGTGTTTGGGGTCTGCAGTGTACTTTGAAAAACTCCTGCTCACTGTTATTACATGGAGATAAGATTCAGTATATTTTTATCTACAAAACGTTTTGTGCATTGAATATCAACTCTGACAGGCAGACAAGCAATTTGTGTGGTTCCTGGTTCTTACTCCCTACTATTACAGAGGAACACCACCATCCAGAGTTCTACTTGCATGACAATTTCTCTACTGAGTGGAGAGATACAAGATATTTCAAATTAGTTGACCTTGCTATAAATAAACCTAGCTATACCTGAGGAAAACAGAATTACACTAGTTTTGTCAAGCTGGCCATAAAACTGAAATCCTGACTGAAAATACTGCAATTGCCACAGAATGCTGAAATGTCAGCTCATTTCTTTGCAAATCTAACCTCTCACTAACTGTAAACATAATTTGATGGAAAGTCCATTGGAACAATTTGCTGATCTTTGACATTCTCATTATGTATAATGCTTTGTAAAACATTCTCTGAAATAATCTAGTGTATAATTTACAGGTTGGTTTGTGGTTTTTTCCCTAGAATTCTGAGACCCTGTTTGTGAGATTAAAAACAGATTATTTTGAGAAAAAAAATTGCGACAGGAAGACAAGGCCCTTCATATCACATAGAGTTTTCCTCTACTAACATATATCTTCTTTCTGTGGTATAATTTCTAAGGCTTTATGTGAACTCCTGCTCCCTGATTCATGTGTATCCATCACTAGAAGGGAGGAGAAAAGTAATTGTGGAGCCTTTTGAATTTTTTCAGTATGGCTATGATTGTGATGGCAGCAATATAAGACAACACAGAAAGAACAGCACAACCTGAAGCAATAACAGGATCGTGGCATCCTCCTGGGTACTGGTTTGTTATTAACCATTCATTTTAAGATTCAGAAAACTAGAAAACCTTTTTTTTTATTATTTGTTTGGGTTTTGTTTGTATTGGTTTGGGTTTTTTTTTTTTTTTTTTGCATGTACTCTTCATTTAAGTGGCTTATGGCCCATTTCCTAGAACTGGGGAATGATAAAAGTTTTTACAAACCTCTGGAGATCAGCTGGTCCAAGCCTAGCTTAGAGCAGGGCCATGATGCATCAGGTTGCTCAGGGCCTCATTCAGGCGAATTTTTTCCTATGTCCATGCATGGAAAGCCCAGAGCATTTCTCAGTAACTTGTTCCTGTGTTTGACCATCCTTGTGGTGAATTTCTTGATAGCCAGTTTGAACTTTTTATGCCCCAGCTGGTGTCCATTGCTTCTCTTCTTTGCACACCTCTAACAAAATCCTGGCTCCATCATCTCTTCTCCTTTCCCAGTAGTAGAAGACAGCAGGAGTGTTTCCTCCTTCAACTCTCTCTTCTCCAGCATGGAATTAAGTCTCCCAGAATCTCCTCATTCATTGTGTGAAATATATTGCATTATGGCTTATACCTCTAGAGCCATGGTAGGTTTTAGAATAATAGTGGTTTGTGAAGATTATCCATGAAGATTTAACCATGTGGAAGCAATGAAAGGCACAATGGTCCCTATAAATACCTAATTTGTTCTTGTTAATATCTAACTTATTCTAACTTGCCACAACAGTTACTTATTAAGAGAAACCACTCTACCTGTACACACATTATTCTAAAAGATTAATGTTTCATGGCACTTTTTTTGTGACTGCTGTGGTTGCTTTTGTTGCTCAGTGGTGACAAAAATGGTAAGATTACCTTACTGTTCCCTGAAACCTTGACCACTAGGTGCAGGTTTGATTGCTTCATGTAATTTTAAAGTTCCAAACTGTGTTGTTGCATTTGATTAGCATAAAAATAAAGCATTTAATATTTAATTGCTCCCCTGTGATTTTAGGTAACTTTGTGTAACTAAATATAAAGACGTTTTAATCATAATTTTCAAAGTTTAATTGTAATGCATAAATTATTAGCGTGTGTGGGAAAGTAGACATTACTGGAATGAAAAAGAAAACTGAAGCCAGGAGAGTATAGCTGTTCATTTTTTAAACATTAATTCTACAGTAACTTCTTGTATCAGCTGACATGCATCTTCAATGATTCTATTATAAAAATGGAACATGCTTTGCTATTAAATTCAAGGTTGTTTATGAACCCAAGGGTTCATGTTGACCTGTTTAACAACGTTTAACAGCATCCCTAATACTTCTCTGTTTGTTTCCATAATCTGGAAGTAGAGTCATCCTATTTCTGGCTTATTCCCATATTTCTGTTTATTTTTATCTTCATCAATTACCTGGTGTGAATTACTTCCAGTGGCTTAACTGCATAAAGCTGTCTTGTGCAGTCTCACCTCTCTGAAATAAAAGCATCTAGCTTTTAATTTTTTTATTTTGCAAATTCATAATAATAGATATTCAGTTTCTGTTTATAGAAAACAAAAAAGATTAGATAGATAGATAGATAGATAGATAGATAGATAGATAGATAGATAGATAGATTGATAATCTCCAGGTAGACAGGTAGACAGATATCTCCAGCAAAAAGCTTAGTAAAAATTAAACCCGCAGAAGTCCATTTCAAATGTTTTAAAATACTATTATATAGATTATTGTGTGTAAAGGCAGGTGAAGTGCCTGCCTTACCCGTACTACTGTGATATCTAAAATCATTCTTTTATAATTGTTTCTGTGAGTTAAGGTAAGACATTGTTCCTGCACCTCACTTTATTTCAGAGGAACTGGGGCTCGGAAAAAGAGAACACTTTGCCAAAGCGCACGTCAAGGCATTTGTTGAATGGCAAGGATTTAAATCTGATTTTCCATGCTTTTTCCCTGGAAAAACCTTGCTCTCAAAGGGTGCCACCAGCATGATGTCCTGCAGGAGCACCTGCCCAGCCTCTGGGCCATAGGTGCTGCTGTGAGCAGACCAAGCGCATCAAGCTCAAGGTTTCACAATTTCGCTCAGCCGTGAGATGCACAAAAACCCCTTTCCATCTTAAGTATCAGAATGGGTATTGGAGGAACAGGCCCCATGCTGCCTCCTTGGCCCAGGTGACAGGAGCAGGGCTTTGATGAGAGGCTGCTCCCAGCGAGGGGCACTCTGTGATTACGCTCTGCCCAGCGCCGCGAGCTCGCTGCTGCCGCTGGCACTGGACCCAGACGTGCTGGTGTCAGAGAGAAGCTGTCGCAGTGGGCTCTGAATTCATGAATCTCACCTCCACAGGAGGAGGAGCAGCCTGCTAAAGCTTTCCTGAAGGCAAGGAAGGCTAAAAACACTGCTTCTCACAGCTCAAGGATTCCTAGCTGTTTCTTTAACTTGCCTGTGTCTCCTTTGGTAGCCTGTGCCTTGTGAGATGGAGCTGGGATCTAGCAGCCCAGTCCCAAATCAGCAGAAGCACTAAATCATGTCTTAACTCTCATTTGTTGCGTGCTTGCATGTTTTACTGAATTAAAGGCTGTAACTTCCTTGAAATATCCACACTTGGCTTCACAGCTCTCAGAAACAATATCTGTTTTTCAGCTGAATGCAGTGTATACTGCTTGCATGTCGGGAATGGTGTTGTTAGAGATGTAGGTTAGATAGTCAGATCCAAAATTTCGCTGACTAACAAAAGCTTCTGCATCAAAGAGGGTGTCTTCATGTTTTTGAAGGGCATCTTTATTTTTAATTGGTTTCAGCTTTCAGAATACTTCAGAGAGAAATATCATGTCCCTTACGTGGCTGTAATGTAAAGGCAACATACTTATTAGGAAGGAAGGGAGAAAGGAAAGAAGAAAAGTTGCTCAGCAGTGGCATTTGGAAAAGTTGTGTTAATTCCAGATTTGTTTAGAACATTGTTTTCTACTTTCACAATTTGTCTTCTTGACTTCCTAAAGGGAGGACTAAGTTTTTAGAGGTCTTTTAAAAGGAAATGCCATTTAATGAACCACTTCAGTTAAGTAAGAGTGGATGCTAAGTGATTCAGGCTAATGAGACAATTTAAGGTGAAGGGTTTATATGGCAAATCTCATGCAGTTAAGAATAAGAATAAGAATAAGAACTGAGTAGGGAAAGAAAGGAAAAGTTGTTGGAGTGATCACAAAGGAGATGAGAAGAATATTTCTAGATTTTTCTTAGGCTCATAATGCTTACAAGAACATTTTTCCAGACACATGTCTAGATGGAAACAAATTTTAACTACTGCAGTACAAAGATGCTGTCCTTTTAAGAGCTGCAGAAAAACAAGGATGTTTTGCTCAGCTTTAGAGCAAGAATTTACAAGGTCAAAACTCTCCTTTGATTTAGAGTGTCCTGGTACACTTTCTGGGCAGAATGAATGTGCAATAGGAACCATGACAATTTAATAGGCTAGACCAGAAATATTCATCCTTTGACTAGGAAATGATATTTGCCTTGTTTTTTTTTAAATAAGCCTTGTATACTCAATTTTGAATTAATTTTGTTGTTGATCTGTGAGCTATAAAGCTGAAGAAGCTGTAAATCGTAAAAAAAGCCCTTCAAGCCACAATTAGTTGCTCTGTGAATATCCTCCAGACATTTTTCCCCAACCTTTCTTTCTTACCATAACTTTTTAAAAGACCTTCGGTAATGTTCTAAATTTTAACTGTCCACATGTTGCAGCCACCACTGCAAGGAGAGTTGTATAGTAAATTGTGAAATGGCGATACCGTTGTCTATTTTTCCCTTGAAATTTGTGTTATTTTATTTTTGAGGTTTTGGTTGGGATTTTTGTTTAATGGAAGGCCCTGAACTACTGATTTTTTTTTTTTCTTTCTGCAGATGGTGTATAATTTAAAACTATTGGCATATTTCACAGAATTTTTCTGATTTTTAATGTAGAACACTACTGATATTTATTTCCCCAGTGTTCGACTTTCTACAGCTCTCCAGCATCTGGACCAAGCTCAGGCTGCTGTTAGGTTGGGTCTGCCATCTTCAAACAGTGTGAGCACAATCAGCATTTAGTAAAATAAACATGGCCCCATTATTTCTGAATGCCTTGCTTAACAACTTTAAGATTAGACCACATCTCCCGTGCTCCCAGTAGGCAGCACTTTAACAGTGAGTAATATTTCTGTCTGCCGTAGTCAAGTAATCCCAAATGTAAGTAATTTACAGGCTGGCATTAGGGACTGTTACAAGAGACATATTGTAATATGTCACTGAAAATCAGCCTGCCTCTGCACGTTTGATCAACAGCCAGATGGAGGCTTTTATCACATTTATTTAATCTGAAATATACATAGTAATTACAGTGGACCTCTGGTTTCTCGGTCCTCGTCGCTGTCTCAGGAGAAGGTAGGAAATGAATCTGTCAGTTTGCAAACTGGTGGGGATGTGACCCCCTTGGTAGAATCTGGGTGTGGAACAGCTAGTGGTGCTGACAGAGGAGATCGTGCTGCTGGAAATTAATGCATGTTGCCAAGCTGAGGAAAAAAAAAAAAAAAAGAATAATAAAAGCCCACACACCAAAGACTGTGTAACTTTATTTTTTTATGAATACAGAAAGACTTTAGGAGAGCAAAGACCAACGTTATTCTTAGCAAACCCATTACCAATCGATGGCTTTAAGAGCAAACAATCTCTTACTAATAGCTGGATGGTATTTAACTTAAAGGCATCTGAAAACAACAGGCTTAATGTTCCCAGAGGAGAATTTCGTTAAGATATTGAATTCCATCAAGCATGTCATTATTAAAAGGGGAAAATATTGTTGTTTCCATTAGTGCAGGGTTGGCATAAAGAATGGATAGCATTCAATTAAACCACAAGAAGAAATTCAAACAAATGGAAGGTAGATTTATCTCTTGGACAGGAACTTCACAAATGGCTGTTGCCATTGTCACAAAGAATTTAATAAGATTTTGTGCCCTAATTAGAGCAGCTGTAGAAGATGCCTCACATATTAAGGGTGCTGCTGACCTTATCAATAATTTACCTGTTACTCTGTGCATTACAGCAGGCTATCTCTGCTAATGTCTCTCATATCTCTCTTTTTGAGATGAGCTGGATCAGTCAACCTCCTCTTTTGGATCAGTTACTACCCTAACCACAAGAATGCCTGGCTAATATGGAGATACACTGACAGATAAAATACACTATCAACTGCCAAAGAGGCTCTTCTATTACAGTTACTCATACTGAGTAGTCCCATGACAGATTAAATTGCTGTTCAGCCTGAATAAAGTGTCAGATTCTGGCTGTAAGTGGCTGGTTTACCGAGGTGTTTTGATGTCATTATAGGCTTATAATTACTCTAATCTGATTTGGTAAGAAAAAAATTAGCATGACAAGCATAAAGAATTCATTTGAACAATAGGTTTTCTTCCACCACAGAACTAAGTTTTAATTAGAGCTGTTCTTCAATTAAATTAAATCTGCCCTTCTTGGTTTTAAAACTCTCATGAACATGTTCAGTACAATGTACCTTGTACAACTGTGAGTCTGCTGCTGCCTCTCTGATCCTTACCCATCCTTACCTGTTCTCAATTAACTTTGTGTGTCTGGATCTGCCTTACTGCTGACAAAACCTTCTCCTCCCCAGCTTCTGCCATCAGGAACAGCTTTGTCTTTGTCTGTCTCCCTCTCTTCTGATCCTCCCCATCCATTTGTTTCATGGTGTTTCTTGACAGAAAGTGTGTCTTTCTCCCACTGCTTACTCGTGGTGGTATTTATTATTTGAGCTATGCAGGGATACTGATGAGGCCTGAGAAGCAATCAGTGAGGGAATTTATGTAACTGATAGCATGGTAAAAAAAAAGCCATAGTGGAAATATTTGTGCCACTTTCCAGTGGGCTTAAGCTCTTGAGGCTTCCTTCAATTAGCAGAGGGAGCTTTGAGTGATCCCTTTAATGCTTTGAGTGATCACTTTCTCAGCGATCTCCCTGTAATTCCTAATGTGTATTACAGTGATAATGAGTTGCTTTCTCCTGAAATGTGAGTGCTGAGACTGCCAGAGACCATCTGAGTGTGGCCCCAGCCCCTGTGATGGCAGCCAGCAGCAGATGCCCACGCTCAGCCGACTCTACGGAGCGCAGGCGCCACGCTCCCTTCCCACACAGTCCTGCTCATGTTTTCTCCAGCCAGTCAAAGTCTGTGGGAATCAACCAAAAGCCACAGATTAAAGGTACTCTGAGAAAGGGAGAAGAAACTGTCATCTCCAGGTTCCATATTAATGAGAGAATGGTTTAATATTTATATAGAAAATTAACTTCTGGTGACAGGAAAAGGAGCTGTGTGCACACTAACTCCATCTGGTCTCTGGCCTTTTTGACAATGAAAACCAAGAGCAGGGATCTTCCTATATTAATTGATGGAAAGTCATCAAAAGAATGATGGCAACTTCTGAAATGTGTTTTTTTCTCCCAAAGTAGGAAGTCATGAATCTCATTTTTCAAGGTAGAGATAGGTTCTTCTTCTTTTCTTTTTTTTTTCTAAAGTATCTAATGTATGTTTCCAAATTTCAGTCTTTTTATGCTGCAGTGAAGGCATTGAGCATTCTGGAACTTCACAAGAAAATTAAAATTAAAATGCTGGAACAGTTGACTCATTCAACAGGGAAATTCTCATGTCATCTGTGCCAGTTGTCTCCCTCCTGTTTCAGTAGACAAAAGTTATAGCTGGATGGGCAAGTATTTCTTCAAACCCAGAATTGATTTAATTATCCTCTTCAGAAAATAAGATGAAGGAAGAATGTTGCAGATTTCAGTTGTTTTTTTTTTTTTTCCTAAGTCAAAGTCTGAAGCAATTAATGAGTTTATTGACAGCCAAAAATATAATGTCAATAAGAAAAGTGTTTTATGTGCCCTAATTAGAGGAACTGTTCCCTTCAGGAAACTGGATCTTTTAAAGCAGCATTAAGGAAAAAAAAAGAAGAGAAAGAGAAAAAAATCTTACTAGAAAAAAAAAGTGTCAGGCACATTTACACAGGGACGAAACATGGAACAAGGCTCTAAGGACCCTGAAAAATATTGTTAAACTTTTCATCTTAATGTTGTAGTTATGGAGCTCTCTTCTAAGTACTTAAAAAAATGCATTTACAAAATAAATAGGTATGGGTAGTGCTTTTATTCACTTTGCCAAGGGCTACCTACTCACAAATACATATCAGGAGACATTTGCATTTTTCTCTCTGCTGAAAGAAGTCTTGGCTTCATGAGAACAACACGAGCTCTTAGAAAGGATCTGTAGTTTCAGCTGCTGAAACATTAGCGTGGGACTTTTATCTTTCTGTGATGTAGGCTCTTCTTAATAGGAATGTATATAAAATTCAGTGCTGTGAAAAGAAAAAAATATTTAGAGGCAAAATGGGCCAAATGTGCTACTGCAGTAGCGCAGGAAGAAAAGGCTATCAATTCTTTTGAAGGTTTAGAAGTATTTTTTTCTGCCTGTCTTCGCTATGGTTGATGATGTTCTACTATTAAAATAGCAGTTTATATGTGCTGTATATTAGTGCACTGTTTTGTTCTTCTTTGCTTCAGGCACTGAAGGATAAAGCAGCTTGTCACATATTTTAAGTTCGGAATCAGTTAATAACAAAACGTATTTTCAACGAATTACACAACCAGCCCCTTTGGGCAGCAACTCTTTGCAATTTAAATGAAGGTGCAGAAAGTTTCTTTTCCCTCTTAACAATAGTTTCACAAGTTTGGCATACATGTATTTTAGTCGTTAGTAGTACATTACAAAAAGAGATTGAAAACACCTGTTTCAGCCTTCCAGGCCATGCAAGAGAAATTGAACTCTGGGGTGCCCAAATTAAGATGCTAAAATGGGTAAATTCTACTTCCCAGAATTTATCACAGAGAGCACTACTGTCACTTTTCCTAAGGCAAATACCTTGTCAGCTATCACTTCACTCTAACCTTCTATCTGTATTGTGGGACAATTCACACTTTAGTCTTTTTTCCTGCTGATGTAAAACCAGATCTTTGGAGCTCTGTTTTGAGGTTTTGGTTTCGAGGTTTTTGGATTGGGGGTCTTTTAGCTTGTTTGTTTTGATTTTTTTCTTTTACTTTTTTTTCCCCCAAACTTGCATTGGTGGGACAATTGAATATTTTATGAACCCCATGGCTAAATCTTGGTGATGACATTAGTCTGAATATATTTCAAAACCCAGGTCTGTGCCATAAGCTGCAGAAAGAAATCTTCTCTGGTTTCCATGAGATTGTGCCTCGTGGCTTTTTAAGTGAATTATAGAAATACTGCAGTGTGAGCTGAGATGAGAAGGAGGAGAAGCATGAAGGGTGAGCTTTGGGGAAAGGAGAAAAAGGTGAGGAGGCAAGGGCTCAGAGGTTATAAATGCCACCTCAAATGGGATCTGTGCCACTGGACACCAAAGTATTTGCAATGGAGAGAAACCTCTAATGAAAAATTGATTATTGGACAGAGATTTTGACTTAAGCTTTTGTCTCCGTTAGGGCTTTTATAAAAACATCCTTCCTACACATTCTCTGGTATCTAATAAGCTCTGAGCCTCTGCTGCAACCTGTCTTCTCAGGTTAGTTATGAGAAAACAAGACTCTTAAGTTCTTTACTGTCTCTCAAAACTTGTTGCAATGGAACCATGGTTCATAAGTAATTTGAACAGAGTGAAAGAGAATAATTACACAAGCTCTCATCTCCTTGGGAAATTACCCTAATATGAAGAAAAAATTCACTGGGGAATATTTCTAATGTAATTTACATTCACTGATGGACTTCAGAAATCCTCAGACTACTCTCTCCCCATAGCTGTTGCAGTTTGGTCTCTGCTGGTTAGGACACTTCAGAGCAGTGCAGGTTTAGATATCTCATGATTTGAGGGTCCTTGCTAGATTTTCTCCAGAAATCTTCAGAGTCTCCCATCACTCATTTTCACAGTCACCTGCACCTGTTTCAACAGCCTTTCATGTAAGACATATATATATATATATTTAATTTTCTGTACCTCTTGGGTTCTCCCACCCTAAAATGCACATTGCTTGACTGCTCTGATTTGAGCAAAACCCTTAAAAACAATAGCTTTTGCAAAAATATGACATATTGGTGAGTTGTACTGGGGGTTATAATAAATCCCTGAATACGGGGAAAGAATCAGGAGTCATTTGAAGAGATTTTTCTGCCATATAAATTTCAGAGCCATGCCCCAGGATCCCCTATTGGAGCAAGTCTTCTTTGCACTTGATTATTCATGAAATCAGTAAAAGTGACTGTAGGCTGGTGGTTTCAGTACTTCTGTGGGAAATAGGACAGCCCTTTCTTTTCCCAGCCTTAAGGAACAGTAATTTATGAATAATACATATACTTAATAACTCTTCATTTTTTGAATTCTATTGAAGCTCCACAGCAAATTAGGATATTTCCAATTTTTCATATAGTAGAAATGGTCAAAACAAATTATTATTTTGAATGCCTTAAAACCAAGGTCATCTCAGAGTGATTTTTTTAAAACTTCAGCGTATGAGCCAAAAATACATATTGATAAAGTTCTGCAAAAGAGAGGGCTACTTGAGCACATATTCCCCAAAATGTGCCATTTCAGCGTTCACAAATGTGGTTGTTTTGCCTTTGCTCAGGAAAGGGTTATCTGACCCTTTCCTGCAGCCTGCTCAGTCAAGTCAACTCTGCATAAATTAGAACAAAACTTCTTCATGAAGAAACTGAAATTCCGTGAATAATTAACATACACTTTATGCAAAAGCATGAAAAACTATTCCAAAATTTCTCTGCTTAACTAAAGTGTGAATTCATATTAAAATGTTCTGCAGTGAAACTTTGTCAGCAGGTCATAAAAAGCACATATCTACTTATTTATTAGCCCTAAGGTTTATCTGATGTGTTTCATCTCTTAAAAAATGAGGTGCTTTTTTCCCTCTTAGTCATTTTAAGATTGATATTTAATTTAAGTGTGTGTTATTTAATTTAAGTGTATTGACAGTTTGTGAACAAACAGTAACAGGGAAATCCCAAGAGTTGAAAATGGGTACATTTTCACAGCATTGGCAATTAGTATTTTGAAGAAGCTTTCTAAATTTAGGGGGAAAAAAAGAGCAAATAAAAGAGAATTATAAGGTTTTGTGTCGTTATGTTTTTTAAGATTTTCTTAGTTTCATCAAAGAGTGAAAGAAGCAAGAAAAAGAACTGATCTCTGAAAATCTGATTGCAAAATTAGAATTCCACTGTTTCAGGCCATGACTACCTTAGCTGCCTGTGCTCATGAAGTAAAAACCAGTATGTATTAAAACAGTAACAGTGTAATCTAATTTTTTTTTTTTTTTTTAATGGAAACAGCTGAAGTATAAGTTTTTATTGCACAGTTGCATACCTAAGATTTCATTTGCTGGAGTTGTGTGTATGGCAGGGTAGGATTCACTTGGTAAAATCCATGAAGCTTAAAATGTGAATCTCAATGTGAATAGTATTCTGCTTTTTGTGGAGTGGTCAGTGGTTTCAGGAACTTTAATGACAGTTCCTAGTACTTGTGCCCAGAACACTTGAATGATTATGCATGTTCACTGTATACTTCACTAAAATACAAAAAAGCATAGTTTCCAAATCCCTGTATTTCTATCTTTCAGATGCTGCTTGGGCACATTTTGAAATAGTAATTATTTATACCACGATAGAAAGCCCCAGATCTATAATTCATTGGGGCTTGGATTATTTAACGAAAGGCAAAAGTATAGTGCATTACTCTGTATGCATAATGTACAGCATGTTTATATTTAATGCTAGCATTATTTTTCTATGTGGAGACTATTCATGAGATATGCTTCCTGGTCAGAATATTGTTTATGTTCTACAGATTTCCATTTTGAGATGGAAAAAGGCTTGTTTCCCAAGAAAATGTTGGCCACTTTTAAGAATCTTTATTTCCTGTGCTTCCTTTGTCTCCTTCTTTTCCTTTTTCCTTTTTAACAAAGGACTTGTTCTCTGATAATAAAATGATAATAGGTCATATATAATTTAATTTTTTTTGGACAAACTTCTCTATCAATACCAACAAATATAATGTGGCTTTGATAGCAAGGTTGAGATTAGAGCAAAAAATATGCTGCTACTTTGGCATCCAGTGAATACCTACATTAATTTTAATGTTTAAAAAACTCAGCCTATAGCAGTATTAGAAACTCATCAATAGGTGGAAACCTTGTATTTAGGCTGGCTTTGGGTCACTTCGTGTAGCCACATCAGGTTTGTCAGAGGACTAGTGAGTCTCTCTATGTCGGAAATCACCAGAGGATAAAAACACAGAGACGTGTTTATCTCGGTGTATTGTGAGGATTTTTATCTGAAATGTTTATTAAAGCTCACAGAGGACATACATTGTAAGTCTGGGTATTGAGCTGAGGCTGTGCACTTCAATCAGCTTTGCAAAAATGCCTGTAGATAAAGTTCTGCGCTAACCCTCCTCTGGATTATGCTCTGCGTCAGGAAGTATATTATCCCTTAAAAGATCTCCTTTTATTCTTCAGTGTTACTGGCAGCATACCAACAGGAGCCAGTTTTTAGTGGGAAAACACATCCATGCTGCTCCTGTCCCAGTGCTGCCAAAGAACATCTCCTGCGGGTCACACACAGGGCCTGGGGACACGGGTGGTCCTCAGAGTCCAAATGGCTCCTGCCCTTTTGCTGCAGGGAGGAGCTTTATTCAACATTGCCACAGGCACCACAAAAGGAGGAATTTTCTAGATGGCTCAAGCAGGCTGACATTCCTGCAGCAAGCTGTCACCTTCCATCTTCTCAAGCCAGCAGCCACCTCCTCCTTGCTCTGCTCGGAAAGCAAAGCCCCTACAAGGCCAGGGAGAGGAAGGCTGAGTGCTCCAATCTCTTGCTTTGGGAAGGCAGTGCTGCAGCACTCTTGCATTCCCCTGTGAGTCTGCTGGTGCACAGGATTTGGGGTCAGATTTAATGACCAAAACGGAGCCTGTGTCCTGCTGGACTGGTGATGTGAACTCAGTGTGGTGCCACCACCAGCAGCACCATGCCAGGAGGAAGTGGAGGTGGAAGAGGATGCAGGAGGCTTTATAAGGTGTTTCTAGATTTTTTGAGGTCAAATACCTATTATTTGCCATCATGTCCACAGAAGTGCTATGACCAGCTTCCCCAAAGTCCTCGTGAGTCTTCCGCAGCCAGAAGAGAAAGGTGTGGGAGCTCGGAAGGCCAGCAATAAGTGACAAAGTGTTAAGAGCATAAATGAATCTGTACCCATGACCACACCACTCTGTGCTCCAGCAAGCCTGAAAATGGAGTTGCAGAATGCTTCACAGTTTGCAAAAGGAAGGGAAAACCGGATTCTTTTCTTTTATGCATGGAACATTACATTTATATACATGCGCATTTATAGATCTTGGAATCAGAGAATGGCTTGAGTTGGATGGGATCTTAAAGATCATCTAGTTCCATGGGCAGGGACACCTTCCACTAGGCCAGGTTGCTCAGAGCTCCATCCATCCTGGTCTTGAACACTTCCAGAAATGGGGCAGCCACACCTTCTCTGGGCAACCTGTGCCAGGGCCTCACCGTCCCCACAGTGAAAAATTTCTTCCTAAAGTCTACTCTAAACCTAGTCTTAGTCTGAAGCTATTTCCCCTTGTCCTATCACTACTTACCCTTGTAAATAGTCTCCATCTTTCTTGCAGGTTCCCTTCAGGTACTGGAAGGCCACAATTAGGTCACCCAAAGGCCATGTCTTCTCTAGGCTGAACAATCCTCTCAGCCTTTCCTCATAGGAGAGGTGCCCCAGTCCTCACATCAACTTGGTGCCTCCTCTGGATTCACTCCAGCAGATCCATGTTCTTCCTGTGCTGGAAACCCCAGAACTGGATGCATCAGTCCAGATGGGGTCTCAGAGGAGTGGCTCAGAGGGACAGAAACCCCTCCCTTGGCTGCTGCCCACAGTGCTTTTGATGCAGCCCAGGACACATTTGGCCTTCTGGGCTGCAAGAGCACAAGGTTAGCTCACATCCAGCCTCTCACCCACCAGCACCCCCAAGTCCTTCTCAGCCTGACTGCTCTGGATCTGTTCATCCCCCCACCTGGACTGAGAGCAGGATTTGCCCTGCCCTGGGTGCAGCACCAGCACTTGGCCTTGTCACACCTCTTGAGACTCCCATACCAGATGTGTCCATACATCTTGCTGCCATATAGCAATCCTGGCCAGCAGAATGTCATTGCGCTATTACGGAATCACACCTCCTCAGCATTATCAGAGGCCTTTCTATCATCTTCACAGATTTTCCCTCTTTTCTGTGCAAATATTTTTCCTGCCTTTCCCTTTTGCAAAGCAAATAAGTTGTTTGCAAACTATTTGAAGAATATAAACAGCTCCTACAAGGGAAATGCCCTTGAAGCGGTGAGAGTGGAATGATTGCAGCATACAGTACATGCTAATAACATCTTCAGAGAATTACTATTACTTCATAGCAGAGGCATTTTCATTATAATAGGATCCATGTCATGATCCTCAGATTAAAATTTTACCTTCTTCTGTATTTATCTGTTGAGTCAACAGTCACAGGTTACTGGCTAAAAGCTCTGAAGAATTACTCACCCTAAAGTAGTGCCATTTCCCATGATTGTTTCTTTGCAAATTCTGTGATGCATCGGGCAACAGAGCAGGCAGATGACCAGCACAGAAGACTTGAATCTGACAGTATTCCCAGTGCTCTGCACAGAGCTGGAAAAAGGAACCTGCTGATTCACCCTGCCGTTAGCAAATGTGCAGATGACACCAAGTTGTGGGGGAGTGTTGATCTCTTGGAGGGTGGGAGGGCTCTGCAGAGGGACCTGGACAGGCTGGATTGATGGGCTGGATACAACAGCATGGGGTTTAACAGCACCAAAGTGCAAGCTGTGCCAGAGGAGGTTTGTGTTGGACATTGGGAAGAAGTTAGTCACAGAAAGAGTGATTTAGCATTGGGATGGGCTGGCCAGGGAGGTGGTGGAGTCATCCCTGGAGGTGTTTAAAAGTGACTGGATGTGGCACTCAGTGCCATGGACTGGTTACAAGGTGGTGTTACTTCTTTGGTTGGGCTTGATGATCTCAAAGGTCTTTTCCATCCCAGCTGAGTCTGTGATTCTGTGATATCTTTTACAGCTTGCTCACACTGGGTCTAATCAAGCGTTTGTAGTGAATTCAGAAACTGATGCCTGAATCTGAATGATGAGTTTCAGGTTGCCTGATACCTTTATCTGACCAAATCCATGCAGACTCAGCTATGTGCAGAGGAACTTGGCATGGCTGCACTTTATCTGCCTTTTTATTTCTGGTGCAAGAGGGTAGGAATGAGAGGAAGAGAACATATAAGGGTTCCCCACTGAGAATCAATTCTATAAATTATGTATTATGCAGACAGTATTCTGCTGATGCTATCCGATCCCCAATTCTCACTTCCTTGTTTTTCCTTCTATAAATAGCTATGGCCAGGTTTTCAGTTGTAAAATGACGAGGACAAAGCTAGAAACCTTTTCCATTTAATAACCTCTGCCAAAGAAGAATAAGGTAGTATTTTTCATAACTGCGATGTCCTCAGGGTTTTAACAATCTGGGAATACAAGCAGCACTGTGTTGTTGATAAGATACTGGAAGTAAAAGAGGGAATAACCATGCTGAATATTAAAGAAGGAAATGCCTGTTTTCAGGATGATCAGTATAAAACTTGGTATTGTGAATTTTCCTGTCATTTTTTTTCTCTGTCTAGGACCACTTTTTGCTCTTTTGTCTCTCCCTCTAGATCCAAATGCTTTGGCTGGACAGACTGGACCTGATCACGCTCTTATAGGAGGAATAGTGGCTGTAGTTGTCTTTGTAACACTATGTTCTATAATTCTCCTTGGTCGATACCTGGCAAGACATAAAGGTAGGACACGTTTAGTGGAAGTTCAGTCACTCTTGGAAGCAAGGCATGATTTCACCTGGGAGTGCCATTCCCTTTCGCCTTTCCCCCTCTGGTAAATGATTGGAACAAAAAATAGTTCTCAGTGCAGTGAGAATGTGAATTTTAACCAGTTTTCCAGTGGGCTAAGGCAAAGGACATGGGGTTAGTGCCTGCCCAAGGTCACCTTATAAGTCAGTGATTTAGAGAGACCAAGGGGTAAGATTGCCCCTTGGTTTTGGCTCTTAACTCCTGATACTTGCTTACATGTTCCCATCATGTTCTCATAGTTTTAACTAGCATATCAACTCAGCAGAATATATATGCATTGAGTGAACAAGATTTTTCATTTCAATGGATTATGCTAATATTACAAGATAATATATGTCTAAAAGATAATATTAGAAACCCATGGTGAGTTTTCATGTCAGTTTATCAATGATCCCACTGGAATAAGGGGTTCATTCCTGAGGCTAGCTTTACTTTATTCTGTGGTTTTGCCTTAATAATCCTGGTCCCTTCATTTTCAGTCCCCTCTGCCACTAAAGATAACAGGAATGGAGTGACACTGACTTTCGGCTTCTCTGTGATTTGATTTTGACCTACTTAGTTCCAAAAACATGCCTTGAGATTTAACCTCTGTACAGCTTGTAGGTCTATTGCTAAAACTCAGTTGATTCTCCTTCCACATCCCTCAAAAAAAAAAAAAAAAAGAAAAAAAAAAGATGAGTGCTGGTATTAATTCAGTAACTCTCATTTTAGATAAGATAATCATATACATAGCAAACATAAATTGATAAAAAACATATTTTCAATTTTTTTTTCAATTTTCAGTTTTTTTGGACTACCTGGGAGAAAATCAGATTTTTTTTTTAATGAGCCAAAGTGTTTCTCTTTTGTTTTACTTTCATGAATGAACAGTTGTACATTTTGTGCCAGCATAAATAATGTTTTTCACAAAAAGAAATTTGACTATGATACACATTTCTTTTTTTCATTCATATCCAAAATATAAAAATAGCTGTGATGGTATGAGTTGGTTCAGTTAATAAAACTGCCTCAATTTTGTAATTCTTGTATCTACTATGATACAATTCTGTAAAATTAAAACATAGATATGATCGAGAAAAAACAGAAATACAAATGATCAGTGGCCATCTTTTTTTTAAAAAAAAAGCATGTTTATGAATATCTGTATTCAAAATTGCTTTGTTTTTGATGGATAGCTATTTCGTGAAATAACCAAGATTTTATCACTCATTCTGTAATTGAAAAATAAATTGCATATTACTTCAGTTAGATAAAGGGGAGTTTTATTAAAATATTTCCTTAATTTGTTATGGATATACTAGAGTTTGTATATATGCCTTTAACAGTATAAATATCAGTGTAAATATTTCTTAATGAATTAGAAGGTTGAGCACACCTTTAGGATGCGTACTAAAAACTGTGTAAAAATATTTTCCATTCTTTATAAAATGGAAGTACATTGTTTGAAATGTACTACCTATAATGCAGTGTAAAAAACCAACCCTAATCTTTCTCCTTTTTTTTTTCTTTTCTTTTGTACTGATTCCTACAGGAACATACTTAACAAATGAAGCAAAAGGAGCTGAAGATGCACCTGATGCCGACACAGCCATTATCAATGCAGAAGGCAGCCAAGTCAATGCAGAGGAGAAAAAAGAGTACTTCATTTAGATGCAGAGCTAGAATCTTGGAGTTTTACTTATCAGGCTGACTGCTGGAGAAAACTGGCTATCATTTCTCAGAATTCATTTCTGCCATCTTCTGCTATCTTTATTAACTCACATACCTGCTATAAGTAGCCAGTTTATGCCAACAATCAGCTGTTGACATCATCATTCTATAATTACGGTATCATGCGTAAAACAGGACATTTCTTATTGCCTAAAAATCATATCCACTGCTCTCTTAACATACAGTGCTTGAATATACAGCCTTAACAATGTTAATCATCATCTTAATCCAAGTTTTCTACATATTTAAGTGTTAATGCAGCTTTCTTTTCCAGTTTTGTTTTATCATGTCCCTACTAGTATGTCATAGAACAAAATTCGTAACAAGTACTATTAGGTAAGGTCCTAATTTACTTACAGAAAATGTTAAGTCTAAGATTAGAGGTTTACAAAGAGTATTTTATACCTGTCTATCTATAATTCAAAAAGCAACTTGTTTTTGAAGCATACACCCTTGGAAACACAAATTGAAATCTGTTTAGTATAGTTTCCTGTATGTTTGGATTTGGTGGGAAAAAAAGATCAGTCCAGTGAATTTTTTGTTTTGTTTGGCTTTGTTTTGTTATGATTTAAATGGTACCTTGATAACAGTGCCATGTTTCTGTGGTGAAAACATGCTGAATAGCTATACAGAGTCTGCAAAGTTAGGTAATAGAGCTTCTTTTGAAACAGTTTGTCCTGCCCTTTTACTGGCTTTTGGGATCACAAAGATTAGAGAACTTCCTGAGTAATTTATGTTTTATAATTTATTTGCTAAACATGAACTCACCTGCCTACTCAAATTTGATGTCTTCATGGGGCACAATGGCAAGGCATTTTAGTATCTGTATATAGTGCATATAATAAATTCAATTAAACATTATTTGATACATATTCAACTTTTTTGGCAGTAGCTAAGTCAGTCACAAGTATGCATTTTCTAATGTCCATTATATCCCTTTAGATATGACTCAAAATCAATATTCTGAGTAGATAACATGTGTGAGTATTTTTTTGTCTGTATGTCCTAGCACTGTTCAGCAGCAAACTTTTCTAGTTCTTGTTAATTTTTTCTTTGTTATACAATGGAAGCACAATGTTATATGGAAAGGTAGTTTTAAGCTAACAACCAGTGCACAGCCTCAGGTTTTAAATTACAACCACATTTGATTACTATCCTTAAAAAGTACTATTGAGTTGCTAAAATTCTCAATTTTTAATTTGGCAGTTCCAGAGCTGCTTCTCTATGTTGGTTTGCCAAAAAAAAAAAAAAAAAACTTTAAAAAAAAAACTTAAAAAGGAAAAAAAAAAAAGAAAAAATAGAAGTGTTAAAACAAAAGATATATGTTTTGTGTATACAGTAAATGGACTAATTCTTTATATTAAATTCCTGTCTATGCATTTTGTGAGGTACAAACTTATGTCACCGTGAATGATAGAGAATTCCTGCCATGCTTTTAGCTCCACAGTGAAGGTCTCTGTTTGGATTATTTCTGAATTTTTTTTTGTGTAATTGACAGCTGAAAAATCACATGCTCTTAAATATGACAACAAAACACTGTAAGCCCATTGGCTTATTTCCTCTTCCAATGAAAAGAAAAGGTTGCCATAACAGGTCTTGGGAATGATTCTACACTGGAGAATGCAAGTTAGTCTAGTTGGAGCTCGCTTTGCTCCTGTGTTTTGCACCTTTGACAAAGAAGTATTTCTCTCTGGTTGATGTATTTGTGAAGCATAAAAGCATGATGGTCTGCTGTAAAGGACTTTCTCCTGGGATTTTATTTTTGTGTGGGGAAGGGAGAATTTGGAATACGACATCATGTGGTATGGTAAAATGGAAGATAAAGGTGCTGTGACAGATTATTTATCAGAAGAATATAAACCTTTTAAGGACAATATTAGAGTATTTTAATTGTTTTTGTTGAAGCATTTATCTTGTTAATTTCTAAGAAAAAAGGGTGACGTCAATCAAAGCAGCACTTTTTTTCAAAATATACAGACATAAATAATATGATGTGGTTGAGTGTTAACATAATAAATCATATACAGTATGACATTTTAAAGAAATAAGTCTGCATTGATGTGATTGCATGCTTGTTTTTACAGTTCACTCCATACCCATCTGTGGAAAAATGCAATAATATGTTAATATAATATGGTAGTTTGAGAGAACCAGGTAGGTGCTACTAGACACATTGAAAACTAGTATAGGTTTACAAGATATTCATGTCTTTCAAAACATAAACATGTAAAAGGCTGGCAAAGGAAGTCGATCAGTTTAATACCAAAAATATGGGTTCTTGTCACAGCAGTAAGTTACATTAGCTATAGTACAGTATCAGAGTTTTATTTCAGGACCTGGGGCCCACTTCAAATAAGCTTTTAAGTACATAGTCAGCTTCAGGCGTCAGAGAAGTTCCCTTGGAGTATAAGGCACTGTTCACATGCTTAAAAACAAAGTGCTTCCCTGGATGAGGGCCTTATTTGCTCAAGTGGAATTCCCCACCAGCGTGGTGTTTGCGCCTTCCTTCATCCTTCCTAACTCCAGCTCGCTTGAATATAGGGTTGTTACTTGAACCATTACCCAGCCAAGGTCAGGTAGGACCTCCAAAAGCAGGATTGGCCTTGTGGTAACCATTTCAAACCATATTCTCCAGTGGCATAGAAACAGCATTTCAACTTGGCAAAAAAAAAGCAGATTTAAATTGTACTGTTAAAACAGTTTTGGTTTTGGGTTTTTTGGTTTTTTTTTTCATTGGCTTTCAATTAAAACTCCTCACATGTGCTCATTTTTAACCCATTTGATCTTCCATTGTCTTGCACCTGGTGATGTCCCTTGCAGCTGTGCACAGCAGGTGTGAAAAGCCCCACACAGAGCGTTCTACCTGGATAGCACTTTGCAGGCTTATCTGGTCTTCACGGGTTCAAATTACTACACGGGGTATAAAGAGGCATCCCTCTTTCCTGTAAGCAGAATCATGGCTCAACACTAATGACATTCAGTAGGCTAAAAGCCAGTTGTGCATTTGTTTTTGCCCAAGTTCCCATTCTGGAAAAAGGAAAAAACAAAAAAAGACAAAGTTTTTAATGATGGTGTGAGGCACCCAGTGAGTGTGTAAAATGGAGGCTTGGAATGGGAACCACCTTCACTAAAATGTATGTGACATCCTCTCCCTCACTCACTTGCAGAGTAGTTTTCTCCAGACCAGGTAGCTAGTTTCTGCCAGTGTACTGTTTACAGTGTCGACTGCTGATTATTTTTAAACTTTTTGATGTAGACTTTTTTTTTTCTTTTTTATTTTTTTTAATGCTTCAAGAACATTCTCATGATTTGAACGAGAAAGCGGTGCATCAGAAGACAAGGGGTGCATCATCCCACTCTTTTAGTGTCATCTGACAAACCAAGAGACAGTTTAAGGAACCTGATGTTTAACTTGAGGCTCAGAGTTTAAGCTAGAACATCTCAAAAAGTTTCCACGTTACTTAAGGATGGTTCTTCTTGCACTGAGACTCCCTCTCTAAAGGAACACATGAAGAAAACCAATTTTTCTAAGTGAGACATGAAAGTTAACATCTTGTGTGTTTTCATTGCAGTATAATATATATATAAATATATATATAGCTATTTCAATGAAAAGAAAGGACAGAATCATCTGTAATTATGTAATTCATGATTGTAACAGCACTGAAGTTACCATGTACGCACATGTACAGTAGCTCTCTCAACAGTTACAGTGTAGTTACATGTAATTCCCTGTAACATAGCAGTTCTAGTGTAATTTAGTGCCACTTATTGTAAAGTGTTACCAAAAGGAAAACGGACTTCTTACCTTTAGAATTCCATTTGAATTAAAGGTAAGTTTATTAAATTAGCACCATTGAATCTGATATTGCGTTTCTTGATTAAGGAGGTGATTTAAAACTTTAATGTTCACGCTGCAGCTTCCCCCACCGCTTACCCAGACTCCTCCAAATGTCTAATCTCTACACTCCTAGGAACTAGTAATCTGTGATGAACATACCAAAAATCCCAGCTACTCCAACTTTAATTGAACAAGCTGTCTAATAAAGAAAAACAGCACCAACAACAAAAAAAATGATGAGTAATGCTTTTTATTAAGTGGCACAAAGTACACACTAAAAACTATGCAAAAATATAGGTAAATACAGTGTACTTACATGTAAGTATCTTGTACTTGCTGTGTATGGATATTGGAAAACCATGTAATTATAATATGCATTTTGATTATTTCAAGCAGGGGGTGACCCCTAACAGTCACAAGGGAAAAGTGGAAGGTCCATCTACAATTGGTGGATATCCTAATGCAATATGTGTAATTCCTCTACTTGCAATGACAACTGATTTATAAAAAAAAATGCTTATACTGCTCCTCATTCTCACCAGCTTTGCTTTCCATTTCTTGGAACACCATTATATACCACTGAAACACCTTTAGGCAAAGTAAGACACTGACTCCTGTAATGGCTTTGCTGCCAGCACTCTGACTGTCTGGCAACGCTGTTCTGTAATCTTATTTATGGCTCAATAGCACAAGTTTCATCTTTTTTTCTGTCCTCAAGGGAGCCTAGTATGTTAAGATGCTGAAATATGCTGCCATATGCCCTGGTATTTTTAGCATGAACAACAGAGAAAGAGAGAGAGAGAGAGAGAGAGAGAGCTGCATTCTTCTGACCCCTATTTTGCAGAATCACCTCACCTGGAATTTCCACTACTTGCTCAGTAACGCCAGGTAATCTTAAATTGTAAGTACAAAATGCTTCCATTACAGTACAGAGGATGCCTTTAATGATAAAGCTAATGTTTTTTGTAAACATGAAGTTTTGTATTATAGATCTTTTTACTTCTTGACACTTTTCCATCATGCCCTTCCAGAAGAAATGCACCGAAAGACAGATAACATAGAATAGCAGAAGAAGACAAGAATTTTTTTTGTAAGCCTTCTTGTGGTTGCCATTGCTATCACCCTCCTTTGTGTCCTGTGTAACAGGCAAATAAATGTATTTAGCAACTGCCATTAGCATCATTCTACACCATACTATTCCTAGAATATGACATCTACCTCTTAGTCTAAATACTAGTTGTGAGATATTTGTATACATTTTAAATACTATTGAATCTTTGCTTTAGTCTTGAAATGAAATCACTTTATTATTATTATTTTTTTCTTTCAAAAAAAGGTAAAAAGTGTTGCCTGGGTTCATAATTCTTGCCCTGTTCTTATTCATTTTGGTATAGTTTTAGCTTTCTAACAGGGCATAAGGACACAGCCTCAGCTGGTATAAATCAGCTTCACTCTGTTGCCTTAAATGTGGGCCAATTTACGCTGGCTGGGGATTCATCCCAAACAGCTAAAAAATAAACTGCTATAACACATCAATATTTAGTCAGCTCTAGATAATGATTCACAATCCAACTGCAACACAGTTCTTCCTAGTAAGGCATGCACGTATGAAGAGAAACTTTAAGAAGCACATGCAAGCTTTTGAATTAAATATGCAATATCAACACTGTTGAGATATCCTGACTTGTCTCTTACTTATTTAAACATAATATCGCCAGGGCATGTTTACATTAAAAACACTCAATGCATGGGGAGCAGAGAAGGACTATTGCAAACAGCAGGAGAAAATTAAATTAATGGAGAAGCCTTTGATGTCAACAGAACAGAGTAGAAACTCTTTTGAGAGTAGGACTTCCTACAGGGTTTTTCAGGGTGGACCTAAAGCCTCTAAAATGCATGAAAGTTGTTTACTTGGCACGAAGAGAGGCTAGCACAGTTCCTTCTTGCTATCATGGAATCTTACCCAGCACTCTGCACTTCTTTTAACTCAGGAGAAAATAAGGGTACAAACATGGTTGAACAGCACACTTGTGTATCACTCCACATCCTCAGGATGCTCCAAGCCTCGTGCGCTTCCAGCAGCCCTCAAGGGAATTCTTCCAGCATCTAGGAATCATCCTGTTGCCGAGCTGTGTTCGTTTCCTTCAGCAATGTTTAATGTACTCACAACCAAACAGAAGGTGTGAAGCCAATTTAAATGAGTCTGCAGTTCTAGGGGCTTCCAGAGCCTTTCAGTAGATGAGGAAAAAAAAACACTAAAAAAAAATAAAAATTCTTTGTGGCTTCTGTGTTTACTGTAGGTCTGCCCTCCACATTCTGTGTCTTAAGTCATTTATTCTCTGCTGGGCTAAAAGCAACAGTCTAATTGGAAAGGAGGAAGGAAAATATCTCCTCTAAAAGGAGCAGTCTGTGCTACTATTAAAGAAAAGTTCAAGGGTTTTTGTTTCTTCCCTTTTTTTAAGATTTCAGGTGCAAAGCCAAGCCTGTTGGGGTCAGCACTTTAGCACTTTCCCTGTGTTCAGGGTCAAGCCAGCAGTGTTTCATGTGTGGGCTCTGATCTCATGTTTCAGCACAAACTACAGACAGCCTTAGCCTGCCCTTATGCATAGTGCTGAAAATCACCAATGCTATTTTCTTCTAAACATAATAATTTTCTCAGTCTTTTTCCAAAATGAATTATTGAAGGGTTTTTATAATAGGTATAAAGGGAGGGAGTTTAGAGTAATAGCTTGTAAAGAAGATTGTAAGGATGATCATCAACTCTTTATGTTGTTTATAAAGACGAGGATAGTCTTTAATTGCTGGGCTGATTTCTTTATCATTTCCTCTTTTTCTCCTTTCTATGCATATTGATTAATGTTAGTAAATACACATTTGCACATGCTGTCCTTTTCCAGCAAATGCAGATTTGCTTATACCAATATATAGCTTTCATAGAAATATGCAAATATAACCTACAGTCATATGCTTCTGCCAAAACAGTGAGCCAAGAGAGTGAACTCGTGGATTACTGGATTCATATATGTCCTGCTTCCATCAAAACTGAGTACAGTATGCCTATTGATTTCAAAAGAACAAGGCTCAAGTCCTTAATGCGCATGTTTGAGTTGCCATTTAGCTCTTTTTCAAAATAATTATAAAGCAATCCTTGTGCATCCTTTACATTTAGCCTGGATATTTTATAACTACAAACCCCCTTCAGTTCAGCAGGCAGTTTCCTAGAATAAATAATAAGACATAATTTGTGAAAAGACTATAACAACTTATTCTATTCATGGTCAGTGTAAGTGTATTCTCCTAGGAACTCTGGTGTACTTTTCTCTTACACTGGCAATGTATGGCCCTGAGAAGGATGTATGTGAATGGTGCAGAAATACAACCACTAACCTGTGGAAAAAAAAAATAAATAATCCATGGGAATTAAACATATTGCACTGATGATAAGACACATCAATTTCATTTTATTTCCTCATCAATAACTTTAAGCAGACAAAATGCATATTGTAATGTTGGGTACATGACACTTGCATGTTGCTATGCCTATATACTTACAAAGTATTCAATGTGTACTTGGTGGCGCTTAAAAATGTCATGTACAATTCTTCTAAACATTCTTACAGGGTTCCCATTTGCACTTCATCTTTCAGAAAAGTCTTGTCAGAAAATTGTCTGATGAATATTATTGAAAAAAAAAATAAAATTTCAATTTTAGTTATCTGTTGGACATTTCTGAATTGTCTATTCATTTTATATATCACCTGTTGCTTGCCAGTTTGGCAGTGGAGTTGATTTAGACCAGTGGCTGAACACAGACTGTTCACTGAGCAGATTTTGCTTTTTCCAGTAGTTGCAATCATATTCTTCCTGAAATATTAATTCTGAGATTTAAAGCAGTAATCCAAGGAAATAGTCTGTGAGACAGAATTGCAAATTCTATTCTTTGATTTGATGTTTACATTCTATTTATTGTGTATTGCTTTATAGTTTCTTCTGACTGACAAAGTAACAACTGTCGGATGCCGTCCTCACTGTAGGGGAAATTCATCTTTATGAAGAGGTCAAGTGATGAAAAGCATTTAAGCCTGTGGGACTTAAATGGTGGATTAGCCCTCTTGAAGGAGTTATGGAATTCATGCGAGGTTTTCTGCACCACTTTGAGTTGATGATGTAAAGGGCAAGAAGGTCGCCAGTCTCAAAGGGAGAGGGACAAATGTCAGAGGGAAGAGGAAATTCTGAGTGTGTCTGTGTTTATGAAAAAGAAACCAGTCCCAGATTGGTACCCCTGTGTGGAGGATTTACAGTGCTCTTGCACATCTCAGTTTTCCTGTGACCTAAACTAAGCCTGCATTTGACAAATGTAGGGTCCCGTTGGATTCAGTGGATTTGTTCTTATCTTTATTGCTTCTTTTCACTAAACCAAAATATGTCCTCTTCACCTATTTTTAAAGTGCAATAAAAAGCTTTTTAAATATAGCAGCAATACAGATTTTCACATTTTCCTCAGGCACATGTCCATGATTTTTTGGGCTAAGCATACTGAAAGTATACAGTGTACCCAAGCAAAAAGTCACAGTCCAGAAAATGACCCAGTCCAGCAAATGTTGCAATGCACCCCTGGATTAATAGTTTTCTGCATTCAAGCTGTAATTTTAGTATTGCCCTGGCTTCTGTCACCGGCCAAAAAATTACCTAGTTTTTGCTCTGGGTAAGCCCTGGCCAAGGGCAGATTCTTACAGTCTCATTCCAAGCTGGTATATCCCTCACATGGTTCCCTTAAAAAAAGAGTCCTAAATCGGTAAATGCTGCTAACATTTTTCTTTTTTTTCATCGACAACCAACAAAATCCCAGCCCTCTTTCCCACTTTCTGTAGTAATAAACAAGAGTCCCTTTTTCTATGGGTTTTTGGTTTGATTTGTTTTGTGTTTGGAATGGTTGGTTTTTAGTTTTGAATTTTGTGGGGTTCTGACTGTTCGTCTGTCTTCAAAAGGGAAAACAAACAGGCTTTCTTTTAAACTATAAAGACTGTCTGAAATTACACTGAATACTGAGAATAATTTCATTGAATGCAGAGTCTCTGTACCAGCCTGTCATGGCATCATGCACATTAAACACTGATGTGTAAGAGGGGCTCCTTGCCCCTTTTAACAGTCAGACACCTGCATGAAGATACACAGAGTTTTTCAACAGTAATTTTATAGAGGAACACTTGGCCCAGCCCTTTTGGTAAGTGTAAGGTAAAGGTAAGTGCAATTAGTGAAATTCGGAGATAATTAAGTGGGGATAATGAAGATGAGTCCTTGCTTGACAAAGAGTCATAGTGTGTTGCCTTCTGGTCCTGCTCCAAGCACTTGGCAACATCCTGAGCCATGGGAGGGCACTTTTGATTATCTCTGGGCTCCTTGCTTGCCCCAGCTCTTCCTCCTGCTGAGTTTGCAGCAATAGCTTCTCTGCTGCTCAGGGCTAAGAGGCTGGGGCCTTATTGATTCTGCAAGCTGCACACAGGAAGAAAAGAAGACAAGAGAGTGTTTTTAAGCAAGCCGGAAAGATTTTTTAGAAAGAGGCCTCTCCTTTATTCTGTGGCAACTTACAGGAAATTAGCACTGATGTCAGCTGGTGAGGATAGCAACCATCCCTGCTTGGAGTGTTGAGGGGGAGGACATCCTCCTGGCCGTGCCAGCTGGATGGAGGGAAGAGGGAGCAGAGAGAGGAGGAAAACTGCACGTGCCAGGAAGATGGGAAACAGGTTTGTCCCTCCCTAGGTGTAGGACCAAAAGGGGAGCCTGCTGCTTTTCTCTTCAACCTGTATTCATGGCTGGAGGTGCAAAAATAAACTGATCCAACCAGGAGATTCGCAAAGCCGCTGAACAGCAAGAAACATCTCAAATGCTGGTGCCATCACCTGGCAAGCAAGCAGTGCTTCCCACTTCAAGGGCTTTGAGCTGATTGAACTTAGGGAGAGGTGGGAATTTATAAAAGACAAAGAAAAGAAGAAGAGAGAAGAAAATCAGAATCTGAACCTTGACAGATAAGGTTGGGCAGAAAGTGCAAGTAACAGAAAAGAAGATAATACCATTTGCAAGGTCTTTTAGTTCTGTATTATGGCACTAGCCAGCCCCGTCTCAGGACAAATAAAATGTTTTATATAATTTTGTAATTTTTCCACTGCATTTTCTTTTTTTCTGGAGCATCTAATGGTAGAGACAAAAGCACATATACTATGATGTGGTCCAGCTAAAGTACATTATTATGTTGCACTTACTCACATGGGATGAGATTACCCTCCAGAACAGCAGTAAGCAACATGACTAAGAGCTGTCTTATCTATTTCCTCATCCATACCCCATGAACGAATGTGTGTGCAATGAAGTGCTGTGGTTTAGTTTTTTGTCTATTTTCATATTCCCCCCATGTTTATGTAAGAACTTTATATTTTTAAAAGCACTTTGTACTTGAAGATGAAACCAATGCAGTTTGTGATCGTTCCTTCTTCCTGTGAGATTCAATGCTCCAGTTTTAGCAAATTCTCCCTGTAAAACCTTCAGCAGGATAGAGGAATAATTTCCTTGATGATGGTGTATATTTATGATCTCTAGCAAGACTTTTAACTATAGTCAAATCCAGCCTTTAAAGTCAAACCCAAGACCTTGGAATTAATTCTGCAAAGCTGATGTAGGCTGTGGGAAACAGGCTGAGCTTATTTATTAAGGAGAAGATGCGTCCAAGTTTTCCATGCCTTTGAGCATTCATGAGGACATTCTTCATGGCCAGCCATCCTGCACGGCTCTAACCCACCCGAGAGGTGACACAGATGAATTACTGCCACCAGCTTCACATTAATTTATTGCCTGAAGGTGGTAACAAGTCACAGCAGCTGGAGAGGAGGGTAGCAATCCTCCTGTTGGGAGTGTAGCAGCGTCTCTGTGTCAGCTTGGGGCTATTTTTGGGATTCCCTGGAAGCAGACTGGCTCCTAAATTTTATTTATCTGGACACAGTTGAGGCTGGTGCCCTCTTCATGCAGGTAGCACAGGATTTCAGTGCCTCTGACCAAGCCTTGTCTGCACAGGGAAGTTAAAGGTGAGGTATAAGAGGGTTAATCCCATGGGACTGAGCAGTTTTGATTACTGAAATATGAATGCAAGGCCTTCTGGTGCTGCATGAAATTAGTGGTGAGCTCTGAGTTAGGGGGTTTATTTTTCAAGTGGATGAGCTCATAAACAGGCACAGCTGCACAGAAATGTGCACACACACAAGCACAACACTTCCTACAATTTCCTATACCTTTTTCTTGCCCTAGTAGACAATTTCTACATTCTGTGCTACTCCAAGTTCACGATTTTGTAACCACCATAGTCTCTTAGGACATAGCTTCCTCTTCTTCCTGTTTGTTTTGTACCTGCACAGCTGCTAGTGATGCTTTGTGTGGCACAGGCAAACTAGCTCTAAGTTTAGTCATTGATCAACAAGTTTGGCTGTAAGTTTTTCAGCAGGAAGCATATTGAGGCTTTCTAAGGGAAGCCATAATATATAAAAAGGGGATGGTGGTGAAGCCATTTGGGTTTTGCCTTTTCTCTTTTACATGTTCTCTGTATTCTTTGCACATATATTTATAGCTCAGTCACTTATTGGATAAGTAGCTAGTTTTCCCAGTAATTTTCCATGGTCTTTCCTAAGCAGAAAGACAGAACAAATTCCAGAGCTCCAAGCCCTGGGAGGTAGAAGAAGTTCCCAGGGAGGTAGAAGAAGTTCCCAGGTTCTTCCTGGGAGCCAAGGCTGAGAACAACTCTTTGAGATACATTCTCATGGACAAAGGACAACCAGTGCTGAAGGGGGGCTCCAGAGAATGGGCTTGACCTTGGGGGAATTGCATCATCACTTGTCCTCCTAATTGGTCCTTTTTATCAGTCATACTAATTTCCCAAAACCTATAAAATGCACTCATCCTTGTAGGGGTGGCTTTTGTGGACATCTCTCCATAACTGCCCCTGAAGGCCTTCAAATAAAGATCCGCTCTTATATTACCTCCTTACTAAAATTATCTCATCATTTTTCATTATTTAATTTCATTGCTTCATTTCCAGGTTGGGGAAAAGGCAACAGTGGAAAATATTATGGATTTTCCCACTATACTCAGCACACTGAAGTGGGAGGGAGATTCAGCATCAGTTCCTGAAGGTGCTGGTGGCTGAAGCAAGGACATGAAGGAGGCTGATGTGTGGCTGGTTTTGGCTGTGCTGCAGCTTGGCAGTGTGTGTGTCAGCAAAAGCACCAGATCAGGGCATTATGTGACCACCAAATCACACGTTTCTCTCTGCCAACACCACTCTTTATTTCCTTCAAAGTGGGAGGGAAATATCAAAGATTTTTTCAATGCCCCTGTGCCATTGAATCTGCACTTTCATTCGGGAAATCAATCACGATCATGGTGCCCTTTTGCAGGGCAAAACCAGACAAAATGGTATTTCCCTTTAATGCTCAAAGCTAGCAAATACAGAACTTGTAAGGACTAGGAATAGGGGGAAGAGAATTATATAGGCTGTGTGGGGTGCAGAAGAACGAGAAGTACAACAGAAGTGAGAAAAAGAAAGGTGTTGGCAGAAGGAAATGCTGCAATACCTCTCCCAGCACTGAATGTCTCACAGCTAAATTGTGAATGTGAGGTTCACAGTTAAAGGAGGGGGGGCACAGCTAAAGATTCAGACACAACTGCAGAAACTGCTAAGGGTTCAGGGAGGGAACAAAAGAAATTTCAAAGCAATGCCAGAGAGAGAAAAAGGTCTCTGGAAGAAGACGATGGCAGACTGAGAGAGTGTCACTTTGACACTGCTGAGATGCCCTAAGTCCCCAGAGCTGGGACTGAGGAGGAATCACATCAGATTCCCAACAGAAAGGACTTCCACTGTCACTCACAGGCAGCCTTGGAGCTGATCAAAGGGTACTGCTAAAACCCACACTGAACTCAGGAGCCCAAGAGAGAGCAGATTGCCTGCAGGCAACACCTTGAGCATAAAATCTGTAGGAGACAAGGTAAAAGGGAACAGCTTGAGGTTCCTGTAGCCAGCAGAAGCCCTCACCCCATAACTAATGGGAAATGACGACGTGGTCTAAGGCATTCCCTATTCTTTTGGGGTAAAAGTATACCAACTGTTCAACTGCAACAGGAGTATTTGATATAAATATTTACATCTGCATAACTTCTCTCTCAGAGCTGTACTGGAGACATAAGAAAGGCAGCAGCAACTGCTTCAGGCCAAAGCTCTGCTCCAGCTATCACAAGCAAGTGGCAAGTGCAGTCATAGCCCTTGTCACCAGCTTCCACCCACCTCCTCGGGTGCTGGCAGGAAAGAATGACAGACAGTAACTCTCTGACAATGGCAGTGGCATTCTCACTCTTTCACGGCTAAAAGGAACTCTAAAACCCCTCTGTTAAATTCATACTGAAAGAGGCTAAACCTTGATGCACTATTAATATGCTCAAGAGACAAAATTTGGAAATCTCTCACCTCCTTATAGACCCCGGGCAGGAATTTCCTTGGCAGAAATAATCTCCTTTGTAACCAGCCAATGAAATGTGTTACAATTAACCAAAAGAAAGGAGTGAAGACCATTGTCAGAGTTTTATGAGCTGCAGAGTTCATTGTACAAGCCATGAAATTCTCTTGCAAATGGAAATGAAGTACTCTGTAGAAACAGGGATCATTATATAAGAAGATAAAGGAAAGCCCTTGCTGCCCTATATCCCTAACGAGCCGGCTAATTTATGGCTTTAGTTTTTCTAATGACCAACAGTAATTTGGCAGACATCACCTATGTATGGAACAAGGTGAAACTGAGAACCATAGAAATAAGGCTGAGTTATACCAAAGCTAGTTCAGTTTAAAATCCTCCTAACTCCCCCAGACCTCAGTGAAATTACTCCTGGTTCATATGGATGTACTTAAGCACAGAACCCAATTATTGTTTTTGCAGAGTGTTGAGTGTAGTGTCATGCTGAGGCAAGGAATGAAGAAAGGTTTATTTCAGCTTTTTTTTTTCCCTTTCCTCATTGCTTTTTCTTTTTCTTTTTTTCCCCCATTTGAATGACCTCTTATGCCAAAGTTCTCATTAGGCAGCATCAGAGATGTCCAAAGAAACTGCATGAAGTGTTACAGTACTGACTCAAACCTCATCTAGCCTCTGTAAAAATCAGTAGCATGTTAATGCACTGACCTCTCCCAAGAAGCAGGGACAGCTCTACAGCTTGTTTCTAAGCTGATGCATAGAAATTGGAGTGGGAGGATATTGGGAAGGATCAGTGTCTGGCACAGCCATATACTGGTAGTGAATTGCCCATGTATCAGATGCAAGAAAATGTGCAATTACAGCTGGACAGAAAAAAAAATTCTAAAAATAATGGAGGAACTCGGTATTTACTTCTTTCTTTGTTTTCTCTGAAAGCCTACATATTTACTAGAAGTCATGGGAAAGCAGGGTGGGGTTTTTTTGTGGAAGGCTACAGGGGGATTTGTCAAATATAACAAGGGAAAACCATGAGCAGCTATTCCTAAGAAGTTGTTACGTGAGTGGGCCTGCAGGGAAAGGCCTGGGAATTAAATTCACTGGGCACAGCTGCTTTCAGTATCAGTGCTAAGCTGCAAGAAATGCAAATGACTGATTTCTAAAGAAGCAGAGCCCCCGGTAGAGTGTGACTAACCCACATCCCCTTGCTCCTTGCTGGCCAAACACTCTCTCCAGTGCTCAGCTTGCTGTGAAAATCCAGCCCCTTTGCTGGTACAGAGCTGGCACCAAGAACCAGATAAAGTTTTCTGGGTTTTTTTATGGGGCTGATCCAGCAGCTTCATCTGGCTGGTACAGGATTACAGCAGCATTTCCTCAGTGGAGAGCTGGGCTTTAAACCAAAAGCAGAAGTGTCTCTGTAAGACTGCTGTGTGAAAAGTCCCTTTGCAAATCATTTCTCACCAGAAGACTTGCCTTTTCCCTTGAACTGATAAAAAATACTAATAAAATTTTTCAAAATATTATCGAGGTGATCACTTAGTTTCTTGAGATTGCCTGTTTTTCCCTACATTTATTTGTACCAGGTAATATTCTTTAGGAAAGTTCTGATAATCATAAGGGGGAAAAAAGAAAAAAAGCAGTCAAGAAAAAGGGTAGGAAATAAGAGCATAAACAGCATTCAAAGCTTTATTTGTTTTTTAAACACAGTCTGGAAGTACCTGGGTTTCTTAATGCCTTCTACTGTAATGAATTAGAAAGGTGAAACATGTCTTCCAAAACAGAATTTCAGATGGTACTTGATCTGAGTGAGGCCAAGGATTGCCTCTCTTACAGTGTGCCTATTCCTCTTGTTAACCTAAACTCCAATAACAACGTGGCTAAAGAATACAGATCTGCATCTGATCTGACCTCAAAATATATTTCAGGTATATATATATACTTATATCTCTAAATATATTTATCCAAACCCCTTTTGTCTCTGACTCTCTCTGTCAGTACAAATCTATTATGTTGCCAACATCTTTGGGTCAGGAGGAGTTATTTTAAGGGCTGTTCTCTTCCCCAAATCCCTTTAGCTGATAGGAGCAAAATCAATACCAGGTTACCTAGGTTTTACTGCCTTTTGAGCAAGTCTCGTATCCATTCCGTGTTTTCCATGTATGAAATGAAGTTAATATTTAAGTCACATTTTTAAAACCCTTTGAAGATTGTCATGTTAAAAATTAGCCTTTGCCTGTTGCTAATATATTAGTTTAACATGTATTAGAAATCCCATTAGATTTGCACTTATGTGGTCTCAGGGGAGCAAATGTCTGTGACAGCCACCGATGTAGAAAGAAACTGAATTCAGCAGCATCTCCTGGATTTGCTAATAAACCCAGCTCAGATGCTTGTCAGAGCTGGAATGGCAGGAGCTGTTCTGGAAATAAGCAGGCATCTCTGGATCCTGACGCTGCAGGAGCGCGTTCTCCACAGGACAGCTCGGCTCCCGCGGCAGCGCCTTCCAGCTCTTCAGCAATGCAGAGCAAAACAACCTGGGGAGCAGATGGGCTGTGTGACAGTCAGATGTGTGGGAAACTCCACTCAAGAGAACAGGAGGTTGTAATTAAGGTTTTGCTTTAGTGCAGGAGTTCTAATAGCATAGATGTTTTTTTTCCTGGTATTTGTTTCAAACAGAAATCAGTAACTTACGGGGAACTGACAGTAGTGACAGGAATTGAAGAGACAAAACCTACTTGAGACTTCCTTCCAACTTTTGCTGCTTCTATAAAATGTTTGCACAGTCTGTGTATAGTGTAATGCAACCCTCTTTGTCCATTCAAGCAAGATTAATTATTGTGTGAGGTAATTAATAACAATAATATTAATGATTTAAAGATATTATCTGATAGTAAGGTACAACCTGGTTTCCTAAAGTACAGCTTCCTGTACAGAAAAATGTCTCTGTTTTTTGACTTTAGCACTAGAGCACTGTTCTGTGCTTTATTTAAAAATAGGAAAAATATTGTTTTCTATTCTGTGTTCTCATATGGACTAAACAACTTATTAGAAAACATGGGATTATAACAATACATCCTTATCTGAGCTATTGCTAAGTTAGAAACCCTGCATCAACACTTCTATCACACTCTTAAAACTTGAAAAAGTAGTGCTTCAGCCTGTGTGGTTGGTTCAAAAGATTGGAAATGCAAAGTTTACAAAAGTGTGTGACAATGATATATTTGCCAGCAGCAAATTAGTCCAAGTGAGTTGTAAAGCTTGCTCTGACATATATAATTCTTAGCAGGTTTCAAACTGTCTCCTCCAGGCTGTGATTAATTTCATTAGATATTCTTAAAGTTAAGAAAAAAAGGAAGAGTAATAAGGTAGTCTGTCAATCACAAGTTCTAAAACAAGAAAATATATCTCAGATTAAGTAATCTTTCCATTCTGTGGAATTGATTCTCATCTCACTGACATGTAAATGGTTCTGCTGCACTCATAACCCACACATTTAAGCAGATGAAGATTTAATTTTAGCACCAAGCACTGATGTCTGATGTGTTTATCGCAAAAAGTCTCCAAAATGGAGACTATGCAACAAAGTGTTTTAAATTTACCTGTCCCCAAATAGTGTGAAATGCCATATAAATGATAAAATTGTGTGCCCATAGGAAAATGCCATTGCATAATCAATATGGAAAACTATTCATATTGTGCAATATTTATGCCATAACCGAAATATGTAAACAGTAATTTAAAGCTAGAATTATGTTTTTTTAGGGTCAAGTTATGAAGCAAATTTTTACATTCATCACAAAGATATCACAATGACAGAAGTTTTGTGGGAAGGCATTTTGCAGCCTGAGCACCTAACAATAGGAATCATCATTAAGGTGGCTCGTGGCTAATGACAACATGCCTTTTGTTAATTCTTGATGATAAAATATTACTTTTTTTTTTTTTTCCTCTGGTGATTCCATCACTGACTTGAATTCCCAAAAGAAGCTTCATCTAATGACATCAGTGTTATTTTTTTAAACAAAAAGGTCACAATTTCTCTTCTCTGGTTCACTGTCTCCTGCACACTTTTTTTTGCTCATCACTTTCTACCAGGGCTGATTTTCTTCTCTGCTCAGGACGCACAGCTTTGGTTTTGCCCTGGTGATGTCTGGCACCTGGCTACCAGTGGAATCAGTTGTGGCCATTTCACTGACTCTTTAGTGGGTGTGGGAGGAGACAGGAAGGCAGATTGCCTATTTCTTACCTCTGTCCCCAGCCCACTCCTGCTCAAATGCTGCTCCCCAAGGTTTCCAGCCCCCACTTCTGAACAGCAGCATGGAAATGAGTACCAATGACCTTTATCCAGTACAGCATCCAAATTTTCTAGGAGATTGCTGCTTTTAGTCTCCCAAGACACCTGTGATAAAGAGTGGGTAATGATTTCGTGTCACAGGGAGGAATCTGAGAACAAAGAGGTGGATTGGTAAAGGGACTTAAGGATCGAAATTGTGTGCTTTGACATCTAACCTTTAGTTCCTCTCTGCCACAGCAGATTCCAAAGCTCTGTTTTAAGTTTGTGTGGATGCCCAGGGCATTGTTCAGGGTGTCTAGGATGTAGTTCCATAGCCCACAGAAAAGGGATACATTTAAAATAGTTGTGGAGAGCTGGATGGCATGAGATGATCACAAAAGGGATATTTCTGAACTTTCACCTCTTTTGACCCATATCCAAGTTAGCTGAGTGTATCACAAATCAGATATTCTTTTGGGCTCAGTACTGGAACATGTTACCTGAACTTCTTCCAAAAAAACAGGTCAAACAGCAGACTTACCAGGAAGGGTAATGGGGTTGTGTGGTCCCTGGTGTCAGTGTTTTCAGCTCTGGCATGAGTGCTCTTCTGTAAAGCGATATGGCTGCAGAGACGCCCACGTTTGCTTCAGGGCTTGTTTGTCACCACTGCAACTCTCAGAAGAGTAAGATCACAACTTTACTGGGTCAATGATGATGAGAATAACTCTTAAGGCTAACAGCTAGGGACCTAACCCATTCTTTTGCAAAGTCAAGTCACCTAAGAAGAGGAAGAGCACATTCTTCCTCCTTGCTAGCACGGCTTTGTTTCAGCTCTGTGGTAGAAGATGCAGGCTGGAATTACCCCAGGCAGAATGGCCTTCTCCCAGATCTTTTCTGAAGCAAAATTAGATCTTTCTCACAGTAAGTGCTTTCTTTACCCATTTAGACCTATGTAAATCGTGAAAACACTGTTGCTGCTGCTTTCTGTCTGATTTCTGAGACCAGATGAGATGTGACAATTGCTCTTCACCACATTAAAATGTACAAAGGACAAGGTCATCCATTCTCTTGCCATCAGATGACTCAGTTGTGAATAGTTTAAGGATGACCAGGGTGTTTCTCACATGGGAAACACACCAGCCAACCCAAGAGGGAGTTTTATACACCCAGCTGAGGCAAACTGCAGTTTTCCACTTGGCACTGCTTGGGACTTGCCACATCAACTTGGAGACAGGCTCAGGAAAGGGGCTCCACTTTGTATGGATATTTTCACCTCCACTCAGGCCTTTCTCATCACAGCAGAGGTTTTTCAGTCACCCATGGATGCTGGCACATGGGTAACAGCACAAACTAATTATTTTAATTTCTGTACAGGCCTACAGTACAGTGGAAAAACAAGAGCTAATGGAAATGCTAGAGCAGACAAATGGGAGTTGGGCTTTTTGCCACTTCCTCACTCTAGTTCCTCCCATGTCTCTCACTCCTGCTTTGCAATAACCCCTGCTACTCCCATCACGTGTATCTTGATCAGAATCTGTCAGTCATGGTTTCAGGGTGCCAGATGTGATGTTATGTTATGCCAAGTGTGGCCTGAACTGAGTGCTAGCGTGACTCACTATCAAACCATTTTCTCCTGTGAGACAAACAAGATTTAATAAATATGTAAAAAGAAGAAAAAGAAAAAAAATCCCAAGGAAAATAAAAGGGGGGAGGGGGATGGTGATTTTAGACATGACTGTTTTTTATGTTGGTTGGGTGTGTTGGCTTAGCTTCTATGCAAGTTAGAAAGAAGTATATTTACTAACCTTTGTTTTTACACAAGTTAACAGTGAGAGGCCTGAAATAATATGAGTGGAAAATAGCCTGAAATGAAGACTTTTTTTATAGTAAAAGCACATGGATTTTTGGGGTTGTCTGGAGCAATTTCACAGAAACAAGAGAAGATTAAAGGAGGTAATGACATGTTTGTAATTTCATTCCTAAGGCTCATGGTGTCCTTGCCTCTGTATAGCTTACAGCCTGGAGATAAATCAAGGGCTTCAATTTCCAAATCTGTCATAGAAGCTTCACAAATAAAAATGCTGACAAAAAATATCTGCTTTTAAATGGCTACTTGCAAGCACTGACAACTAGCAGTCTATAGATCTTTCACCTTACAGGGAAGAGAAGCAGTGTGTATTGCCAGGAAAAATGAAGAGCAGAAATGCACTGCTCCTAAAGTTAAAGTAATCTAAAAGTATGACAATAATAAACCATTTACAGTCATGTTTTGAATGCTAGATGAAAATAGATTTCAGGTGGTATATTAACAAAGTCTCACAGCTGCCTGGTGTGGAAAAAGAATGGATGTGGCACTGGAATAAGAAGTAGAGAGGCCACTTGGATAAGAGGAATTCCTTCCCAGCTGCAATGGCTGTTCCACATGTTCTCCTCTGTGCCCACAGAACACTTGTAAGTGACTGGGGAAGAGTGGGAAACGGGCAACATGAAAACCAGTGAAGATTATTCTGGTTAATGCTGAATAATTTGCTGTATCTGTTAGCTGCAGGCTCTAGCTTTTGCAGGGTATGAATTCCAATTATAAATCAGAGCTGGAGCCGTTGATAGCAAGAGGCAAACTAGGCCAAGTTACTTTGCTGAGACTCGGGGTGATGGAGCTGAGGAGTGCTTCTCCTGGAGCACTGCAGAGTCCCTGACCCCACAGAGATTCCCCACACAGGGACTGGTGTCTGCTGCTCACACCTTTGGTCTGTGGGACTCAATTCTGTAAACAAAATTTCCATGTTGTGTTTTTGAATACCCCCCCCCAAACTCTTGCTTATTTTGGAAACAGAATAGGATGAGTCAGCCCCCCATGCTGTGGCTCCCTGACACGTTGGACCTACTTCAGCCTAAAACCAGAGGAGAATTTGGCATGCAGGCTGCGTGGGGCTCTGGTCTGAGGGCAAGATCTGAGCTCCTGTGGCAGAATAACTGCACCTACCCACCCTCTCCTCCCAGGAGAGTGCTTCTTTACCCTCTGCTAACATGTACCTGTTTGTATTTGCTGTCTTTCAGTCAACTCCTCTCTTTAAGGCTTCAGCCTGGTAAATTCTGAAAAGAGAAGTCCAGCAGGTTCCATATCCAGGGGGTGGAATGAATGAAACATGCTTTAGGCAGCGTCTTATGTAAATTTATTTCATGCATAAGCATGTCATCCTTATGTTGTGTGGCCCCCAGGACTTGCTGAGGGCTGGCTCTGTGGTAGCTGCAATCCCTGCTCCTGTCCTGTTAGTGCTCCTGTCCTGCCTAAGGGACAAAGCTGGCCTGCAGGTGGTTTGTAAGGCACAAAAAGAGAACATGCCAAGGAAACTTGTGTCCAGTGTAGCCCTACAAGTGAGAAAGGATAAGATATGAAAGATAAAATATAGTGTTTTCTAGCTAAAATAAGGATTTTTTTATTTTTTTAAATGCATGAGAACTGTCTGTGGGACATATCAGCTTTGTAGGGCAGGGAACTTTGCACATCCCTCTGCCATCCATCGGTGGGGATACAGCATCTGCTCAAGACAGAGATTACCTTCATCACTACAGCCTTTGTCAGCTGGTGGGGTACAGAGTGAGTCTGGAGAAGGTGGGTGCTCTCATTTTGCTCTTCACAATTTATGTTTCAAGGTCAACTGAGCCCTGTGAACCTCACTGCTCTAATTTTGCTTCTGGTTTTATCGCCGTTGTAAACGGAAGGGCTAGAAAAAGATTTTACTTCAAGTTGAGGACTTGCCACCTCAAAGCCACCAAGAGACAAGGCTCAGTAAGTAGCTACCACCGAGGTTTTTATTTCAGGGAAAGTTTTAGAAAAGGAATACTTTATTCTGTTGGTCTGGAAAGTCATCTGCGAACAAGGGCAAAAAGGGTTAGTATTTTTAGGACATTATACGTTCAAAGAGCTGCGCGCAGTGCTAATGCACAGCCATTAACAAATTGATCTTCAGCCCCTGTGCACGGTGAAGTAGGAACATTTTACAGCTGGGGAGACTGAGACAAAGCATCTTGCTCCAGGCTGCCCAGCAACAGAACTGGCTTTAGAAGTCAGAATCTCCTGTCTCCCCGTGTCATTCCCCCAGACAGCACTGCCAAGCAGCAAAAAGCTGAATCAGAGGCACCTTTCAGTGAGGCTTAAAGAGCATGACCATGAAATAAATATTTAACAGTTAAAGCAAAAGGCAGTCCAAACATTGCTGCTGCATTTTGAGTGCCGGGGTCTGCAGAGCAAAATCATTGATTGTTTGGTAAAACTAGCACCAAAGACATTAAGTACTATTATCAATATCAAATCATTGCCCATTTGGTAATCACTGGACTATGCGTTTGATAAAAGAATGTTTGAGAACAGCTAGGGTGTTATTATATATAATTGCTCTTTACAATGACTGGATATCTCTGGTGAAAATGAATCAGTGATCTCCGCTGTAGCAGAATCTATTAAATAATTGGAGAGCATGGCTGGTATCTTTGATGTTGAAAGGAAGAAATTCAACAAGCAGTCCTGTCAGGCTTTCTAACACAGCAGAAAAAAAGGGCTGCAGGCAGGAACATACTGACACTACAGGTCAGTGAAGGTTTATGGATTTGTGTGCCTTAGAAAGGAGGCAGAACCTACTGTACAGGACTGTTGAACCATTAGATACCTCAGGGTGTCAGAATATTGTTGTGTAGCCTTCTAAAAATATAAATGGTAGGGCCAGACATCAAAAGTCTCTCCCCTGCCCGTGTTTTATGGGAATATCATGTGTCCTGAGGAGATGTCAGAACAGTGCTTCAACTGTTTTGCCATTTGACAGTGGCACATTATCCTTAGAAGATTCATTTTCACATTTATTAACCCGTCTCTGCCTCACAGACTCACATCTCTCCATCAAAGAGGTGCCTGTTTGTCTTTGAATTAATAGCTTACATGTATGTAGTGGCCTTCATTGCAAAATAAAAAAAAAGCATTCAGCTCCCTCTGCCAAATGTAAAACAGCTGGCAGGTACTTAGTACATCACCCTGGGAGGAGAGCTGGATGAAGAAAGCACAGAAAAAGTCCTTATTCTTTTCTAACAAGAGGTACCCAGGGACATTTAATGTGACCATGGGACCAGCTTTTACTGCCTCCTCTGACAAAACTGCATACAATGCACCTCATGATGCACTCTTTGTCTGCAAGGCTGAAGGAGGGAAAGGGATCAAGGGGCTTTGAGGATGAAATTATACCTCTCTAATGTTCATAGCAGCATTTGTGCTGGCATTAGGCCACAGAAGGGATATTTAGCAAAGCAGTTGACAAGATCAGGTTGGTTTGTCATTTCCTCTCTTAAGATGTGCAGTAAAAGAGAGCTGAGCACCCCAGGTGCAGTCAGTAAATGCTTCTGCAATGCACTGGGGGTAGCTGGTGCAGGATGTTGGGATGGTGTCAGGGGCCTGCCCCACTGTGGGTGGCCCATTCCTCCCCACACCTCATTTCTCCCACCCGAGGACTCAGCCAAGTTGAAGGAAACTGGCTGGGAGAAAGCACAAAGGCTCTGTGGTGACTTCTGAGTCTCTGGGGCAGAAAGCCAGCCTCCCTGTGATGCTGACCTGTGCCCAGGGCCAGTGGTGACACAGAGAGAAATGTGGTGGTGCCAGGGTGTGTGAGAGATTGGAGAGCTGCAGAAACCTTATCATTTTTAAATCCCTTTATCGATCCCAAAGCTGCGTGGCACAGGCTTGGGCACAGGCAATAAAATGGGGTCACCCCAGTGCCTTCCGAGGCAGACATCCAAATCCTCTGACCTGCAGGCTGTCTGTGGAGCTGCTGCCTCAATGTGGCATTGAAAATCCTCTGGACAGCATTATGCAGATCTATTATACAGCATATTTCAGTATCTCTCAAGGAGTCCACATTATTATCGTTCCATGTCTCACACCTTTTACCCGTTTGTTTCAAGTCATAAATACATAGCAAATGTTGAGTGTAAATTTTTCAGTAATAAGGTCTAGATTTGTTATCTTATTCAAAAGGTTTTCACCTTTAGTGAGACACATCTCCTGTACAATGTGATGATTTCAGTTTAATCTTTTTTTTTACTTCACTTTACGTTGAACTGTGGGAAAGGTCTAGACTATAGATTTATAATATATAAGTTAATACCTTTTCAAAAGTCTCAAACCAAGTTGGTGTGCTGTGAAACCATTTTTCTCATAACAATTTCTTCTCTTCCTTGTCCACCTTTTTCAACCTTAAGCAAATTAAATAAAGAATTCATACACAGATCAAAGAGAATGTTACAGAGTAATGTCCCTAACTTACTTTCTCTTTCAGAATCAGTAACTTTTCATCTCAGATGTAGTCTTGATTAGCTGTTTTTGTTGCCTCTGTGCTGTGCTACAGTATTTCTATTAAAATATCTTTGCAGCTTCACAACTCCCCAATACAGCAAGGAGCCGAAGCCTCCGTGCTGCAGAAGTGAAGCTTTGCTGGGAGTACATGACTAAAAAGAGCAGATGAGTACAGGAAAGCAAGATACTCACAAGGCTATATCAAACTTCAGACATTTATCCATTCTCTGGACCCTTCATAGAGCATCTTTTACAGCTGTTGGATTCTGTAGGAAAAGGCTAACAGGTTTGTGTTTTTGGACCAGCTTCCAAGACCTCCCGGTATTCTCACACTTGAGGTTTTCTGGAGCACACCCAGCCACAACAGGGCTGATAATCTGTGTTAGAGTGTGGCTGTAGATAAATTTGGGATTCAGAGCTTGCAGCTCTTGAGGGTCAAGGCTTTAAATCTCCTGTGAGTCTGAGCTGAACACAGAGCCAGAAAGTGGCCTGGGCATGCTCAGCCCGTCTGGCAATGGGCTGCTGGGACACGGTAGTGCCCAGTTGCCTTGGGGCATCCCTGCTCACTGCTGTGCACAGCACTCCAGCTACTCTCTCTCTCTCAAACAGCATGCCCCAATTATATTTCTATTTTTTATCACCTCTGCCATCTCTTTCAAGTGAAAGAAATGATGGCCTGCGTTTTTTAATTTGTACTTAGACGTGTATTTTCCCTTTGATGCCAAACAATGGATTCTTTCCTGTCAGTTCCAATTTATGAAAACCAAAAACCAGATTTTGATCCCAGTTTGACCTGTGCCACCCCAGTGCCATGCAATCCTCACCTCTCTGGCATGGGGTCCTGCCAGGATTAGGTCTCCCTTCCCTAGGGGAGGCACTGGGTTAAGAAGAGGACAGAAGAAAAGGAGCTCCACCCACGCACCACAGACCTCTGCCATTCCCCCAGCAGGATATTTTGGGAGTCACTTGCACTGAGCCTGAGGGTCTCACGTTGTGGTGATAAGACTGCAGTGCTCAAAAGCTGCTCTTGCTCCCATGCCCCAGCTACAAAAGCAGACCAAGGCCCTCTTGATACCTTGGCTGATGGAGAAAATAAGCCTGTGTAAAATAGCTTTTCTCTCCTTGGCTTAGAAGATCACTAAGCAAAAATTATTTTAATAATTTCTTAGAGGTATCTTTTCTAAAAGCTGGTGCTTTCTGTAATTCAGATGTGTTTTTTATCTCATCAGCACTTCAGTACAAAGACCATCAATGTTTTAAATTGGCTCATTTTATGTTTATGAAGGCTTTCTATATTTTAAAAAAAGTCAATTAGAAAGCTCACTGGTATATACTGCTACTTCAAAAGGAGTAGAGCAAGATGTATGTTTTAGATGGTCAGGACTCCTGGGGTGAGTTGGATTTAATATTTTGACAGGGTGAATTTCCATTAAATCCATATAATTATCATGAAAAAAAGGTTTTTCTCCTTTATTAAAAAACTTAACATTCTATCACATTTAACATGAAGGTGGATTTTTTTTTTTTTTCTGATGACATCCATGTTATATTTAGACTATTGAATGTGTAGTCCTTGCTACTCTACTGATGTAATATTAGTGTGCACCCTCAATTTATCAGAGAGCATCTTGGTTTCTGAAATCTCAGTTCACTTGCCTCATTTAGATGCTATTCTGTTGAAGTTTCATGATTATCATTTGTACTTTTTCAGCCCACTGTATAATTTTAAGGACACAATAATGTGAAAAATCATAATTAAAACGCACCTGATATTTTTTTTTAAATGTTAGCTTATAAAAATTGAAATGAATTAAAATAGATTCGCAGCTCTGTCATTTCATTTCCTGAAAATGGGCAGGGCCAGCTGACCTTGATGCACATTCCAAATGTCAGGTAGCCTGCTTTTATGTCAGGGATGCAGTCCATTGATGTGGAAAACATGGAAGTGCAATAAAATGTGCTCAGCTGGCTCCTAGTTCATGGCCAGAGTAATGTTGGCTCTGCCACAAAGCTCCTGTGAATTAACCAGTCAGGGTGGGAAGAGCTTGGCCCTTTGGGATGATTTAAGATAAAGAAAAGTAGAAAGGCGACTTTAGGCCCCAAGCAATTTAGAATCTGATTTTAGAAGATTATGATACACAGGATAAGAGTAAAATTGTAAGATAGGGTGTGATACTGACAGCATTTAGAGCACTACTGTCAATCTCAATGAAATGTAGGTTATATGGAGGGATTTGAAGGTAGAAAATGAGAGTGCTTTGCTGACAAGGGAGAAGGGTGGTTTTTTAAGTAAAAGAGCTTTGCTTTGAAGAGGACAGCAAGTTTAGAAGAGGAATAGACAGAAAAAAGGAAGATGTCTGAATGGTGGTATTATGATGATGCTAATATCTGTAATGTTTAAGAAATAATGAGCTTAATGGCATATTTGAAATTTCTTTTGGCAAATATTGCAGGGAAACTGAACAATATGTTTTTAATGGTTAGCAGTTGCTAAATCCTACTCTCTGCCTCAGAGTTTCCTTTAATGTGTTACAGAATCAGCTATTGCCCTGAATGTTTAGGCAATATTTGTTCATTATTTTTCCTATTTAAGAAGAGAATGATTAAGGAAAAACTCAAGGAATTTTGGAAATTATTTTAGATTTGTATTTTCAAAGTAGTTAAACACAGGACTGCATAAAAGTTCTGTGTGCTTACTCATCTACTTCATCAAATAACTGTATTTGCTTGATTTTTTTGATTAGATTTAAATTCTCTCAGGGTGGACCCCTAAACTGAATAATGAAAGAGAGAAAGCTACATTTGTATTATATTTTTGTATCAGAACACTGAGCAGCTATTCACTTGCTTCTTTACTTAAAAAGATCCTTCCTCAGGTGCACTTGTCACCCACAGTGATGCAGAAAACAGAAATAGGGTGAGCTAGAAGTATTTTTAACCTGGTTAAGCTGGACAGGGAACCCTGAAGAGTGAGAGAAGGGTGGGTGGGATTCTGGAGATTCAGCTTTAGAAGCTGCAGTCAGTCCTAGGCAGCTGCACAGACTCTTTGTCTTGTTGTACTTTTATAGTACATGATGCCTGGCCCTCTCTCCATTTGTTCAGAGAAAAACTGATTTTCTCTGCTGCTTTGTCTCTTCCAGCTCAAGTTTTATGCATTTGGATGTGGATTCATGCTATAAAACCCTGATTAAATGTTTTCAGCTGGGAGGCACCTCAGAAAGCCAAGAGTGAGTTAAGAGGGAACAACAGAAACATGGGATCTGTGGGACTTGAGAATTCAAAATCATGTTGAGGATTTGCTTTTGTGAACCAGAGCTGTCCCTGCAAACCTGCTTGGCTCCTTCTGCTACACTGGTGCAATGAAAAGAGCAGCAAAACTTTGGTTTCACTAGTTAAATGTGATGTTCTGTGCTTGGGAGACAGGCATTACATCCTAATGGCATAAAACAGCCAGAATTATTATCACTTCTTCAGCTGCTCCTGGTCTGGGTTAGGGGACTGCAGAGTGAGCCCAGGCAGTGGGAAACCTCTCAGGAGTACAAATAACTTAATCAAGCTTCCTGCCTGACAAGTGTAGTGGCCAGTGTGGAACAAATGGCTGGCACAAAACCCCTCAATTCCACCCAGGCATTGTTCCTTTAGGGGAAAATAGGATGTAAACATGGGACAACAAGAGGATCCTGTTGATTCTGTAGGGATACAGTTCTGTAGGGATAAAGTTCTTCTCTCAAAATACTATCAAGCCAAAAAGTAGGAGCTCAGCTAGTTTTGAAGACTCACATTTCACAGTGTAGAAAGCAAAAAAAACACATTGCAGCTTTCTTACAGTGATTTCTGTGAATGTGTCTCACTGATTACTCTGATTTAATAGCAGCCTGGTGCTCAGTGCTTCAATCCACCTGTGCACAGGTGTGCAAATGCTGAGTTTTTACTCAGCCTTCAGCTGTTGTTTATTTCTTACTCCTTGTGATTTGGTACTGAAAAGATCAATCTGCTTCATTCATTTCTACATTTCAGAAGATCTCCATTTCTGAGCACAGTTGTTTTAGATATGGGGGCAGTTTTATGCAGGAATAAGCTAAGCTTGAAGAGCAGTCAAAAGGTTTTAATTTTGCCTCCAGATTGAATGCAACACAGCAGAAGAAAAAAATTCTGTGTAGAACTTCCCCCTTTTGGGTGACAATTTTTTAAGTGGGTTGATGTTCTTTCCTAGTTCTAAAGGGCTTTAAATGTGTCATCATAGTTTTGCCTCTGAATATGAGGCAAAATCTACTCTGACCTTGAAACCACAAAAAGCATTGGCTTTAAGAATTTATTTTTATTTTAATGTATCAGTTATTTATTTGTATAAATATACATATAATGTCTTCCTGCATGTTGCCTTTCTAATCTGTAAATTTTCCCCTTTCCTTTCTCTTCCTTTGATTCAAATTAATTTTATTCTTCTGAGACAAAGTTCTCCTCTTGGAGAATGCTGACTTTGTAGTTCTCTCCTAATAAATTTGCCTTGCTACCTGAGTAGTCTTCACCTATCTCTGCAAGGGATGCTGTGTCTCAGCAATGACTCTAATTTTTAATATTCCCTTTTTCTCACAAAGAAAATGAGAGCTAAACCAAACAAATAACTGATATACCTGAGAACTAAGCATATTCTGTCCTCAACTCTGAGTTTATAATCTAGAACTCTGTGGTGGGTGCACAGGCAGGGTTGCTTTCTTCCAAGTTGCACAGGTGTGCATTTTATAGCCACCTAAAATTGCCATGCAGGACACCCAGCTGGTTTTTACTAGCAAATGGAAACCTCAGAGGATGTGATCAGCCCTCCTGTGACACATGGAGCAAAAGTGGTTATTTGCATGCCAACTACCTAATTCCATTTCCCAAAAACTTTAATTTACAGCTCTGGACTAAGGTTGCTCTTTAATAGACATCTACTGGAAGAGGTGTGGAGGAGGTGGAGGGTATCACTTCCTATTCTCTAGTAATTTAGAATGTACTATCTTCTGCCTGAGGGATTGAAAATGGATGCTTACCTTTTATCTTAATGCTACTTTAGTAACTGCTCTCCCTTTCTAATTCATTTTCAAACACCTCCAAAATCCTTTGGGACAGGGGGAAAAATAAAAAAGCCTTGTCACTCAGTGTGAAAATGTTTCCTGGAAGTGGAAGAAGTGAGGCTTGTAGTCAGCAGCTGTTTGCTCTTTGAGGTGTATAGAACTCTTCTGAGAAATTACTGAAAGAGGCTAATTATTCATCATCTTCCTCTCCCTCTGCTAAGGAGCACAGATGGGCTTCCCCTTTCTCACACGTGAGTTCATCCCTGAACTGACAGAAGACTGCCTATTTGTAGCTTCTTCCCCTTGACTCCAAGTTTTGGGGTTGTCTGGAAAAGGTGGTGTGGAAACCTTTAAAGGTTTTAGCCACTGGCCCAATGCCTCCCTTCCTCTCACCCCCCCACCTCCTTTTCTAGTAAAGAAAATGGAGACTAATGCTTTAGACAATTTCTCAAGGCTGAATTTCATGCCTACACTTTTGGGGCTTTTTTATGTTCAATTGGCTCATCAGGGCTTTCTCTTTCCTAGTAACTAGTTTATTTACATTTTTATATTTCATGTTTTGAAAGATATATCTGACCTCAGACTGATTTCTTATGCCCTATAAAGATTGTTCCTCTGTGTAACACAACTTTTTTTTTTGTTCTTGAGGCTTCAGATATTCATGATGTTTTGAGGATTGCATTTTAAGTGCACAAAAGACCTATAGTAAGCCAGGTGTGAAGACTTAATAAAAAAAATATTCCCTTTTAAACTCCTTCTTGAAGTTTGGCTAGTTTTATTTTATTGGAATTAAAGGAGGAACAGAGATTTATTGAGTAAATGTGCTGTTAAGCTCCTGCAGCTTAAGAATATATCTGATGTTTACTGTGTTGACCAATTTGTTCTGGCAGCTGTAATTCCCTGGTCATAAGGTATTTTGGCTTTACCCTCTGTGGAATAAGCGAGGGCAGAAAGGCTTACTCCTTGAGTATGGTCAGTAAATATCAATTAAAATTATTCTTGAAGATTTTTGACATTTGTTTTACACCCTTGACAATCAGATGGACATGAAAGACTATAATAGCTCCTGAGCAGCTGTTAAATTCCATTGCAGTGATGATCTGTGAACTAAACAGAAGCTGACTGATAGTCTGTAGCTCGATTTGGAGCCATCATGGGCCATTGGGTCAAAAATGGTTGGTTAAGAAGGAGCCTAAGTACAAATTCATAACTCCTTGAAAGGAAAATTAGACCACCTCGGGCCTATTTGGATTGTTTCAAAACTTTAAGTGCTTTTCAGAGCGTAAAGCTTTAGAAATGGTATCTGTAAAGCACCAAGTACATCTACAATGAACATCTACAATTATCATTCACCCTGGCGGCGTATCAGTGTGCACATTGCATCTGCAGCTCTGAGAGGGGCTGCTCTCACCCCCAGGGCTGTGTGGTATCCCCAGCTCATGTCCAGACTGCATGAGCAGATTAGCCAAATCTGCACTGAGGTGGTCCTTGGACCAGGGATTCCTCTGGGTCCCCAAGACTGCTTTGTTGCAAAACAATTTGTGTGGCTTTCTCAGTCTGAAATATCTCCTTTCACATCCAATTGTAGCAGTCTGGAAAACTGGTTTTCTTTGTCATGAACCTTCTCTATTAATAAATAACTGTGGAGAGAAGAGAATCCAAGCCCTGTGGAATGCCATTTTTATCACCTCTGGAGCGAGCTCCATCCCTGGATGTACTTGGGCAGCATGGTGGATGCATATAGCTGAAATACCCAAACCAGATAGGAAGAGCCAGTCTGGATGATCAGGGTCCAGTGCCCAGGCTTGTTTCCTGGTCCTCTTTTGGGGAATGACAGAGCCACAGCTGCGTGTCTCTCTGTGCCACCCCCCTGCCTACACAGTAACAGCAATAAAGTTCTATTCAGAAATCTGCATTACTGTAGGATTTTTGTTTGTTTCTCTACATTACTGAGTAGAGCACTTGGTGAGTGTCTGCTGTCATACACTCTCCACACCTGGCCTATTGCATTTGGAGCCAGATAATGAATTTCCCATTCAGGGCTCTCTTGGGAAGGTGTAGGAAGGAAACATCTGGCTGTGACAGACAGTGCTTTGTGTGCTTCTGAAAGGTGCTAAGCATTACAGAAGAGCAAGGATTGCATAAGGGAAAAAACAACACCAAAAAAAAAAATTAAAAAAAGAAATAGATCACAAATAGGATGCTTTGCTAAATGAAGATGGCAAAAGGAGTTTTTGCCTTTGGCTATTGCAATATTCCTTTAGATACATGTACCAAGCCTGTGGTAAGCTTCTTGGAAAATTGGCAGCAGGGCTCTGTGGCAGCTCTCACAGCCATAAAACCAGGAACCCCATGCCTGTGCAGCTGCTGCAGACCTAAAGGATAGTAGTGTGTACCTATGTGTCAGATTATTCCCCACCCCGAAAAAATTAGGGAATTCCTTTTTTTACCCTGTTACCTGTCATTTTTGTCTAGCCTGGGATCAGGAGTGTGCATGTGAGGGCAGTGAGGAGGTTCTGCTGACCTGTGGCAGGTGTAGTTTAAATTATTTCAGCTGTCTTTGATGCAAATTCTCAAATTAGTCTTTGTTCCCCTCTGCTACATGTGGTTTGTAGTGGCTGTAGAGAATGCCCTTTTCATGCTTAACTGTACTTTGGAAAAGGAATAGCTCGTTCAAGGCTGGAAGAATTGTCCAAAAGATCAGAGTTATTTATTCCTAAGTAAATTACTGTGAATTAGAAGGAAATAAGTCAGTAAGATTAATAGCCTTAATTACCCACTCTAATTAATAACCACAGGAAAGTTTTCCCTCGCTACTTGCACAAAATTTCTTTAAAAGTACAGAAGATCTCCCCATAAGGCTAATTGGTTATGAGTTTATGCATCTAGAGTTGCTCATCCTTGGACCTATAATGAGGTTGCATCTGTGTGTTGAAAAGTGGAGCAAGCACTTCCTTTTTTTAGTAGAACCACATAAAGCTGATGAATGGTGAGTGATTTGCTTCTGAAAAATATCCTGAAGTATGACAACTGACAAACAAAACTTTCTCTTCTCGAGTCCTGTGGAGAAATCTGAGAGGCAATGAACGCATGCTTTTGTTCATGACAATGTATTAAAAAAGGAAGCTGCTGAATACCAAGAACAATTTTCTCCTGAAGACATACAGAGAAAGCTGACAAATGCCAAATGGATTCTTCTGTTATAATGAGATGAGGAGAAAGATAACAGCTACAGCATAGATGGTTTGCCCTCTGCTTATTAAAATTTATAGAGGAGAAACTAATTGTTCACTTGCAGAGACTCAGTCAATGGGCCAAAGATATTTGCATGATTATGAATATTCTTGAGTGTGTGGTGTTAGTACACACTCCTTGGTTAGGCTAAGGATCTTGCCTGGCTGTTTGCTTGCCAAAAGAAGGGGTGCAACTGTTTTTGCTCTTGGTCATGCAGAGATGTTCCAGGAGCCTTTTTACTAACAGCTACTACTTGCTGCTTGGCTGAGTTAGAGCAGTATAAAAGGACAATAATTGTAAGGAGTTACAAGCCTGAGTTAGAGCAAATCAGCTGATTTATCCTGGGTTTATGCAGCACTGTTTAACCAATACTGTTCGGATAGTTTGACAGGTGTGGAGGGGGATGGAAAAAGATTTTCCAGAAACGGTTAGAATTGTTCATTGCTGTGGGTTTGACAATGAAAAATCCTCCACGAATCTCCGGTATTAAAGTCACTGCAGTCTATAGCACGGATGTGTCAGATGAGAAACAAGGATTGCTGAAGACGAAAGGGAAGGATAGGAAGTTGAGTCCTGCCTGTAGTGCCCCTTCATCCCTTGGAGCAGACTAGATTTGACTTCTCTGGTCCACAGTAGATCTGTGGCTTCAGGGAAGGCATTAAGTGATTTAAGAGTTAAGGCTTATCTCTTTCTGGGTAGCATTCAGTTCTTTACTCTGGGGTTTCTGCTAGAAGCCTTTTAGTTTTTGGATGCTCGTGACTTGTTTGGGACTATGAGGGAGGATATTGTTTTTACTTTGCTCACTTTTTATTTGGTATTGTGGGAAGGGGCTCGTCACCAGTGTGGATTTTGGAGGGAGGGTGGTTTCACCACAGTGAGCAGCAAGTGGGACATGGTGCCAGGGGAGCAGAGCAAGAGGTGGCCAGAGGAAGAAAGCAGAATAAAGACAAGGATATTAGTTCGGGGAGCAGAAAAAGAGTTGTGACAGCAGCCTAGCCCAAGAGGATGTAGAGTGCAGGAGAAGTCAAAAAAATTTTTTTTGCTAACCAGTCTCTCACTGGCAGATCTGAGCTGTTAGAAGCAGTGCTTGCTCTGATAAAACATTCTGTTAGCACTTGCTGTTAAGGAGAAGATTTCATACCTCAAAACTGTTAACTGAGGATAGGAGCACTGCAGCATTTAAGCTCTTTCAGGCAGAGAAAAGACTTTTTTTTAAAAAAAATTTATCTCTTGACAAATTTATGATACTATTATTTTTTGTTTGAGTTAAAGCAAATAGAGAATGCTTGGAGCATTCCATAGTTCAGCTACATTTTCCAGGTCATTTCCAAATCAGTCAAGATACGCATAAGACTTTAGGAATGACAAGGAGAGTGGGAAATGCCATAAAATTTTCTTCTAAAAGCAAAGGTGAATTTTGTCTCTTGGTCCCCATTCTTGGCTTGTTAACTCAGACTAATAATTCTCCAGAATAAAGGCTCTCCACCATCATCTTTGATCCAGGGCTTGTATCCTCCATGTTTCAGATAGCCAATCGTGCTGTGCAGCCAGGAAAGGGATGTGTCTTGTGTTGTGGCTCAGTCTGATCGCATAGCAGTGTCTACTATTCAGATGTAAAATCTGCAAGAACAATAGTTATAATAGCGTTTGATCACAATTTGGTCATAAAATATGGATTGCATAGCTAAAACAAGTAGATCACAGCTCTGCTTCTCAGGCTGAGACTCAGCTGCTCTTAAATGCACAGTTGCTTGACATAAGTATCTGCATTTCTTTTTCTTCCTTGTGAAAAATGAGATCATTTTTATAAGGGACAGCCCATCCCTTCCTCCCCCATCTCAACACCAACTTTTAAGTCCCCCTAATATGGATTCTGGGGAAGTCCTGCAATGTGACACTGTCTTCTCCAGTCACCATTCTGCCCTCCTAATGAAATCTTTTGGCTGTGCCACAGGGAAACTCCTGAGGGGGCTCGTTACTGGTGCCAGCTCCCTCTGATGCTCTGAGTTAGGGAGGAGAGGGATTTGTGTCCTTCACTGGGAGGCGAAGATGACCTGGTGTCACTGCACTGCCCTGGCCTGTTCAGAGCAGATGTAGACCTTGAAGGCTCCAAGATCATGTTTGCCACATGCAAGAGCCGTATTCAAACAGACACTTCTCCCTCTAGGAGAAGTTCTGGACTGTACTTTCAGCCTCTTCTGTCCTACCACTTTTTTGGCTGCAGCACGACAGCCCTGAGTCACAAGCCTAAGAATGTACACTAGGGTGGCTTCTTGTAAGAAGAAAATCAGCAGGCAGCCTCCCATCCTGCCAAATCATGTGCCTCTCTCACAGTCCCCAGGGGCATCATCTTTTCCTAAAAGCATCTGTTTCACTTCTTGTTTCTCTTTCATAGGTACTGGAGAGGGTGTTTCTGTGTAGAGTTCTTATGCATAATTCAATTTCCAGTGTTGGTTTAGAAGCTGAAGGCAAGAGGATTACTTTTTCTTTGCCCCACCTGCGAAGTGAATTTAAATTTCCTCTAGAAGAAACTACATCCACAGGATTGGGGTCACTCTTGCTTTATTATTCTCCCATCCATGTCTGTGCAAGAGCACATATGGAGAGCTGCATTAGGAGAAGCCTGTAATCCAAGTCCCATCACAGAAATCGTCAGCGAGTCAGTCTCATTCTAGGCAGCTCCTGGTATTTGGCCATTTATTTCCTTTATTCTTCCCCCTGAAATAACACATAATGGATGCACCTGTCCAGTCATGCAGAGAAAATGAGGGCACTGCTTGTAAGTTAAGTAATGATTCTCTCGCCCTAAATGTTTCCCCCAGCGCTTTGGTCCCCAGCATGTAGTGGTACATTTTTTTTTTTTGTCTCTCTCTTTTAAAGCAAGACTCAATTTAATTCTCTCTGAAGTGTCAACTGCTGTGATTGCTTTATTACACAATCCTATGCCACTCATAGCTTATCAGATTTTAAATTACCATATAAATCTACATAGTTTGACAATACAAGAAACATCTAATCTCATTTTCAAAGTTAGATGAGAAACAATCAACACTTTAGAATGAAAGTGATACCCCTAAGGTAGAAAACAGCAACCTAACAAAATTATCTACACTAATCATCATTAACTATAATAACACTTGCAAAACAAAAAACACTGGTATAATTAATTGCAACACCTAGCGGGCAGAAAGGACCAGACAAAACCCAAAATCCTTGGATTACATGTTATTTGCTGATTCTACAACACAGTAATATGATGGTTTCCTAATTATATATGTTAATGCTGCTGAAGTTTTAGCAGAATTTTTGTAGTGTACTGCATGTATTATAATGTAGTAGGCACAGCACAAGCTCTGTGAATTTGAACTCCCTAAGTGGAGGGAAAAAAAAAACCAAGCCAGCAACGAGGCTTGGCTGAAAATCTGTCTACAATTACCTCGTGGTCAGCGAAAAGCAAGCCTGCTGCAAGACCTGGGAGTAATGCTTAATTAATATGTGGGAGGAAGATGGTTTGGAAGAAACTTTTGCCCGCCTTGGGAGGGGAGCTTTGGCAGGAGCTGAACAGGGAATACTGTACCAAAGAAACAAATCAGGAAGCCTTGTTTTGAATTTTATTAGTTGTTTGAAAGCAAGCTCTCCAAAGCCCCATTACTGGGAAAGGAATGGGCCTGCATGCCTGGGCGAGAAAGGGAGCAGAGATAAACAGGCCTGAGGCGAGAGCAGCCGAGATGCCACACAGTAAACATGACCTGGGCCGCGGGCACTTGGATCTTAGAAGGGGGATCTCTGAGGACTGGGAGGCACATGGACCTCAGGAGTGGCTGCCTAGTGAAAGCTGACCTCCTGCCATCCCAGCAGGGCCGCACAGGTACAGCTTCTGCGGCACCACCTGCCCAGTGGCATCGGTTTTCCGCCGCCTTAAGCGCTCGCTCTTGGCTGTGGTGCTTGGGGAGCATTTCTGGCTGCTTTTCTATTAACTCCTGCTCTGAACACAGCCAGGAGATTGCTCTGCTTCCTCAGCTGCTTGCGGGGGGTTTGCCCACCTCGGTTCTGATTCTGATTCAGCGCGTGTCGCGGCCTGCAAACCTCTCTTCTGTTAAAAGGACTGTTCAGCTGTGTGAATAACAACTGGCATGGGTGACTGAAACCTAAAATAATGTGGCTTGGCCCAATACATATGAAATAAAATATAAGTAAGGGATAGGACTGCTGAGAAGAGCTGGTAGTGCTGCCCATCAACTGGATGGATGCCTTTGGGCTAGAAAAGCCCATCTTCACCTGCATGTAGCTTCTATTTTTAGGAGTCATACAAAAGGATTCTAAGACCTGCATCTGCTTTAGCATGATTAATGTGTGTGACTGCATTTTAAAGTTTCAGATAGTCTATATTTTGCCAAGAAAGGAGAAGCGCACTGTTTTTCTCTACCTAAGTTAAAGATGAGAGCCTGACTGAGAAGCTGCAAAGCCCTGTGATAAAAGGAATAAACCTGCTGGTTTTACTCAGGGGAAATATCTGAATTCTGTGGCTGATGCACCAGACAAGATCAGCTTATGGTCAGATGTCTGCCTCTTGAGCCCTGGGAGCTGAATCTGCAGCAGGTTGCGCTGGGGGCTGATTGCTCCCAGTTAATGGGAGGGGAACTGGAAATGGGAATGCCAGGTTCTCCTGCTTCAGGCTTGGCTGATTAGAGTGACTGTGCTACACAAAATCAACTTGCTCTTTCCTTCTTTTCCCAGCTCTGCCTCCCAGAGCTGCACGTGGGGCATGAAATGCCAGACAGCCACGGCACACAGAGGGAGAGGGAGGGAAGGAAGGGAATGGCCAGTCGTGCCTGACAGAAGCTGTCAGCTCTCTGCTCTCCTCCACTGGCACCTGCAAAGCCTGTGGGCAAACACTGCTCCCTGCCCTGCTGGCTGCTGTCAGGGAAGGTGGAGAGACCCCTCTGCCAGCCCCTCTCCCAAAGCCTGTGTGGGGCTGGGGGTTTTGCCAGGCCCTGGTGCGGCCTCTATTTGTACAAAAAACATCACTAGCCAGTTCTGGAAAAGTATTCATGGTCAAACCTCCCAAGGTAATTGGGAAAAAACATGATTGTCACAGCACTGAGGTAAAGTTAGTGGCTCTAAACTCATTTGTCTCTACTACTTTGAGTTGTGCTGGCTCATCCGGGCAGATGAGCTCATTCCGATGCTGATAGTGTCCAGCTTTCAAATTATTAGGCTTGGAGACAGTTGGAAAGGACAGGTTCTTACAGTAGGGAGCACTTAAAATCAGTTTTAATTGCAAGAACTTAGAATCTATACTCTGCATTTTAGCCATTTGTTTTGTCTGTGGCTTCCCAGCACTTCTAAATCTGTTTCCTTTTGATAGGATGTATTTGACAAAGACAAGCATAGTTACCCTAAAATCTCATAGAGATGAATTCTAAGAAGTTTTTAGCTGTACTTTTTCTTTTCTATTTTTTTTTTAAATGAGACTCTCTCCTTCCCCCCCACCCCTCCACCCCCCCTGCCTTATTGTTCCCTTTTCTCCCCCCTCTATCCTTATAATGGAAATTCTGTGTATAAATTTGCTGTTTTACAAAAGTAATTCTGGCTGACTACATCCATTTTTTCACTTGTAATTATGCACTGTGTTTGAAAATGCAAACCTACTACAAAGCGAACAGGAAGCTGGGCACTTTTTACTTTGATGCTAGTTCTGCTTTTTGGAAAACTTGCAGAACATGAGCTCAATCTGTCTAGCATGCAAAATTCAGTGTGATATGTGTATAAATTTGTGTAACATTTCTACTGAAACCTAGCAGAACTTATGAACTGCAAACTGGTCAGCCCGGTCTTACCTCTGAATATCAATGTTAATTAAATATTCCGAGATGAAAAGTAAAAGGCAGGTATAGAGGGATGTCTACTAGAAATAATAAGTTATTAAAGTGATGGTTTCAACAGAATAAAGTGGGATAAGTTCCTGTTTTGAAATAAGTATGTGGCATGTCTGCTACTTGGCATCTGATGAATGTTTCATTCGCATCTTGTTCCCCATCTCTCTGGTCATCATGAATCATTTGATTTTGTTGTTGTTGCTGTTGTTGGGTTGTTGCTTTTCGTCCCCCTTCCTGACTAGCTCGGATGACCAGCCTTGGAATTCAAGAGAGGAGGAAAATCAAGGATATGTATTGCTCTAGTTACTTCTGTTCTGTATTGTGACAGATTTTCTTTCTGGTGTTCATTTTCTTTCTGACACCTTACGAGATTACTGCAACTTATTTTTAGCCTGGGAAATTGAATGAAAAGTTGAGGCCACTGTGTGAAGTAGTCCTGCTTTTTCCCTGATAGTAGGTGGAAGAGGCACTTGCTATGATGTAAATAATGTAAGTTGCCTCTACTGCTCAGCCACTTTTCAGCTTGTTGGTCCCCAGGCTTTGCTGCTGACTGGAGTTATTTTCTTCCAGGTGCAGAAGTTTCCTGATGTCCTTGTTAAACTTCCTGAGTTTTCCTGTTGGCCAGACCCCTTGTTACCCAGCTCATGGGTGAGAATATTTAACACTGTCACCTCAGAATTCCACAAAGATCAAAGAATGGTAGAAGGGTCCTTGCAAGCTGGCTCTGAAAGCAAGCCCATGAAGAACCTTTCTGGAAAAAACCCAGCTGCTCACTCTGGTTATACCTGAGCAAAGAAACTGTCCCATTACTTGAGCCTATTTTGCTGCTTAGGCAGGGAAACTTGTTGTGTCTCATATGAAGCACAACTTAAAACCCCAAAGCATTCCAGCCCCAATTTCAACAAGATTTTTCTCCTCAAGTCCCTTCCTGAACTTTATGGGTCTGAATGAGTAATTTTTTAATTTTCTTTCCCCACAATTCATTCTGTACTTCTCCTCCTGCTTCCCTTATTGTGGTTTTTTGCTTTTTGTTTGAGATCAATGCATGGAGTACCTTGTTCTGAGCTTCTCAGCTGAAGTGAGACAGTAATTTTATATCAGCATTTTTCTGCATCCCCAGTAGGGAAGATGACTGGGTTGCCCTGTTAATGTGTTCTGGCTGTTCTGAGTTACCAAAGAATCTGTTAGGGGTCACTGACACTTTGGGCACAAACCAGGGCTGATCCCAAAAACACTCAGCAAGGAAGGGAGAGAAAATGAAAGAAATATCTCAGGTTAGGTTGATAGAGGTGCTCATCACTCTCTTGGTGTCTGTTTTTGTTTGGTTTTTTTCCCCTTATTAGTTCATCCTATTTTAGAAAGGTCTCTTAAATACCTAAAATGAATGTAACTGTGATGTAATTCATATTCAATTTAAGCATTAACAACAAAAAAAAAAAGTTTAACTTTTGTTTTTTTTTTGTTTCTCTGAGGATTCTTTTTTTTGTTTAGATTTTTTGCTGGATTTTCTGTTTTGTTTTTTTTCTTTTTTTATTTTTTTCCCTCCAGGTTCTAGGACTTCATTTCATCTCTTTTAAACCTAAAATTGTAACTTTCAGAATCATAACAATACATTTAATTGCAGATTTTTTCCGACAAACTGAGGTTACCAACCTGAATTATAATTCATACAAGAGTAGTGAACCTCCAGAATGTCTGTATAATCAAGAATAAATTTCAATCTACAGATGATTTTTTTCTGCCTTGCAATACAAATTTTTATATGGAGTTGGGCTTGGATATTTTTCATTATAGAGTGTAACATAATATATAGTATGGAAAATTATATTTTGACAGGTTTATTTTTTTGGTGGAATTATAGGTTAGGGAACTCCTGTTTCTAGGCTTTTCATCCAACTGCAATTAATACCAGATACAATTGTGTTTTTTTCTTTTTTTCCCTGCAGTATATGCTGCTTTAACTATAATTCATTTTCAGATTGACTTTCATTCTGCAGTTTTTTCTAATTGCACAGAGATGTTTCAGATTAGTGCATGCATGCTCACATTTAACCAAGTTCTGACTATCTCCGGTATGATCAAAGCAGGTGGGATTTTGCTTGTGGAATTCTGTGCCTGATTTAATTAAAAGCTTCACAATGCAAAATAATCCTGCTACTGGTGTTCCATAGGTTTGAGGTTTTTTTTTCTCTGAGGGTATTCTGATTATTGATATTATACTGTTAAAAAAGATACAATTTCATTTTGATGTTGGAAAAAAACTTTTGCAATCAGTGTATCTTTTTTTTTTTCTTTATAAACTGTTAGGCATGTGGTTGGTCTTTCAGCACATCTCTTTTTCTCTCTGACTTCACGGAATCATAGAAGGGCTTGGGTTGGAAGGGACCTCCAAGCAAAGTGCCAGCGATGGAGGTCTCGCATTGACTCCAGCCAGCTGTGACTTATTGATTGTTTTTAAAGATTATCTGCCATGGCTGTGCAAAAAGCAAAAATGTTTTTATGCTTCTACCCTAACCTCTGTTTCTAGAGGTTGAGGGACAAACCCCTGCTATTGTTAGCCTGGCTCATGTTTGGGTTTGGCTTGTTGTTCTGAGGGCTGAATGGAAACGGCAAAGTGGTCTCATTCCTCCGCAAAAGAAAACTCCTGGCTAATATTTTGCAGCTTGCAGGTCTTTCAGGTGAGACACTGCCAGGCTTTTCTGTCACTGTTAATGCAACTGGAGAGTTTTTTCCCAGCTTGGAAAGGTGAATGGAAATTCAAGCATATGTCTCTACTGATTAGGGAGATTCTGCATGCTGAAAATACCAATTTTTTCTTGTTTTGCCTGGCGAGATGACAACTGCCATGTTTGCACTTGGACCTGATTTTGGGTAATAAGGCTTCATGCCTTTTTTTACCTGAAGGTTAAATGTTAATGTGCTCTATATGGGACTGTACCTTGAAGTCATTTGTAAGCTAAATATGAGCTCCAAACCTGTTGCTTATTTTGAATTGCTCTGCCCACATCTAAAGACTTATCAAGAATTATGTCAACTATTTTGATGTTAAGGTTTAAGCTAAGCCCCTAAGATTTGACTTAATGCAATTTTAGGCCTCCCTTTGTATTAAAAGTAACAGAGAAGAGGAAGATCTCAAAGGACCCATGACATGACAAACAATATCCGTTTTTCTGGAGCCATTAGCATTTCTCATGTCACTGTAAACAAATAAGGAGCCTTTAATCCAAGGACAAACATCATGTAACATTTTTATCTGTCATCTCAATATACATTTTCATATTTAAAAGTATCACTCAGCATTAGCATCCTAAAAATGTTGTCAAAAAGTCATCAGGGCATACATTACCTGGCTGTGAAGACTCATTGCTTGAAGTTTAGTTAATATTTCTAGTTGTAGTTGAATTCTCTTGTCTTGTTGCTGTAAGGGAGATCTCCCTGTACAGGTGACTTATAACAGCATTTGTTACATATACAACAGATAAAAACTTCTTTGATACAAAATAACATGAATTTGAGACAGAAATCTTAATCGTAGATTGAACAAATGAGGAAAAATGTGATTTTTTTGAGCAGAGATTAAACTCACTACTGCATTTAACATTTGTTTCCCCTTATTGTGCAAATAAGCATAAGAAAATTGTTTACTTTTTCAAAATAAGGCAAAGATACATGTTTGGTAATCTCTTAAATTACTTTTGGCATGTCAGTAATGACCTCAGATTCACAGCTTGTTAAAGGATATAGTGCTTACTTATACTAAATAATAACCTTGGTCAAGAAATCCAAGAACACATCTGTCCGTCTCGGCTCGAGAGAGCAGTGATGGAATTGATCTTGAGCAAAAAATAACTGCATTTTAGGAGCAGCCTGAACTCCTGTATGACTAAGAAGGTCCAGAAGTCACGGTGATTTAGACAATTCTCTGAATCATTTCTCGTCCTGCTCATTTGGAGGGGGTAAGAATTTACTCTTACCCTAGTGAACTAAATTGCAAACTTTTTTCCCAACTCTTGTTTGCTCAGCTGCTTTCATCAGTGAGTTGGAGGAAGGATGCAAAGGGGACAGTCAGCAAGTACTCTTTTCTCTTCTACAACATGCTGATAAGCCAGGTAGCTTGAGGTTGATTTCCCTTGTGTGACTGTACAACCTGAGACAGAATTGAGTCTGACTAAAGCTGTTCTCAAGAACAGAAATTATTTACTCTGCTTTTTCCAAAAACAAGCAGAGCTGAAAATGCACAGTGGATTATCCTTTTCCTACTGATTTTGTTTGTTGGGTTCTGAGTTTTTTTTGCCTCAGTTAAAGAGAAAACTCCCTTCTGCATCTATACACTGATGCTTAGCCTCTAAGAAATGGAATATAAAGGTATCCATCATAGTACTTTCAACATTTTCAAGTCACTGCTTCAACCATGCAAATTCCTGTCCACTGCATGATTGCAGCTGGTGTTTGTGTTTTTGGACCTCAGTGTGCAGATAACATCCACTGTCACACAAATCACTTTGTATCAGTAGAGTCATTTTTAGCCTAAATGCTCATAGTTAGTAAAAAGGAAGGCAAAAAGAGTCCTGGACCACAGGTGCACTCCACCAGTTTATTTTTCACTAGCAGCTTTTAAAAAAAGGCCAATTTTGTTCCTTCCTACGGTGGGGGTTTTTTGTTGCTTTTTTTGTTTGTTTGTTTTTTGGGTTTTTTTTGTTGTTTCCATTTTTTTTTACTGTTGTGCCATTTAGTTTGCTCCCACTCAGTCTCCTAACTGTTATCTTTTTCCTCCAGTAATAATTTTGTTAAAACCAGAAAAAAAATGTGGAATAAGGAGCAGTCTTTGACACTCTGAAGCATTTTCATGATCTGTTGTCATTCTTCATTTCCTTCTTCCAAGTCTCACCCTTTTTTCTTCAAATGCCTTATTTCCCACCCGTGTTTTCCCCTTCTTCTCACTCAATTTATCCTTTGATCTTTATCTCGCAGATCTCCGTGCTCTTTCCACTCACGGTCCTTCCCCAATGTCGTAAATCTCTTTTTTCACCTTTTCTTTCCCTCGGGATTTTCCTCTTTGCAGGTGTGCTGCCCTTTTCCCACTCGAATGATGACCTGAGGTGTGGATCTGCAGGCACCAGCCCCCACAAGGAGCTGTGTGAGGGCTCAGGGGTGAAGGGAGAAGGGGAGCAGGGACCTGCAGGGCTCTCTGCAGCTCCCTCACGTCTCTTGAGTGGAGCATCACTTCAGCAGCTGAAGTGGGAAGAAAGAGTTGCTTGGTTCATCCCACATCTTCTATTTCCTTCCCATACCCCTTCTTTTCTCTTCCCAGCCAGCAGCAGTAGGTATTCATGCCCCTGAAGCAGAAAAGGGTGTGTGGGCAGAGGAAAGAAATTTTTTCTTCAACTTGACTCCCCGTTGTAATATTTAGGCTCTTAATATGTTTCTCTGTACTAATCAGTGTGCAATTCTTGGAGAGAGAGGGGGAAGGACTGTGAAAACATTATTTTTTACTTCCCTTGAGTGGGGTTTGTCCTCTATTGGTCTTATAAAGTAATATGAATGTATGGTGCAACATGAGGAATAACACTTCAGACAAACACAAAAATTATTTCCCTTTGTTAGATTCTTGGCTGAGGAGAATGAGCCACTCTTTCATTTATGCTGCGTGCCTCCAGCTGCACAGGAAAGGAACCTGTGCTATATGAATTCTGCACAAAGATAAAGGTCCTCACTCTTCAAGAGCCCTTATGATTGCTTAAAAGTGGTTTTCACGCTGGAAAAAAAAAAAAAAAAGGCAACAAAGGACAAGCCCAACCCCCAAAGCAGCAAAAGATTAAATACTTTTGAAGGGGAATGATGGAATGTAAAATGAAGGAAAATAAGAGTTAAGTTTTGCTTGTTGCCAAACTGTGCAGAATGTAGATATTGTAAGTATCTGAAACAGGGAGATTTGTGTTCCCTGCTCTCCCTATCCCTGGAGAACTAGTGTTACTCTCTAGTAAGAAGTAAAGTAGAAGTTAAACTAAATGCCAATTCTAATTAACCACTGAGAGTTTTGCTGCTGACTTTCATGGTAGCAGAATGTCACTCCATGTGCTTCATCACAGGAGCAGACCTTCCAGAGCTCTGGAGACAAACAGGGGGGAGAGAGATTATATGGGAGAGAAAAAGACCACACAGTTTCTAGTCAAGGTCAGGAACCATTCTTTGGGGGCTTGCCCAGCACAGAATGCCATCAGATATTCCCAGCTCCATCACCTCAGGAAATTCTCTGCTGGGAAATCAGGGAGGATTTAGCCTCTTCCAGGTGATATTTTTTTCAGCATCCTCCTAGATGTAAGAGTAACTTCCCTATGCTGGGCAAGGCAGACTCTGTTTTAAAGCTGTCAGCACCTTTAAAAATAAAACAAGTTTTCCCTGGGAGTGTTTTGCCAAGGGAGGTGTTTTGCAGGAACAGTGATGAATTGGGTCATGATGGTGGGGGGTCAGGCATCTCACCTGGGACCAAGATCCGCGGTGTGAGACAGCGAGAGGGGATGGATCTCACCTCCTCCTGCTCAATCCTGAGTGGGGTTGTTTTAAACTGAAAACCCATGAAACAAAAAGTATAATTTGCTATAGCTGTATGCACTACTTCAAGCACTGCACAGTGAAAGAGAGAGCAGCAGAGCCAAGCACCAGATCTGCTAAAATACAGCCTGGTGCAGAAATCTGTGCCCTTTGGTTGACTCAGACTGCACTCCAATAAATCAAATCTGGCACTTTTTTGTAACAGTTGCATTTTGCTTTGGGAAGGATGAGTTCTTTACCTCTTTTAAAACATTCTGTAGAGTGTGATCCTTTGAGGGAAGGAGAGTAAGGGCATCATGCAAACCTCAGTCCTGAGGCTGAGAGTAATGACACTGAATAAATCCTAGACTCCTTAAAACGATAAATGGATGTGAGAATGCTTGGCCTGAAATTACATGCCTAAATGTATGATTCCACCTCTGTGAAAATGGAGGTAGCTAGCTGAATGAAATGTCCTGTCTCCTACCATTTATTTTTCCTGCCTCAAAAATAGGCTGATATAGAAGAGCCACACACGTGGTGTCCATTTCTGTTATTTCTGTGACAAAAGACCTGATGAAATACAGAAAGAAACAAGATGAGGGGCATGGTTTTTGTGTTCTACAAATTGCATCTCTCCTGTACCTCTTCTGTTCAATAACTGGACCTAGAACCATCTGCTCTCTGTATTTGAGCAGTTTTAGTATTTTTAGTCACACTCGATAACAAAAATGTGAAATAAAGAAACCTACTGAAGGCTGAGTAAGCCAAACCCTGTTCTCACCACTTTAAGAAACAGAAGCATTCACCAAGGTTTTTCTTGAATTATGGGGAGCAAACTTCATGTGCAACCTTGCGAATTTTCTATTTCTGTTTCCAGAGTTTCCATGTTCAAATTCTCAAAACTGTCATAGGAAAGGTTTGCCCTTGTATGAACTTAGCATAGAACACTTCTAAACTCTGGAAAGAAATGCTGTCAGAAAGCACCCTCTTGCCTTTCACCTTCAGTTTTTCCTTTGTGTTTCATGGGCATGGGTCGCAGCACTCGTTGAATGAAAAAGGGCTGCAATTTGAATTGTTCCCAGTGGTGCCTGTGACGGCTGCTGGCTTCAGAAGCAGGAGCACAAAGCTCTGAATGAAGTCTTCTCACTGCAAGCTCCTGACTTGTCAACAACTGGTGAAGTGAGAGAGAGAAAATAACATTTACATTTTCTCCCTAATTTAATGAGAAATAAAAAGACAAGAAGAGGGAGAGCTTGGTTAATTTTCCATTCAGCATTGACTTCAATGCTTTTACAAGGACAAGCTAAGAATGGCAGGAAGCTGTAGAGGGTAATAAATCTAGAGCTGCTTGGGTAGCTGGGAGAGGATTCTGTGGTGCTGAGTTCTGGAGTATAATCCTGTAATTCAGTGGCTCCAGCCCAGTGAGTGCCACACTGCTTTCCAAGAAGCTCATTTATGATCCCAAACAGCTCCTCGCTGTCAGTTCCTATTTGCATCTTCTCCTCACCTCTCTTTTTTTCCCTTTTTCTGCTATCTCCCCTGTCACATTTCATCTTAATTCTGATTTCTTGTCATCTTTTCTTGAGTTGTTTCAACTTTTTTTTTTTCTGCTATCACCCACAATTTCCATCATAGAGGGGCTAACAAAGCAAACCACCTTTTGCACCAGCGCAGTCCCCAGCTCAGAGCTTTTCTCATTTCCTCAAAGTGAGCACAGGTTCTTTGTGTACTTGCTATTTCTCATATGCCTAAGTTTTTCAGCTAAACCAGGACCTCTGCTTCCTTCTCACATCAAGCTTCCAACAGGAGACTCTCAGGTATGGAATTGTCATAGGAGTCAATGGAGCCCCACAGCCAGAAAATGTTCTGGCACTGACAAAACTGGTTTGTGCTAAAGATGGATGTAGGCTATTTCTGTCTGATATTTCTTGATCTCCTTTTTCTGTTTAAGACTCTTGCATTCTTGAAGCAGTCAGATTAATCTCTTTGTCATCTACAGTTTCTTGAGACTAGAAACTCTTTGCAAATTGATTTTAATCTGAGCATCTCTGGGTTATTATTTGGCTTCATCTTCTATATAAAAAAGGAATAAATTGTGGTTGGTGTTTTTCTGAGCCTGCAACTTGAACAGGTGTGTGCTATTGCTGTCTTCCATAATTTCCTGCTAGTCTTACACTGTTCCTCTTGAGCAAATTCCATTTCCATCCCCGCATTAATCATGTGTAATCTTATCACCGTGAAACTTTCCCTTGGTTTGGTCAGTGACCCAGCCATCTAATTCTCCTTGGCAATCCTGTCACTCACTGTTTCAACAACACCCTTTCAGATAATACATTCTTCTGTCAGAATTTTCCAGTGTTTTCCCACCACGTCTCACTCGGTGGCTTCACGAATTTTCACATTATCTCATCCCAGCCCAGCTGTCAGCACCTTTGCAGTCCTGCTGATCTTTCATGTCTTTGCATTCCAGCAGACATTCTGTGCCATGAGATACAACGAGGAGCAGCAGCAGCAGAAGATTGGAGTTGTTTTTTGGGTTTTTTTTTTCTGATAGAGACATACCCAGTGCAGTACTGCTGTGGGAGCTGATGGGCAGGAGGCACAGTCTCTGAATCCTGATGGTCCTTTTGCTCTGGTAGGAATGGGCAGTGAAGAGTTAGTTACAAGGAGTGGAGATTCTTAGGAGTGCACCATTTTCAGGATCTCTTCCCCAAAAACTTGAATTTCAGTAGTGGGAGGGTAAGAAATTTTCCAGTAGTTAGCCTCATCATGGAGTCATCTTGTACAGCTGACGTGTAACTGAGAGAATAATCAGAATACGTTTAATTTCCATTGAACAAAATATTTTGTTACAGTCCAATGGGATTTTTTGGTTTTGTTCAAGTACTTCTGAAGGTTTTTGGAATGATATTTTTTCAAGTAAATTTTGTGCACAGATTAGTACAATATGTTTTTAGGAATGTGGTGTATTTGCAGGTAAACTGAAAGGGTCATCTTTGTATGACACTTAGGGAAGGAGGTACTTGGAAAGGGTTTCATGCTGATGTTACTGAGTGTATATTCTCTTCACCTTTTAAAAAAAAATTATATGTGAGAAATTTGTCCCAAACCTTTAAATTCAGGAATTCTTTAAAAACATGAACACGGTATCTGCTTTTGTAGGAAAGTTACTCTTTCTTGTGTAGAGAGCCACCTGTTCAGTTTTTTTCTTTCAGGTAAAAATTATTTTGGATATAGGTTTTTGAGATGTCTCCCAAGTGTATTGAGACAATCTCCAGGGGAGGGTGGAGGAAATGTAGAATATTTAGAAGCCGTGAATGTAGAATTTCAAACAAGAAAATGTGGTGAGGGATTTAGTAGATTGGTTTGTATGGTGTATATATTTTTTTTTTTTTTTCCATTCCTTGTAAATCTGATTTAGTTTTGTTTGCCAGATCTCTTGATAGCCAGTAGTGATATGCTCTGGGTGGCCCTGTCTTAGATTCTGCATATGAATAACTTTAAAAAAACCAACCATTTAGGCAGTATCTCTGTGACTGCATGAAATATTCAGGACTGTGTGGTAATTACCACAGGGTAGACTACAGTAGATTTTAGTCAATTAAATAATAAGAACTTTCTTTGATTACAAGTTATTTATGGCAATAAACTTTGCCTTTTGCCTTTGTAAGAAACAAAAAGTCATTCTGTGGCCAATATGGTCAATGTTTGAAAAATTCTACTTTTTTTTTACTTTTTTTTTCCATTAGTATTATTTTATTGAAGTGTTTTATTCTCAGCTAGTAAATGTCAGTAGAAGTGGAAAGCCTCATCATAAATAGACCATGACCTAAATCAGTCCAGCAAATCCTGTCTTACTCATATCTGACAATCATACTAATTGGAACTGCAACAAAAAAAAATATAGCTTTTTAAAAAGTATTTCCATCACATTTTTTCAGGGTAGAAAAAGCAAATATTGTGACTTACTAAATTCTTTGAATGGGCAGGAAAATTACTTCAAATCATAGATTATAGGCTTTAAAGGGATTTCAGAATGCCCTGAGGGAAGACAGTGCAGAAAATGACAGGACAAAGTTAGTCTGCATTTCCTGAAAAATATTCCTCTTGCTTTTTCTTATAAAATTCTGGTGATGTGAAGTGAATTTCTCTGGCTGCATTTTGAACCTGTTGTTTCTTGTTTTTTCCTATGTGGACACTGAGGATAAATTATTCCTTCTATCTCTGCAAAAACCTGTAATTTACTTGAAGACTTTTTCAGTTAGCAACCCCAATTTGTTCAGCCTTTCCTCATAGGTTATGAGTCTTAGACCTCTGATCCTCAGGAATCTCTGCAAGCAGCCCACACTTTTTTCGTTGGGCAGTAGCCAAAGCTGAATCCATTGCTCCAGCAAGACTGGTGAAAGCTGGGGAAGACAGAAGCAGTGCAGTTTATGCTGTTGTCTCTGATCCTGCTTCTATGTCCACCTTTTTTTTGCTGGAGAATGACATTGTTGATTCATGTTCCTTCTGTGATCCACTGTAATACCACATATTTGTCTGGCTTTTCATAGGTTGCTCTCCAGGTTGAGCTTGTGCAATCTTTTTATTTTATTATTTTATTTTTTTTGAACAGCAGCTGTCTGTGTAGAAAGCCATTCTCAAGGGGGACAAAAATGGCCCTCACATATATACAGATGTAAAATAATTTCTTGGTGTTTCTGTGACTTCCCCATAAACAGCACAGTCAGTGCATGATTTACCAGTCTCCCTGTCACAGAAAAGTTAAGGTCAGAAGACCTGTTCTGTCACCAGATAAAGATACTGGGGTAGATTTGATAAGAATTGCTCTTCCCAGTTTTTCTTGTCCTTGTTTCCTTGTTAGATCTTAGAAGTTGTTTGATTATACTGTTTTCAGGTAGTAGGTTACGGTGACTGATGTATAATTTCTACCATTTTTCTTTTCCATCTGCAAAATACATTTTATATTTGATCTCTTCTAGTTTTCTAGAGTCATGCCATTTCCCAGAGATCCTAAAAGAACAGCCATTAATGGGAAAGTTCTTCCAACTTTCAGATGTTTTAAATTCCCCAAAATGAACTTTATCAGGCTCATGAAATCTGAGTGCAAATCATAAGTCTCTCTGAGCTGTTTATTCCCTTTTCTAGCTTTTTGCTGCCAACTTCAATTGTGCATCATTTTTCCAGTGAAGAATGACAGCCAAGAAGGCATGCAGTACTTCAGCTCTGTGTGCATTTTTCATTGTGAAAAGGGCAATATTTTTGGGTTTTTTTAACCTCACGTTAGTGTATTCTAAGATGATTTCTTGTTACCTTTTACATTTGTTGCTAGTGAGCTGAGCTTCACGTTCCCCCTATGTATTACAGCTCTTCTTTTATTACCATCCTTAGTAATCTTGTGTAGCTTCCTCTAAAATGAAGTCAATGAAGAGCTTTTGATTTACACAACAGGGGTCTAATTAAATTTTTCGTCCCTCCTTTATACTGGGTTGGTTTGGTTTTGTGCTTTTGTTATAATTTCTTTAAGGAATTGTTAGCTCTCCAGAGTTTCTTGTGGCTTATCTCATCCCTGTGAGTGTATGATCTACCAGTTCTCTGAGTATTTTACCCTTCTTTATCAAATTTACTACACTAATTTTTTTTGTCACTCTCAAAACTTATGTTTCTAAGAACAGTTAATTTTTTCAATTTTCAGTCCCAAATTACTCTCTATTTATCTGCTTTTTTTCTTGCTGGATAGAGTTGTATTTAAATCACTCAACTTTTCTCCATGTTCAGTTAAAAAAATCAAGAATTCCTAAAAGTAACTTTAAGAAATGTACTGATCTCCCTTAATACTCAGCAGCTCACAGGATTCAGTGTCAAGCTGCTTATACAGTTTCTGCAGGCTTTGATAAATTCCTTGTGTCTGGAAGAATACCAAAGACCTGCAGCAAAATATGGTCTGTGGCCTTAAGGGTTTGACAACATGTTGCCAAGCAGAGATCCTATGAGATTCTTTAAACAATTATATCTTTTTTCTTTTTCCCAGTCTAGCACAGCCATCTAACATGCTGCTCTTATTTCTCTTCTGTGTATTTTTTTCGTGTCACAGAATCCCAGAACGGTTTTGAAGGGACCCTAAAGGTTATTTACTTCCAATCCTCCTGTTGTGGCCAGAGACAACTCTCACTTGAGCAGTGCTTTCAAAGCTCCATCCAGCCTGGCCTAGGAACATTTCCAGGGATGAGGTATCCACAGCTTCTCTGGGAAAACTGTCCCCATGCCTCACCACCCTTTTGGGAAAGAATTTCTTCCTGCTATGTAATCTAAAACTACCCTCTTTAACTTAAGGCCATCCACCCCTTGTCCAATCCCTCCCTGCCCTTGGGAAAAGTTCCTCTCCAGCTGTCAATCCTCTTTAAGCACTGGAAGGCTCTGGTGAGGTCTCCATGGAGCCTTCGCCAGGCTGAGCAGCCCCAGCTCCCTCAGGCTGTTTTCACACAGAGCAGCTCCAGTCCTCAGGACATTTTTGTGTCCACCAGAGCAGCTCCACGTCTTTTCTGTGGTGAGGATCCCAGAGCTACCCTGCAGGTGGGGACCCATGGAAGAGCAGAGGGGAAGAATCCCCTTCCTCATGTGCTGGCCACACTACTTGGGATGCAGCCCAGGATGTTTTTGGCTTTCTGGGCTGTGAGCGCACACTGCCAGCTCATGGTGAAGTCCTCACCAACCAGCACCCCCAGTCAGGGCTGCTCTCAATCCACCCTCCTCCCAGCCTGTTGGGAAAAACTTCATATCACTGATCAATTTAAAAAGAGTAAGTAACACAGTAACTTCTCTAAATCTATGCAGTCCTAAAGACCATTTCCAGATGCATTTCCCACATATATTTTTCTAAGACAAAATCCTTTAACTTTCTTGATTTTCTCATGTACACATATGTACCATCATAAGCAATCTTCAGTAGAATCAGGTCACTGATGAGGACAGAAGTAATAAATTTCTTTATTTCTGGATTTTATGGAAGCAACACCTTTTAAAGCACTTTTTGTTTTTCTCTTGACTTCTTTCATGCTATGTTGCTGACTGATTTAGGCAATGGAGCACAGTGGTCAATTGAATCTCCCAAAATCTAATATTAAAAGATAGAAGGGAAGGACCTTTGTGTCAACAGAATAAACTGAGAAGTGTTCAGGAAGAACCAGTAATCCTCTCTGAGAAAAGCAGAAAAATGTGTTTGTCTTTTACTATTTTCTTCCAATGATTGTTACTGACTTTGATTCATTAATGCTACTGCTTTTTTTTTTTTCCTAATGAGGATGATGTCTGTTCTAGATACTTTTGGTTTGAATGGTAAAAATGTTTGGTAGAGACACATTTCCATATTGATAAAGATCTCTTATTAAAGAACATTTTTTTGCCTTGTACAAAGAGAACCTAACTTTTCTCAAGTAAAAATAAATTTGAGATAGGAATGAAAATAATCAACAATTCTGTAGCAATAGGAAAAAGCAGATTTTTACTTTAATCACAGTTTCAACCCATTACTGAAATTTCCCCACAGTGTTTCCTTTCTAAATGCACTGCTAGTGTAATGCAGTTGTAAGGGTCTGGTGTGGTCCTCACATTTTGTGGGCAGAATTTTTGTAATTGCACTTTTCAGATGAATCCGTTGTAGCCAGCAGAGATATTCGGACATATCATAGAACCATAGGAAATTCTGAGTTGGATGGGACCCATCAGGATTGTGTCCATTCCCTGGTCCTGCACAGGACACTCCAAGAGTCACACCCTGTGCCTGAGCATTGTCCAAACACTTCTTGAGCTCTGTCACGCTGGTGCTGTGACCACTGCCCTGGGGAGCCTGTTCCAGTGCCCAACCACCCTCTGGGTGCCAGTCTTGTTTGATACTCAATTTTGGCATTAAGAACGCTTCTTATTTTAATATTATTTTATAATTTTATATTATAATATTATTTTAATACTGAATTATTGAATTACTGTTACTTCTATGTAGACAAAACAAATCCAAGAAACTCAGCACACAAAAGCCTTCAATTTCTCTGATTAGCCTTGCATCAAAAGCAGTGTTTCATCTCCATTCATCCATTTCAGGCTGAAGAGTCTTTCATATACACTTCCTATTGTGCCATTGTGCATGGGTAAGTGCCTACATTTCTGTTTATATTGTAAAGATATTAGAAGGATATTAACTTGTTGCACTTTTGCATTTTTCATAGAATTTGCTCACAGGGCTACTACTTTGTTGTTTTTTTTTGGTTGCTGTTGTTGTTCTTATTGTCTTTATGGTTAGTCATGTCATCAGATAAATGGGTACTGTGGAATGAATGGCTTCATTTGTCTCTGACTTTCTTGCAGAGCAGAGTCCAGGTTTGGTTCCTGTTTATTGATGCATAAAATGTGATACTATTTTAAAATAATAGCAATGATTGCTGTGAATCTTCTTTGATGAAAAGAGAGGTGTGGAATAGGCTAGGACATGTATTTCCTGCAGGCACTGAAGAACTTATTTTCTGACATGTCAGGGCTGCAGCATACAGAAGTTTCATACTAACAAAAAGTTTCTAGCAGATAATTTCTGCCTGTGACCCTGCTGCAGAGTGCAGGCACATTGTGTCACTTTTTCAAATCCATGTACATCAGCAGGGAGTAAGAGAGCATTTGATGACTTTCCTGGGAGACTCCATCCTGATGGAGTTCATCTTCCAGTTTATAAGCCTGATATTGGAGGGGTCTTTAGACAGGCCTTCTAAGTCCTTTAAAACAGGAAGCTAGATTGGGAGGATGGGATCTACATCCCTCCAATCCAAAAACCAAGAAAACATCATATTTGATGTATGAGTACTCTTGGTCCCTGCAGTCAGTAATTCCTGACTGCATGAATGAGGAGTAGCCCTTTCTAAACAAATATGATTGGTTATTAATTTCAATTTTTAGTATGTACTTTGTCTATGGTGCAAAGACATCCTATTTATGCATGTCTGTGCACGGCAACAAGGAATGCCTGGCCATGGGAGCTCTTGGAGAGGTTGTGCCTTGGGGAAGACTAATTCTCACCAAACCGCTCTGAGACATCCCGAGGGAGGGTGAGGCTCCACAGTGTCCCACAAACAATTAATTCTGGGTGACCCTGGGCTGTGAAAGGAAGGTTTCTTTCTGTACATTCCTCAGCAGAGCCCTACTTCCCTTTTGGGTGGTTGACCCTGCTCTGGGAAGGGACAGGCGACAGCTTCAAGGGCTTTGCTGCTGTGTTTCTGTGAGTGCAGAGCCTGTGGTTGTGAATCCTTTGCACAAAGGGAGTGCAGCAGGGTTTGGTGCCTTTCCCTGCTCCTCTGCCTCCCTTCACCTGGGCCCCAGGACACCTCCTCGAGGGCCACTCATGCCCTGGGCTCCAGGATTTGCTCCCAGCACTGTTGTCTGAGCACAGAGGTGCTGTGTTTGTGTGTGCCAAGGAATTACAGTTATGCATTACAGCAGATGCTTTATGGTAGTTCTGTAATTAGCACTCTGTGCTATTATGCCAGAGGCACAGATTTGATCTCCTGCTCTCTGAGCTGGCAGGGGATGGGAGCACTGCTTAGGCAGTGTGCTAAACCTCAGATGGGCAAGGAAAAGGAATGTTTTTCCATTGCTCTGCAGTGGCCCTTACAGCTAATGGTGATGGTATTTTGTGCTCTTATGCCTTTCATTTAAGGATCTCCAAGTGCTCTGCAGGCATTAAGCAAGACATTCTGCTCCCCAGTGGAGCAGCCAGAGTGGGGAACGGGGGCATTTCTCCATCAGTTACCTCTGGGCCATAACACAGCAGCTGTCCAGCAAGGCACAGCAGAATCAGTCAATATTTTAGGATGGACAGTAAGTAATACAGCCTTCAATTAAAACCACAGGGAAAATTGAGGCAGGAATAGCGCAGTGTGACTCACACTTAGCCAGAGCATTTGGTCCAGTGTATCTATTTTAAGGGGAAATCGCCGGGCTTCTTAATCCAAACACACATCTACCATCAGCAGCAGCCCCTCCCAGCCCCTGACACGATGATGGGTCTTTGGCTTAGTGATTCAGTGAGAAAAATGCCATCCCCTGCCTGATCAAAGGCCCACAGACTGGCAGTGGGAATTTCAGAAGAGCCAGAGAAACGATCTGACACTACACCACTCAGAAATCAGGACCTGCATCAGCAAATATGGATTAAGACCCTCGTGCTGCAGCCATCTCATCAAGCTTCCAGCTCCATTTAGCAGCTCCTCACAGGACTCAGTTTGCATTTTGCTGAATTTTTGTTGGCTTCCTCTACTCTTTCCTTCACGCTGTTTAGGCCTGTAATATACTTCTTATGCTCAGCTTAGAAGTTTTTTCAACTCAGATGCTCAGCAGTGCTCATTTGGTAAATTTAGAAAAGTCCAAGATGTTCATTAAATTTGCTGAGCTAAAAGATCTGTGGAAGGGTTTCTGATTTACCCTTTCTGTCATTTATCACCCTCTTCTCTCATCTATTATATGCCTGTCTTCATTTCTCTCCTTGGTTCTATTTCTTGCATAGATTATTTTATTGTGATTAGTTATACTCTTGTGCTTTAACCATAGGTCAAAAATAATTATCTAATTCTCTTTGATTTTATCTGGGATCAATGCAGCGACATACATTTTATACCTGCCGTGTAAAACAGATTTCTGCTGGCTGTGTGGATGTAGCCTTTCATGTTGCACTGTTTTGTGATTCAGGACTTCTAGGCTTTTTTTTTTTATTATTTTTTTTTAATGTAACACTTGGATGTATGTCTTCACTTTTATGTTGTTACTGTGTGGTTACAAGCGCCAGTGTTGACTCTTTGTTGATCTCTGCTGATCAACAAGTGCAGCAGCTGCAAGCAGGTTGATATTTCCATCTCAAATGCTTGAAATCCAATACAAACTGTAGATTGAAAAGCCACTGTATTATCATTTATTTAGCTAAGTTGTTGGCCACTTCTCCAGAAACAATCAGCAATCAGAGGACATTGAAGAATTTGTGTCTGGGAACTCTGAATTCTAAATGACAAATGTAGTCATTCAGCACAGCACACCAGAATCACTTTACCACTGGCTACCACCAAATTTTCCTCCAGTGAGTCTAAAGCCTGATGAGGTGATCCAAATTGTACACGCTTGATTTGTTTTGATTATAATATGAACTAATGCCGGGCTTACTGTTTTCTGAAATAGCCTTGTTGTCTTCAATGCAAAGTGATGATGCTGTAGCATTTCCTTTCTTTGGTGTCTCGCTTGCTCACACTGTGGTCTGGTGAAAACAGAACACAGATGCTTTCTTTGCACATGGATGATTTGGGAATAACTCCATTGGAACCTCATGTCAGTTGTAGATCAGCAATTGTACCAACAGCTAAAGTGCCTCTGCCAGGTTCCTCTGCAGGGAAAAAAAAAAAAAAGATACTGTGACACTTTAACCTTTGCTTTCTGTAGGTTTCCATTCATCTGGTGAAATCAGAGCTATTACTGTGTCTCTTTCCACCTCTTCTGCATGTTGTCATGAATTGCATTTCTCAGGCAGGGAACTTGACATTGTAAAATCATAATACCAATATATTTTTACTCTGTAGCTCTTCTCTCAGCATTATTGGTACAATTGCCTGACAAAGTTTTCCTGCCATACTTTCAAGAAAATTTCTACACACCCCTCTGAAGGGAGCCAGATTTCATTCTCTTGTCTACTTTCTCATGATATTTTTCCCACAGAAGCACACCAAGGTCTGAAAGTGCTGCTTGAGATACTGTGATACAAAATATGCAGAAGACTGTGGCTATCCCATTAATTCTTCCTGCTACTTCCAATTGAAAAGTGACAATCTAATAAATACAAATCTACTACATGTTTATCCATCTCACACATTCATGGTGTTCCCTGTGTAATGGAAACAAAGTGTCTGTACTCGGAGAACCTTTTTCCTTCCTTCATCACCACACATCATAGTGGTTAGCAGGCTGCACAGAGCTGTACTTAAATGTTACATATAGATAAAACCTTACAATAGAAAGGCCTTGTAAAATATAGTTCCTTACTATTCTAAGTTAGCCTCCTAAGTTCCCATGAGAAAAAATTATAAGAATGAGAATCAGTTTGCATAACAACCTATTCTTATGAGACAGTTTGCACCTGTAAAAATTAGAAGTCTATCCCATGAGAATCCCTAAAGAAAAAATGTAAACTATCTAGAAAAAGAGAAGTTGGATAGAGATGTACACTAACCATTACCAACCATTGAACTGAGTTTTAGTGGATTGCTGGCCAATTAGATTCATACACGGTGCCTTCTGATATTCCCATAAACGTGAGCTATGTGAATAAAGATTTGGCTATTCTGCATGAAGAAACAAGTGTCCTGGCCATCTCTGTTGTGACATTTAAGTACTTTATCTAATGGTCACATGTTTTTACATACCACTCAAATACCTCTGCACAGAGGACAACTAGGAAAGTTTGAATGTTGTCTTGTTTCCATGGATGGTGGATCACTTCCATGAGAATGTTTTTACTGTTGTTGAAGCTTTATCAATCCAGGAAAATTGCTGACATTTCCTTTGGTGCCTCTCGTGGTTCTGTTGAAAGGGATAAATAAGAGCAGTAAATTTTGGGAGCAAGATGTCCCCTCTTGTGCTGTGCTATAAGGTTCTGCTCCAGCTTTGCAGGGTCTTGGCACTGAGGCACAACATTTGTGGAGGCTGATGGGGCAGGCTTGGTGAGCAGCAGCTCATCGACCACCAACAGGGACCTGACCTGCAGGTGGGCTGGCACCTTGCTCTCACTCTTGTTCTAGAGATCAAGGAGACATTTAGGATTTCTGGGTCCTATGTATAGATACTGAAGGCTGCCATGGTCCCTGGTGTGCGCAAATGATTGGTTGACAATACTTTGATAATATCAATATATTGATCTAAATATTGATCAGGGCTCTCATGGGTTCCCCTGTGTGAAAGTGGGCCATGCTCCACAGTGAGAAACTGAGCTGTTTTGTTACAGAGTGTGATTTCTGTATAAATATATATGAGTTTCATGTTCCTCTGGTGCTACCTTTGGCATGCTGCACAGAAGACTATTGCAAATATTGCTGACTTGTAATGAAATAACTTCTTTCCCTCGGGCAGCGTCACAAGCTAGATAAGTAAGGGTTAAACAGCATAAATACAGTTTTATCCCTTCTTTCAAGTTACCCATGTATTTGATTTCTTTCGTGTTATTCTCTCAGTTCCTTCCATGTTTATTTATACCTGGCTTAGAAGCCAGAGCTTCAGTGTTCTGGGCATTGCACAAATACAGAACAAAGGCAGAGTCCCCATGACAGAGGCTTTGCTTTTATTTCATCTGTTTGTTGCAGCCTCTCAAGGAAATGTTGTCTTTTGACAACTAAAGACAAAGTGTGTGTGCACCTGGAAATTAAATGGAAACTTGCATTCCTCCCACCCCCTATTTCAGCCTTCACAAAAGTAATTTGCTTTAACTTTGGCTATAAAGAGTACAAACTTTCTTGGCATTTTTCAAATTCAATTACACAAGATATTTCATTCTCTTGTTTGCTTTTAGAAGGAAATAATTAGGAGACATTTCTGTTTTCCACATGGATCTTAGTATTCTGCAAAGAAGATGACATTATACCTGGGTAAACAGCAAAGTGATTATCAAAACAAAGTCAAATAAAACAAAGAAGACTTTTCTTTGCTTTCAGAAACTCCTGGTACTCTGCAGCAGCATTTCATGTGTAACTGAATCTTTTCTTCTCAGATTATTTTCTGTTGTTGTACATGTGGCTAAATATAGAATAATCGAAATAGTTTTAAGAGTAGTAATTTATTTACAATAATTTTGTTTGCCTTAATTCCCTTGTGATTGCATTGGGTTGAATTTGTGCAACAGCAGCCTGCATGCAGAAAAATAGTTTTAATGATTTTTCGTTATGAAGCTTTATTTTACAGCATGCTTTGCTCTTTGGAATTTGGCAATGACCGTTCCTCCTCTCCCTAAGGTCAGGGAGATTTGAGCTTCAACTGGTTATTTAGAGAGATCTGATAAAGAAATTTCGTCTCTGTGGGTGCTGGCCAGTGATGAACAGAACCCTAGGTTTCAATAGAGACTAATCTTAACTCAGGAGGGAGAATTCGGGAGGGGAAAAGCAATCTGCTCTTCGGTGACAGATCGCTGACAATTTGCTTCCAGTGGCCACCTCTCTCTTCCTGCCTAAACTGTCAGAGTGCCATGGAAGAAAAAGCCCTTTGTGCCTGTCTGCAGAAAGTGACTGTCATCACCATTATGAATGGTATTTTACATAGGGCTTGTAAAGATCAGCAATTACTTCATCCTTCCTGCCTCTTCTTTGTGCCGGTTTCTCTTCGTGCTGCACCCAGCTGAGGTTCGGCCCAAAGCACATCTGCTTCCCTGCCAAGAAAGTACCTCTGAGAGTTTGCCTTGTACTCCAGCTCCTTCTTTCCACTCATCTTCCCAAATCTGCAGGGGGGAACAGCTTTCCCTTCTCTCCCAGTGGGCTGGGAGCAAGATTTGTACCTCTGTTTTTGACTGAGAGCCCTAACTCAGGCTGAGGTGCAGTGGTAGCTGCTGCCCGTGGCTGCTTCAACCCCCAGCAATTCCTGCTGGGATGGGAGAGATGACAGAAGTGACAATGGGTGCATTTGGGGAGGGCAAAGGGATGGAAAAGGATGGGTGTGTTAAGGGACATTGTGAATGGGCATAAAAGTTGGATGGTACCCAAAGTGATGTGAAGGAGATTGAAAATCGTGATTTCAAAATCATGTGTTTTTTTTCCTGGATTAAGAGGAAAATAAAATTATTCTTAGAGTGGAAAACTCTAAAAAAAATTGAACTTTCAAAAGTTTTTAGGCTGGATGTTACACTGTGCCTGCCTGAGTGGGGCCAGCGCCTCATGAAAACTAAAACTCAGCTCCTTGTCTACTTTGGCTCAAATTTGGGCTTAAACTACGTCCTCTCTTCAGGCACTAAAGTCTCATCAGCCAGCCAGTGTGTTTAAGAGTTTAATTGGAGGGGTTGCCGTGGTGTGTAGATGTAGCTGGAGCTCAATTAAGGTACCTACAGGGAAAAGGTGAGCTCTAGAATGAGCAAATTTCTCTGGTGAGGTGTCCTGGCAGCGCTGGGAAACCAAATATTGATGAATCCAGTCCAAAATGAAGGGGCATGGTTTGGTTTAAAACCACAACAGGGTTTTGTTTCAGATCAAATTGTCTGCAAAGTCCTTCTTTCTTCCTTCCATCTTGAAATAGAAAACATAAAACTTTGACATAATAAAGATTTTCCTGTATAAAGTATCTGGGTTAGTCAAGACACTTTGATTTCCATTGAATATATTTGTCACAGTAAAATTCCCATTCCCTGCTAGTCAGTGAGTCAGACAAATGAGGTGAATAGGGGTGAGTCAGGGGTTTTATGACACAGCAGTGAGTGAAGATTGATGTGATGAAGGTACCTCTGGTGTGGGTGAAATGGGTGTTGAAATGACTTTGTGTAGACAAAACTTGTTCTGAGAGGGATGTCTGTCCAAGAGACACCAGGAATGGATTTTTATCTGAGAAAGGACAGTCCTTGTGCACAGCCAGGGGAGATTTTGACTGCTCACATCATGTTTTTCAGCAGCTCCTTCCCACATTTACTTTAAACCTCGTGAATTTTAAGATGTCTTTTCTTGTTTTCAACAAATCATTTAATTTGTGGGTATTTTTTTAAATTTTAAACAAAAGATAACCAGTGTATTTACAGTTAGTTGATGGAGATACACTTAGTTACATGAACAAATTTTTCCCAGGTTCTTTGTATTACAAAGTATTAAAAGCTCAGATTATCATATGAATTTAATGAAAATCTTAAAAATTTGAAAGCAGAACATGGCAAACCCAGAAGATAGGAAATGGAAATCCTTTTATTGCACCTTTGGGTGCAATTCCTACAGATAAGAAAAGTGGGATCTTATCAGTCAGGCTGTTTACCTATGAAAATAAGGGGTTTACTGATGCTTCAGGTTTTTCTGCTATTGTTGTAAATGGGTTTTGTGTTATTTTTCCCGTATTTAAATTTCATCTCTTTATGCTTTCTGTACTGTATTCAGTCTGTGGTATTTATCTCATTTCCTTTTTAATTATTTGAACAATTGTCCTGCTAAATATTCTTCTTGTTGTTTTAATTTCTTTGGAATTGTTTAATGTCGGTGTCCATGCTCTTTACTGGTTGTTTCCAAGGAGATAATTAGTTTCAGTCTCCCACAAATTTTCTGGATTTTTCTTACTAATTTGTAATGCAAACATAATTATTTTTAAAGTGTTTCATGAGACTACTTACTTTTTTTTTAATTTGCAAAATAAATTACAGTTCACATTTATAAAGTGCCTTGACAACCTCTCTGAAGTAAGAGTGAATATATCGTGGAATCTGGAGGAGGAAAGAGGTATCTTAAACATTCTCAGAACTGGTAAATTTGTTTGCTAGAGTGCAACATCAAAACAAAGTTCACTGTGTAGTGTTTTAAATAGAGAGAGGGATTTTAGAGCGGCTAAAAAAGACGATTTGAATGTACTTTGCACATGAGGAAATTGTGGTGATACTCCTCAGTGTCAAAAAACAAAAAAAATAAGTTTTTGTTTTCTATTCAATGTAGAATGAATTGACAAGCCTTGGTTGTGGTACAGGTGCTGCTGGGTTATGTCAGTGCCCTCTGAGACACAGCCTGAGGACACACCTGTACTGCCACAAGTGGCATCTACACAAGGGAGCCCCAAAGTTCCAGGAGATGGGGATTGCTGTGTGTGCTGTCCAGTGCCAGGAGCAGAGCAGCTTTGTCCCCTGGGCACGGTGCCTGGAGCAATAATCGATGGCCACTGGGCTGAGCCGGCGTGTCCAGCCTGGCTTGTGCCACTTGGGGTCACTGCCACCAGCAGGTGACACCTCCAAGGTCTTCACACCACACCTTGCTGGGGGATGGTCACAGGGGAAGGGTGTGAAGGTCCTTCAGTCTCTGCTGGAAAGGATTTCATCCCTTGCTGTTTCTCAATGCTTGGCATTTCCAGCACCTACAGTTGCCTCCCAAAGCAAGAAACATGGGATTTCCTCAGGGAATATCAACTCCAGGTCTATAGCAAGGTGCAGAATCTTCACTACCAGCCAGCAAGTGATAAACCTAAATGTCTTTGATTCCGTGTGGGTTTGGGTTTGTTTGCTTGTCAGGTTGTTTTGTTTTTTTTAATGGACTCCATGATTTTGGGCAAAGGAGTGAGCTCACTATCCTGAGGTTTTAAGTCTGCAAAACTTAGAGGACTAATAACAGACTTCCTGAAGCTTGGGGGATTATTTTTTTTAGGAAAGTATGACTATTTAATGTTGTATCGTACTGTCTTATAAGTTCTTACTGTTTATTGCAGTAACACCAGGTCTCATGATATTTCATATTCCTTTTTCTCATAATATCACAGACTCATGAATGTATGAAAATTTCAGCTTTAGCTGAAATAAGTTTCTAGCTCTTCTGATTGTCAGGAAAGAAAAACCTTGAAGAGGAAGAACTCCCTGAAGACTAAAAGAAAAACTAGGACAGAAATGATGAAGACCCAAACCCTGTTCCTTCTTGAAATTAGCAATATGTTGTGAGTCTAAGCTGTGGTGTGTGTGTGTGTGTCGGGTCTGGCAGCATTACTAACATGAACAGCAAGGTGGGACTGTAAATGTTAAGTATGTGCAGCCAGGCTGATAATTAGAGAGTTCTCAGCAATTTGTCTTCAATTCAGAGGAAACATTTCTTGATCAGAGAGTGTAACTGAACAAAGTTCCAAGAAAGGGAGGCAACATAAAGGATGTTTTTCTCCCCTTACTCTTCCTCCACGTCTCTATACCCTTGGCATATTGTATCAGAGATGTTAAGCACAATGTTTTCTCTCCTTTTTTTTATGAAACTTTTCATTCTTACTAGCAATTAGAAATTAATAAGCTTAGTTTTCTTATAAACCTTGCCTTCATACTTAAATTTTTTGATATGCTGAGAATTATTTTAAAACTGTATGTATGTGACCTTGGCAAACTTGCAAACAGGAAAAAAAAAAGTGCACCTTTACTGTGGATGCCAAAGAAATAATGTAGTAATGTTGGTTTCAGAACATTACTTTTTTCTTTCCTTTTTCCCACTCCCATCCTCTGTCTGGACTAGATCTCACATGTTTTAGAGGATAACTCAGAAAAATACCTCTATCCTTGTAGTCCACTAGTTCACTAGTATTTTCATGGTCATGCTGTCAACATGATTGGAAAAATGGAGCAAATAACATCCTGATATTTAACAAAATAGTGTTAAAAAAATTATAATCTTCTGCATACATCATTAAAAAGAAAAGGAGCATAATGCCTTTGCAGCGTTGTCTTTAAAACATATTAAATTAAAGGCACAAGTCCCTGTGTGGAATAAATTGAACACGTACCATTGAAATCAATGGAGCTACACAGATTTAAAGCAATTTGGTATCTGGCCCTCTCTTGGAAATGCTAGATTAAGTTGGAAAGACACGTACTCGAAAAAGCACACCTTTCACTTGGGAATCTATAATGATCCTAAAAAAGCTGAAATACTCCCCAAAAAGTGATTTGCACAAACTCCAACAAACTCTGCTTTATATCTTTGCTCTGCTTTTACCTGGAAAGATATACTTCAAGTAGTTCTCAAAATGACTGAAGCAAATCTGACAATTTATCATAATTGAAAGTGTCTTAGGAAAATGTCTTGGAGGCTCAATTTCCTGCTGAGAAAGGGAATGTCACTGTTGTCACTGACCTGTGGCTGTAAGAGGCTCATGATCAAGACTTATTAATTACAACATTAAATGCCAAATATATGAGACACCACAGACATTTTATTGGATGTGGGAACTAATCAACTTGCTACTGAAGTAATTCAATTCCATGCAGGTTTATTATTCAAGCACTTTAAAGCTCAAGGAATGACAGCTGATATATATGGAGGAAAACTGAGAGAGACAGAAATAGTTCCTTTTAATTGTATTTATTGTATTGGGTAAAAAGTGATATACAGCTTTCCTTTCTGGTCTTGAAGTGATTTGTCTCATGTTTAATTATCACTTAACTATCAACGACCAGGATGGAGAAAGAACAGCTGTGCTGAAAGCCACAGAGTTCAGTGAGTGGGTTGCAAGGCACAGGTGCCCCATCAGCTCTAGGTTACCCAGCTACAATTTTCCTACAATTTTCCAGGGTTTCAGCAGAGCAAGGAAGGAGGTGAGGTGTGCCCTCAGTGCCATTAGAGGCAGCAGCTGCCCATCCCCATGCTGAGCACTAAAAGTTTAATTTAGCTCCCGGCGCCCTGGAAAAAGCGAGTGTGTGCTTTTGCCTCCTTGCACGTGGAGAAATTCCTGCAGCCAAACTTGCATTTGGCTATCCAGGGATCAGTGCTGTGTGCTGATGGGACCAGTCAGCCTGGCAAGCTGGAGCCCTCTTGTCAGCTGAAACAGTGTTTTCCACAGGCTTTGTTTGCTTGTGAAGCGTGTGGGATTTGGGTAGGCACACAAAAGGAAAACCTGCTCGATTACATACCTCTGCAAGTACAAAGATCTCTTGTTTGTGAAGCACAGATGACCATCTCAGCAGGACAGCGTTCTTGGGGGTAGATTTTTATTTTTCTTTTCCTCCCCGTGGAAATGTATTACATGGCATATGTGAGAAACTGTGCAACTAAGTGAAAATGGAAAGATGCTCTTGTTCTGGAAGGATGAACTAGATGGAGTCCTCACACATGATGTATTCCCTTCAAATGGGAATAATATGGCTTTATAATAGACTAAACCAGACAAACTGATTCTTCCCCAGTCCTCAGGGACTGAATGGTTACAATTTGAATTCATTAAAAACATTTCTTATTTGTACTTTAAGTTTGAAAGCAAGATATGCCTTTGGCTCAGGAAAGAAACTTAGCAGGAGAACGTGCATTTACTTAGCCTCCAAGGCTGAAATGTTATGCAAAATTTGTTTTGTGCTTTGCTTTCGATTTTGAAATGCAGACTTCATTTCTGTTTACCCTAAGTTCAGTCATTCATGATCATATTGATACAAGTACTAAAGCTGTGGAAATAGAGCCAGTTTGGGGTATTTTTAATGTAACTTGAAAATAACCTGTTGTTTTTCTATCTGACATGGTAGCAGAAGGACTGAATTTTTGTTTAAGGGTTATTTCGGTTTGGGTTTTTTGTTTGTTTGTTTTTGTTTGGTTTGGTTGGGAACATTTTCTTTATTGGGTTTTTTGTCTGCTGTTTTGTTTTGGTCTATTTTTTTGTTTTCTTTTTAATGCAGTAGCAAGTCCAGAAAGGCCAATAAATCAAAAATTCCTGTGGGGTTTTTTTTTCCTTATATTATAGCTACTCATCTCTATTAATATAGAATGTCCAGTTGTTTGCTGTCCAAAGATTTTTCTAAAACAAAATAATTATGGTATTTGTAGATTTATTTTCATGCTTTTCATACTGGTTTGAATACAACACCTCTTTGAAAAATTTATAATCCCCTTTGTGTTTAAAATGGGTTACCAAATTATCCCTTCTGTTAGTACCTGAAGCCTTACCTGTAGATCAGGTAGGAGTTGGGAAAGAAGACAAATATTCACAGCAGCATTCAGGGCTGTACAAAATCCTTGTGGCAGTTAAGTCATATGCTTGCACAGATTAGCAGTGTTAAAAATAAACTAGAGAATAATAAGCAAATTATTTTTAAACTTCTTTTTACAGGTGATTTAACCGTGGGAAATAAGGAGGAAGCGCTAGCATAATTAGATAAGAATTTCACTTGTAGTTAACAGTGATAAAAACAGAGATACCAGCTAAATTTCGGGTTGGAATTTTAGGCAGAGTGCTACCAAGGGGAAGTGTACCCACAGGGATCTTTCTGCTACACATTCCTAATGGAGCTTGGCTAAGGCAAGACAGTGGATGTCATCTTCGTGCCGTGCCTCCTGGCCAGAACCAGCAATAAAAATACACAACAGATTTAATGCAGCTTGGCTGTCCTGTGACCAGCAAGTTGGCCACAGGCAGGGGAAAAAAGTACACTGAAATACTTCAGCCTTGGTCTTCAGGCTTTTCTCACCGTAGTCTTAGGCAGGGGACATAAGCTGGGCTGAAAGTGACCCACTGAACATATGGAAATGCAGAATAGGATAATGGTGAAAGCATGAGCACTCCCAGAAATGTAAGCAGTCTTGTACTGAAATAGAATTCAAAAATGCATTAGTTAATATAATACATTGTTCTTAAGGATATGATTATCTACTCCTGAGTGTTTTCTATTTGACAGTGTCACAACTTGGTCTTTTTGAAGAGAATTGGAAGGCAAAAAATTCTTGCCCCACTCTGAAATATTTAACCAAGGAAGAGATCTTGATGATATTACAACGGAGCAGTGTTGCTGTAGCCATGAATGGGTGAAGCTGACTACAGAAAAATTTAACAGCTGAAGAAATCTAGCAATAAACTCTTTAGATTCCAGCCATCAGCATCTAATGGGTAAACTACAAATGAATTTGAATGAAAAAGACAGACCTTAGTCATCCATCCAAGGAGTACAATCCAAAGTTCTTCTCTAACACCAAAATCAGAACAACCGTGCAGACTTCTCTTTAATAGAGTGTTAGTTTCTTTTTAAATGGAAATGAGATTATTTCTGATTTATGCTGGTGATGTTTTAAGCAGGTTGGTGCCCATTTGCTTACCTGGTTTACAAGAGGTGCATTCTTCCTCTGGGCCAAATGTTGAACTCCCTGTAAAACAAAGGTTATGGCACTAACACAAGTGATTTCCTTGAGGCCAAATTCTACCCACAGCTTCTTGAATGTAAATCACTGGCATTACACACGGGTAACTGAAATCTGAATTTACCCTTGAGTGCTCAGTTCAGTCAAAATTATTTTGCAGCTTCCCTGCTGATGGCTAAGAAATCATCCAACCCCAGTAGTATAGCTACCTTTTATTCAAAATTCCTTTCACAAATATATAGCATAAGGATTGCTTATAAATATACATGTTTTTGTTGAAAATTGCTGTTGAAATTATTGCTTTGCATATTACAGGTATAGTGAAAGAAATATTTGAAAGCTCATAATTAAACATTCCTTAGTTCAGACAATGCAAAGTGAGCTAAATTTTAAGATGCTATATACAAGATACCATTTCCAAATTGTTTTCAGCTATTCTTCACACAGCTTTGATTGGTTTAGGGCAGAGCTGTTCTAGTTAACATTCCTGGTCATCCTCATCACTGCCAATGCATTGTCATGTGCTTCAGATCAAATCCTGCCTTGCTCTGAGCACAAATAATTCAACTCCCCACTGTAAATCTTTTCTAATTAGGTTATTTTTGTCTTTTAATCTCTTACTCTGAGAGCCATTAATGATTTTGAACTGAGACATGTATAATCTGTAACAATTTAGCTTATCTGGCTTTTTAAGACCATTTATTTTGCTTTTAATCTTTAACAACCCTGTTTGGATTTAAGACTATGTGCACTAAATGACAAAAGTAGGAACGGTTTTGGCATCATTTTTCAATTCCTAACCTGGTGCTGAGGCCTGCAGCTGCAAAGTTTACGATGCCATCCATTAATGAATTAAAAAAAAAAAAATCAACTCCAAGTCAAGAAAAAAGGTTGGAATCTTAGATGATAATGGTGTGTTATATGTTCACTACTTGTTCTGCTGCTGTATCAAATATCAAACTTGGTGGTTTTCTCTTGCCTATTTGAACTGATAGCTTTAGCCTAACTTTCCATGATGAAATGATGTGGATCATTAGAATTTTTTTTTAATCTAGCCTTTCAGAGATCCTTATGGACTTCAGGCTAAATCAGCCAAACTGCTATTAGTGTACCTTTTTTGATTAGCAATGCAGAAATTTGTTTTAGTGGAAAACAATAATAAATTACCTCAGTAATATATGAGAATGTGATCACTACACTGGGCAGTAATTGGAAATCAGAGTAGAAAGACCAAGGATTTAATTTTCATGATCCTACCACACTAGGTTGCTAGATGCTCCTCTATAATATGAAATATGGATATGGCAGTCAAATAGAGTTTAAAAGCCCTGGACATATGTTTTAAAGGGATGGCTAGAAATTTTTTCCAATGCATTATAAGTTCTCCTCTAGTGGATGTCTGGGATGTTACTATGCCACAAACAGTTTTGATTATTCAACCATTGGTGTTAAGATGGAATGTTTAGCAAGTCTAGATGAATACCTCAACTATGGAGGGCCCTTCACTAAAATGAGCTGTAGAAGTATTTCCAGAGCTGTATCAGAATCAGTCAACCTGTGATTTTTTTTTTTGTGAAAGGCTTGGTTGAATCTAAGTGGAGGCATTTTTCTGTTGCATTGGAATGCAACAGGGGAAAAGAAATTTCAGATGTGTTTGGTTTATTTGACCTTCCCACCACTTCTGCTCTGCACAGTCAGACAGATGCATGCCCATGAAACTTTAAGAGCCATGAAGAGTGCCAGTTCACATGAAACAGCACTTAGACATGTCTTCAGTCCCACCAGGTTTCAAGTCAAGCCTGGGAAGGATGAGCAGTTGTCAGCTGCAGTTGCCCCCTGACTTCCTGGAAAGGATAATTTCACACACCAGTCAAACAGAATGGACAAATGTAGAGCAACTTGAGAAAAAGCAATATAAGATATGACATAATGAGTTACTCATGCCCATCTGTGGGGAATCCCATTGATTCCATTGGTTTCTGACTGATCTAGTTATCTTTGAAAATCCTAAATAAGTAGGGAAAAAACAATGCTTTGAAAGTAAACACATACAGATACTTACTCTCTATCCAAAACCAGATTTAATGGTAAAAGGAAAGAGCTTTTCCTTAAAAAAGTAATTTATTTTTTTCTTTTGGTATGGAAAGTCTTCTAAGTGTTAACATGGACTAAATTCCTGTTGTTGGTAATTCCACAATGGCCTTGAACTAATTGGGATTGAGTAGTGCAGGGTGTTTGACAATGCCAGGCATAGGGGTGTGGTGTGCTCCTTCCCTATCCTACAGCTCCTGGCAAGGCAAGCTGAATTGACACTGACCAAGGAATGGGAAATTATGTTAAAATGGCTTTCTGGGCCAGGAAAGACTTGGAGGAAATAGGTTTGTGGGAGGATAAATGGATCTGTCCATTACCCTGCTGCTTTGTTCTCAATGATTATCACAAAACACAAATTGCTTTTCATCCCAAATCCATGTTATTGAAGGCTTTTACGGGATCGATTCCTTCAAATGCCAGATCTTACTGGAGTTGTAAGGTGAGAGAAAAGGAAAAAAAAGAGGCAGAAAGCTTTTTGGATTTGGGGTTTGGTTGGGGGTTTTTTTTGTTTTTTTCCTTTATCAACAGGGAGGCTGAGATGATAATTCTGGTTCATTGGGATGCAGAGACAGAGCACACGTGCACATAACCCCACCTGAGTGCACCAGCACTGGAGAACTGCCTTGAACCTAGAGGAAGACAAGGATATGTTCTTCGTGCCCAACAGTTTAGAGAAAATGAGCTGTGCTGGTGACAACAACTGATTTTCAGCTCTTTCAGCACCTCTGCAGGCTCCAGCAGGGGATGATGCTTCCACTGTCACCACACAGGCTATGCTTTCTCTCTCCCTCTCCATCCAGTTTTGTTTGCCTGTGTGGCAGAGACTTTTCTGAGGACTGAAGCCCTCTTATAAATGGCAGCTTTTCTTCTGCTTGAAATCTAAGAAGGAGCTTAACTGCTGCCTTCTGTGCCCATCCTCTTAACAAAGAAAACAAGTCTTATTCTGAAAACCTCCTTTTTTTGCTGGAAGGTCCACACACATTAAAATCCTCTGATTTAATAATGTCTTTGGTCAGAGCTTAGTGTCTAAATTTGCTGGAAATAAGCAGAAAGGCCCTTCTTTAAAATGGGAAGAAAGGTGGCTTAAGAAATAGACCTTAATATTCAAGAGTCCTTTTTTATTAACTTCACATTTGAGGAAAAAAAATCTTATGACTTATGTCAGGATCTTTTGTTCACATAATGAATTTTTCAAGGTATTAAAAATAATTTGTGCAATGTGATGACTATTAAGCTAGTAGGTGAGGATGGGAGTAGAATATAATTTCAATTAATAACCCATCTGAAATAAAAAGAACATTCTTAAAGATTTAAAAAAAAAAGAAGGAAATCTTTACTGATGCAGAAAAGAGCCTCATCTTTGTTGGAAACTAAGCCACACAACATGGCAATAACAGCTCCACAGGAAGAGTGGGAAGCATGTTGGAGATCACTCTTTACATTTAACACTTCAAAAAATGAACCTCGGTGAAGATGCCAGGCAGCCATGCTCCTCATGCACACTCATAATATATGTGTGAGGATATATACACACACACACCTCACTCCTCCTCATCTTGCTAATTTCTGTGGGTGTTATGATTACAGACCAGGAGGAGATTAAACCCCAGAGCACAGCCACACGGTGGCTCTAAGCAAGTTTACTTTGGAAGTGTTAAATGGGTGATCTCCAGTATATGCAAATTAAAAGCTTCTGGGAGTACTGTGCATGCAATGAAAAGAAAATATAGCCTTCTGCAGATGGAAAAAGCTATCTTATTAGGAATTAATAACTGTCTCAAGTCCTAGGGAAATAAGAGAAAATGGTGCATCTATTTCTCACTACAGCAAAATATAATTAACATGAAGGTCAGAGGGCAAGGACATAGCATGCAATTAAGTCTTCCTCAATCTTGTGCTACACAGGTAAACACAATATAAGTTTAATAATGAACAAATCCTCTGGTATCTAGCACACAGTTTTAGAGCTCTCATTTACATGAACTCTGTGGGGAGTCTTGTTTCTTGCTATAGCATATTTTGCAGTTCTATATAGAAAATTTAGGAGGACTCTAAGGACATTTCCCTCACATCTTTCTTGAGGTTTCCTCTGATCCCCCTACCACTGAGGCATTGCTGTAGCTCATTTTTCTGCATGTTACTTGAGATTTTGTGCTACTGCAGATAAGGCAAAGCTGTAAGAAGTCTGCTGCTTACATGTGAAAGCTATGCTTTGAAGTGATAGTGTAATGAATACCTACGTTAGTTACTGCTGGATGCATCCTTTACCTTGCAGATGTCAAGCTACTTCAGGACATGATTTTTTTATTTATTTTTTTTCTTGGACCAGGACACTTGCTGGAGGATATGGTATTCATTACATGCCTGTTCACAAATGCAGAGTGGGAATGGATTCAGCTCTGACTGTGCTTCGAGCCAGAGGTAGGAGCAGATGACCTCCCAAGGTCACTTCCAACCTGAATTAATCTATAAGCCTAAGATTTGCATGCAGATAGTTTTTTACAGTTCTTTTAGGGAAGAAAAATATTTCTGCTAAATATTGGATTTCACCTGCAGTATATTCAAGTTCTCAGAAGAGGTCTTTTTTTTTATTTGTGCCCCTCTGCCCCCACTTTACTTTCTCTTGTCTCATTTTCTGCCAAGAGCTTCCACACTTGCCCTTGATTTCTGCCTCATAGCAAGTCTGAGGCCCACTTCCCTTTTGGTTTCTAAACTCTCTTTCCTCCATGGCTCTGAGCCAGGGAGTAATGTATGAAATGCTGTAAACCATGACACAGAGACCCAACCCCTCGCAGGCACGGAAATGGGATGCAGCATTATGAAACAGCACCAGCAGAAGGGACTGCTTTATTTGTGAGCTTACCTTTCAGGGCAGCATCAAATAAGAGTTATACAAAGGGGCTCTCTGGAAGCATCAGGAAACAAATAGAAAGGGCAAATACATACATTAAGTCATCCCCTAACCCCTCATATCAGACTCTCCCAACCTTATGCTGTAACTGGATGGCAAGGTAGAACCTAATCTGAAAACTCTGTAGTCAGATTAAGGAGGCATGCAAAACTGACCTGGTCCATCTTTTCTGCCACCAGTGGAGAAGGCCCTAGCCATAAATGCTACAGGATTTTGGTTTTTTCCCTTGGACGGGACTCCTTGGGGCAAGAGAAGAGAATACAGTAGGGTCAATGCTCTTCTCCCCAGACAATCTATGACAATCACTACCTGAAAACGAAAGGGGGGAGGGATAAAAAATGAAACAGGGACAAGTACATGGATTGATTAGAAAATTAGTGCAGGTAATATGATTTTTTCTCAAAATAGCTCCGGTTTTTGAGCTCTCAACTTGTGACCTTGAAGTAACAGTAGGTGATCATTTTGAAAATTGGGGGAATTCCTGTTCAGTCTAAAACCTCCTGAGATGAGAATAAAAGCCTCTGCAGAAAACAATTTTGGTCTCAATTAAGATGGAAACACAGGGAGAAGAAGAAGAAAGCCATTTTTGTCTCTTTTGAAAAAGACAAGCCTGAAATTCTGGTAGTAGGTCCTATTCTGCCAGGTGTATGGGATGTGAGGCAGCAGAATAAGTGCCAGTGTGTGATATGAGCTTACTCCCCCCACACTCCCATTTTCCAGATGATCAGATATGAACTGAATTCCATGCACTCAGCTGCTAAAAAAGGTGGGGTTTTCTTTCCCAGGCAGTCATGCTTTTTGCTGCTTCAAAGCGAGAAGAAATGAAGTGCCAACGTAGCAGCCAGCAAGGAGCAGTGCAGAGGGTGAGCTGGGGTTACCTGTTGAGAAAAGGCCACAGCAACCCTGTGGAACACATCCACCTCTGCCCTGGCCCCATCCTCACAGCCTTGCACCTGCCTTGGATCTTGGGGGGCTTTTCTTCTGCTTTGTTGGCGGCCAAAGGGGGCCAGTGCTGGAGGTCACCTCCTCTCCTGTGCGGGGTGTGCCCTGGCTGGCTCCTTTCACCAGCAAGGCTGCAGGAGCTGCCAGAGGGGCACAGCAGCTCGGAGAATACAGCCCCAAATGAGGCAACAGCTCTGAAAAACCTCCCTTTCTTCTTTAACTTTCAAACTCATTTACTCTTTCCATACATGTCAAAACATGTCAGATATTTCGAGCGCGATCTCTTGAGAACATGCTAATTCATGACTTCCTTAAATTTCCAGCTCTTTTTATTGAATGATTGTGGTATATTTTACCCTCATCTTTTGCTCACTTGCTTTCTCTGGTATAAGTTGAGGTTATGTTTGTTTTCAGGGGTATGACTATATTTTGCCTGAGAGAAAATGGGTGGTTAGCTTGAAATATCTGTTATTCTGCACATCCCCCTTTCCTCCCAGAGAAAAATAGGGAGGTAGAAGATGATGGTACTGCAGTGCTTGCATTAGCAGGGGTAAGAGTACAGGTACTCTTGGTTTACTGAATACTGCATACAGGAAGGATAAAAAAAAACCCACATGAATCATAAGTAATTTACAAACAGAATTGGAGTAAAATTATAATGAGTTTGAGCAATCCTAGAGAAGCTAGCACAGATGGATTCAGTATTTTAAAATTAATGTGAGAAAATGTTTTCTTGAACTTGTGGATTTGGTGGGGAGAATGAGATGCTTTAATATTAATAATGCCCACATAGCTCCACAGAACAAATGGTGATAGGGGAAATAACCTTACCAATACTCAGTAGTGCATATAATGAGACTGATATTTACAATTCTTTAGACCTATATTAATTTTCCAGAGGAAACTTTGTCTTTTTTTTTCCTTTTCTGTTGGTATTTATAATTTAATACAATCACTAAGAGCAAAATAAGACTCCTGCACATATGCTTTTCTTGTGAATCTCCTAGCTGAAGAATGATGGAGATAACCTGACCAAGTTTTTAATTTTTGAATGTAATCAAAGCTCAGTTTCAGTCATTTTACTTATAAAATGAACACTGATATAAGGGAATGTATTTTCTTCATTATGGTTCAGACATCATTCTGAGATAGCTGTACAGAAGTGTACTGCACTTCTTATCTGAATGTGGTGACTCAGAAGAGACATTAATAATAACTGAGCAGTTTTCTTATACTGACCGAGGGACTTGTGCCTGCTTGTTTTATCAGAAAGAAAAAAAAAAAAAAAAAAGAAAACAAAACCCCTGCATGTAAGTGGTAGGAATTTTCCCTGAGCAAAAACTACAGGTTGCAGTCCAAATGAGACTATTTCAATGCACATTGGTTTCATTTTCTGAAGTTTCTGTATTTTGATAGCACTTATAGGAGTGGCTTTAATTTGAGGCTTAAAATTACAGCTTTAGGAGACCAAGCTGCTGCTTGTCAGTGGTTGCTGAGCCCTTAAGCATTTGTTAAGGCTCTGCTCTGTTACCTACCTGAAATCTTGGAAGTTGCTAGTGTTTGTCTCAAGTCCCAGTGAATAGCTGGGAGGATTTTATGCAGCGGAGAGCAGCTGCGATCATAGGAATTTTTACTTCACATCAGGGCTTTCACCCATGACAGCCATCCTCCACCCTGCCACGGGACAAAGGTCTTGCTAATGATGCTCCTATCCAGGGTGCTGAAGGCTTTGGGCACTCTGCACAACTGCAGGTTGGCAAGGACATGACACTATTAACCAAAGCTGTCTCTCACATCTCAACTGACCTCAATTCCAGAGTGGAACTTGCTCCCTTCAGGCGCTGATCAGCTCTCTTTAAGGGTGTGGGAATGCAGGGTTTCTTGTGGCACAATTCACAAAACACATTACCCAATACAGAGAAATTGAGGAAAACTGCACAGAATGCTAGATTTAAGACAAAGAAGTGCTTTGTCCCTCAAGTACTTTTTTTTAATTATATGCTTGTTAATATGTGCCTATATGTAATATATCTTTCCATGTATAGAGGTTTCTGGCAGATATATATATATATATGTACAACTAGTTCATGCAAATCTCGGCAAAAGATATTAAAAATGGCTGTTTATAAATATAAATAGCTGAAGCAGATATTTGCTTTACCATTACTCCACCTACTGGTATTGTGCTAAACTGACTGAGGTCTCAGAGCTTACTCAATAGAATGAAAGAAATACATGTAGCCCTGGGGCATAGGCACCGAGTGATTAATTAAACAGCAATTTTGGAGAATGATGGTTTTAAGGAACAAATCATGATTCATTTTGGATGGCTGGAGGTTACACTGCACCTTTCTATCCATAAATCCGTATCAGTAGTTTCTTTGCCATTAAAATATCTAAAACTTAATTTAAGAAGAGTCAATATTATAACAAATGTATCTGACAGTATATTTATAACAGAAATGTGTGCACATATACTATTTGAATAACGGTGTAGAATTACCCTAGAACAGTAAAATACCAAAATTAAGTCTTCCAGAAGCCACAGCAATGTGAGTAAATAGCGTATGACAGTGTCTGAAACATTGCAGCAGGGAAAACAAACACTGTCACAAATGGACAATGAGCAGCTACGTGGGGCTGAAGTTTACAGGAGATGATTTTTCATCAGAGTGTAATTGCTGGAGGAGCCTGAGCTCCAGGGTGTGTTTCAGACAGCCCATGGAAGCTGTCAGTTCTGAGTGTCACATGGCCTCTGTTCAAGGGCAGTGGCTGCTTGTGACGTCTCAATGAAGTAAGTAAATCAAACACAACTGGAGGGCCATGCTGGGCTCTGAAGCAGAATAGAAAATGCAGCAGCATTTTGCATTCAGAGAGTCTGTAGCTTCAAGGTATCCTTGTTCTTGCCTGGCTTTTCCTTCTTTCCACCTTCCCTGCACTAAAGTAATGCATCCTTTGGCTGGAGCTATCATAAAGAGCCCCCCCATGCAGTGAAAGCTCTGGGAACCTCCTTCATCAGCACATTTCCTGCACAAGCTTATCTGGTTTCTAATATTAAAAAAATAAATAAATTAAAAAACCCCAAAACACTGTTGTTTGGCACATCCTGCCTGTATTACATGTGCTCATCAAAAAAAGTACATCATAGGTATGCTCATGACCACCGCCCTCATTTGCTCCATGTCAGTTACCATTTTGATAGTCACATTTTCTTAACAGGTGCTAAGAAATTGGCTTCTTTTAGCAAATTTTGTAGCAGTATAAATATGCAAACTAGATTTTTTTTTTCATTTCTGTGGCATGAACTCCTGCAAAGGCCTGGTAATGAAACTTTTCCTCTGTTTTTGTAGTTGAAAGGGTGATGAGGGCACAGCCACCTTTTACTCTGCTGTACCTCCTGACACCAGCCCTAAAAGAATCTTTTTAGACCTGATTTAAGGATTATTTGCTTTCCTTTTCTGCAGAGGACTGCATGCATGCAAGAGGAAAGCAAACCCTGATCCCTCCTCCAGAGGACCTGGAATCCATGACAGATTTCCAGTGCAAGGTGTAGCCAGGTGGTTCATCAAAACCAAACCTCTCAGCTGAGCCTAAATCAAGGCTGAGGGGGAGAGGACTTTCTCCCTGTTGGGGCTCTGTGTGCATTGGTGTTCTGAATACTGATTAGCAGTAGAGGAATGTGGGTATCCGGAGCAAATGGAAGGCACACTGTGCTCTGCACAGGTTCTCACCCATATGACAAATCCCCAGGGCACTGGAACATGCTTCGGTGATGTATTCTCCTCCTCTTCCCAGCTTCTCCCACATTTACTTTAGTTAGCTTGTCTGGAGCCTTGGAACTGGCACTCAATTACCCCAGAGAGCTGCCCAGGGGGGTTATGAAGAGAGAGACCCGAGGAGAGAGGTGTGCAGTGACTCCTTTGGAGTGGGAAAATGTATATCCATCGACCCGGGAGGAAGGCTGAGCCTCAGGCAGGGAGCAGTGCTTTGGGAGGTGTCATTGCAGGAGGAAGCAGGAAAGGCTAATGAGGTGAGTTTGCTCCTGCTCCACAGTGCAGAGGTGAAGAGGCACAGGCCTGAGTGGTCATCCAAGGGATTTGCAATCAGCTCCCATGTGGAGCAAAGCCACGGCTGGAGAGCTCGCGCCTCTGGATTCCTGATGGAAAAACACTCTTGGCTGAGCATGGTCTAAAGTGAGATCTTTTTCTGCAGGGCACAGAAATGTTGTGCTCTGAACACAAGAGGATCAACGCAGCTGGTTGCTAGCATCTTGATTAGGGATGGATGAACTAGTTTGGATAAAACAGCAACTGGTCTGACTGCACACGGATCTCCAGCTGAGCCTGAATTTGGAAGGGTCAAAGCAATACAAAGCTTATATTATTATTTTCATTCTTACATGTTGTCATTTATCTGTAGTCCCTGGCTGCAGCAACACAGCTGACAGACAGTGGAAGGATGGCACATTTCTTGGCTGACTCGAAAGAAAGAGGTCACTTGGTGTCCCTATCACCAGACATGTTTCTAGATGAGGTATGTTTTATCTCTGAACCCAAGCACACATAAAAAAAAAGGCAAACCTTTGTCCATTTCTATTGTATTCAACCTGTAGCAGTTAAGAGAGAAGTGCCTATCCCTGATAGGTTTTCTTCTGAAGTGTATGTGAATTTTCTGTAGAGGAGGTTGTTTAGGGCTGGAACACTGAAAATTTCCATGTGGACCCTTGTCAGAGTTTTCTCAGCATGCTCAGAAGGCACAAAGCACTTTGCATGTCCCTGCCAGGGGGAGGTGGAGCTTCTTGCTCAGTCATGTAAAGGACATCTTGGCGATGCTCAGCGCTCTGGCTTTGTGGGAGCACCGTGCAAATGTTTGGATTCTGATTTAAAGTGAGCAGCCACCTGGCAGTTGTGCTGGAACATGTGTTTTCTGAAAGTGCATCTCAATATTTAGCACAATAAAATACTAGTTTTGTCCAAAAACTAATATCCAAATCTTGTCCCTTAAAATGCGGTAATATATAAAATTTGGTATTGTTATTGAATATACACACATAGGCCTTTTTTCAGAGTCTTTCAGTATTTTCAGAGTACTTTTTAATTTCATGAAGATGGAATGTAGGAAATCCTGTTCTGTAGCCCTTCATGGTTAATCTTTGGAGAGCTATATTTTACAGTGAAAGCTGCTATTTAACATACATAATAAGATTTTTTTTCCCCTTCAATTGCACAGAAGGGATTGTTTCCAGTAAATTAAAATTTCTTTGACACCAATTATTTGGCAATATGGAGATGTAGTATTTTGCTTTCATTTAATTTCCTCTAAATTAATCTAATGATGATTAGATTTAAATAATGAAAATAATGAGTTGTTTCCCTCTCTAAATTACTTTTTTGTCATGTGTGTTTCCCTTTGTATTGAACTTGGTGACTTATTTGCTTTTAGTAGTTTTGAAGTATTCTGACACTAATTGCATTTTGAAATATAACCTTCCAACTATGTTGCTTCTGTTTTTCACTCATTTCAGATTGGTTTAGAAGCATTGACTTCTTATTTTATTGCTGAATATTGAAGCTGAGAGCCACGTTACATATATCAGTGTGCTTTCTTTTCCATCTTTAGCTTTGTTAATTAAATTCTGTATTCTCTACATTGCTCATGATTTGTAAGGTTTGTTGCCAAATCCCAGGCACTGCAATGTGAAATCTATTTAATATAAATATTTTATTTGTCCAAATGTTTTTTAAAAGTAGTTCAGCCATAATCTCTAGCATTTTCTTTCCTTGCAGTGTACTAAACAACCATTACATTATCTGAAAAAATCAAAGGGAAATATTCTGACTACTCCATGCAAAAATAAAAGATTAAGTGTATATTTCAACTGCTGCTAGTAAAAATGTAGAGAGATGAGTTATTAAGGTTTCTGGGCTATATGTGACAGAAATATAGCAGATTACACAGTGTAAAGCAGCCCAACAGATGAGACCAGTGCTCCTTCTGGCTGAGCACTGGATATGGGACAGACCCCAGCACTAAGAGTGGTAAGGAGTTACAAATAACATTTCATTCTTCACTTGTAATGTATTTAATGCACAGGGGAAAGTATTAATATGTTTCAGGTTCCATGCCTTGTAGCCTAAAGCCATAAACACATAACAGTGGGTCAGACAGAAAGTCCATCTGATGCTGCAGTCTGACCCTGTAGGAGCCTGTAAGTGAATGTTTAGGGAAGAGTAAAAGCAGAGTAAAAATGGGGGATGTTTCCATTCACTATTTCTGCTGGTCTCAAACTTTTTTCAGTCAGCAAAGTCTATATGCCAAGTCTGTTTCCTTCTCCTTAGCAGCTGTCAGTGGATTTCTCTCCTAGTGTTTGTCTCCTCTTGATCCCAGATTTTGCATCCCACAGCATGTGTGAAGAGTCTGTCTCCTGCTACCTGGATTTCATGCCCCTAGTTCTGATTCTATTAAGAAAAAAATTAAACAGTTCATTCCTAGCCGTTCTTTTCTTACCAGCAATGCTACTGTAAATTTTTCCCATATCCTCTCTCAGTCTCTTAATTTCCATGGCAGAGATTCTTAGCTTAATTGTGCCCTATACAAAAGCTGTCCTACACCTTTAATTTTCCATTGATTTTTTTTTTCTCTGCATATTTCATATTCCTGTGTTTTTTCAGAGATTAAGGAATAGCCAACATTCAAGATACAGACATACCATGGGTTTATACAATGGAATAATGGAGTTCTCCACTTCATTCTCTCTCCATTTTGAAATAGTTTCTAACTATGATTTGTCTTTTTCGACTACTATTGAGCCCTGGGCAGACATTTTCAGGGCATTGTCTATCACAATTGAAAGATCACACTCTGAAGCTGCAATGCTCAGCTCAGCAGCCATCACTTTCAATGTGGAGTTGAGATTATTTTTCTTCTGTCTGACTAACTGTACTTTTACCTATATTGAACAGCATCTGACATTTTATTGCTCAGCCTCTTCTCCGCTCAGTCTCATAATATCCTTCTGCAATTTTTCATGAGTCTTGTCCTTCCTACTTTAATAACTCAGTATCGTCAGCAAACTTTGTCAGTTCACCACTGGCCCCCTTTGGGAGGCTATATTTATGGCCATATAAAACAGCAGGGGTCCCAGGGAAATTTCACTGATGATTTTCTTTCACTGCTTGAGACCAAGTCATATTACATCTTCTTCATCCCATTGTTAAGCCTATTATCAAGCCAGGAATTCTTCCCTTGCATGTGTCCATCTGGTTCTCAAAAAAAATTTTTGAAAGACTTGTTTGAAAGAAATTTTGAAAAGCTAAATAGGTTATATATGATCTTTATCTAGATTTCTGCTGAACTCCAACAAAGAGAACCCCAAAAGGTCTTTAAGGCACTGCCTCTTTGAAAATGCACATTGCCTTTTTCCAAGATCATGTTTGTTCAAGTTCCTATTCACCCTGTCTTTTTTTAAGGGGTTTACTAATCGGACATGTGCAGGCATCAAACTTCCATTTTATTCCTTTGACATATTTTCCTTGACTTAATTTCATTTTATTTTCTAATGACACCCTATTTTTATCTTCACATTAGCACAGTTTTATAACAATTTATAATCCAGTGTTTGTCTGCTTCATCCCCAGGTTCCCTTGAAACTCCTGAGTGGACACCATCTGGTCCAGGTGAGTCCCTATTGTTCATGTTGTCCATTTGTGTCTTGACTTTTTCTGCAATGATTTCAATTTCATATGGACCCTCTGACAAGTCTCACAGTTAAAAGGACTTGAACATGGTGGTCTGGGGTGTTTTCCAGATTAGCAATGGTGTTAAAAATTAATTTGGCTTCTCTGCTATGTTTGCACCTTCACTGAGTGTACTTTTTGTTGCCTTATCATTAATTGGTCATACAGTCATTTTGCTCATTTCATGTCCCTGATGGAGGAAGGATTTATTATTAGATTTTATTGCATGCTTATATTGAGTCTGTCACTTTGATTTGTGTGAGTATATGTGGTTTCATTAGTAGGGCTCAGCCTGTGCGAAGGGAGTCTTATCTCAAACCCTACTGCCTTTCTGCTCTTTCAGAGGTGTTTCTTTAGAGGGTTTCTGTCTTCCAGAAAACCACATGTATTTGCTGGGATGTTCAGTTTCTTTGAAATGCAGTTTCCACAACTGTTGAGTAACCTGTGACAAAGTCTGCACAAGCAGATTCTTTCATCAGATACATAGAGCAGCCTATAACTGGTGTTTATGTATTTTTTCAAATTAATCCAGTTGTAGTGGAGCTAGTGAGAAGTATCTAGAATTCTAAGCAGGTGGTTTCTTGTTAATTTGAATCAGTATATAAACAAGCTTTAAATGAAAAGGAATATGGAAATTATTCAGCGAGGGAGACCCACAGAGACTTCTATGATTGCTGTAAACATGAGGGATTCCAGATGGGGTTCCCCACAGGAGCTAATGTATGGAAACCTGAACATTGTGCAGGTTCTGTAAGAATTCAGTGGAGTGAAGATGCTATTTTTTTTCCTATGTTGCTTACTCATCTCATTGCAACTTAAAAAAAAAAAAAAAAAAAAAAACAATGAAAAGAGGATAAATGTTGTCAAGGTTAAATTCCTGTCTTGTCACAACTGAAAAACTATTGAAAAACTGAACACCTCTGGCAGCTCCACACAATATGTTTTTTCCTAAGGTATGCAATGTGTAATGAGGTCATACTGTGGGCAGCCTTTCCCTCTGTTTTGGGAGGCTTTTTCCAATTGGAATTTCACGTTATATTGTCAGCTATAAAAATTATTCCTGACTTCTCAGGAATGCAGATGAGATTGTTGTTGGTTTTGATTCCAGAAGAACAGGGAAGAAGGATGAAAAGCAGTCCTGGAGTCCAAGGTTGTGGGAACAAAGGTTTAGGAAAGGCTCTTGTGTAGGGGATGGGCTAAGAGAAAAATGAAATGGAAAGGAAGACTGTCATACCCCCTCTGGGGAAAGAGAGACAGAGAACTGGGCCAAGAGTCCTGAAAGCAGCACTGCTAATTAGGAAAGGGATGAGAGTGGATGTGGTAACAGCACCCAACCCATGTTATCTACAGCCATCTCTCAGAAAAGCACTTCAAAGAGGAGCTGGTTATTCAGATTTTTTAGTCTTCAAATCAAATTATTGAGTGTTGCCTAATCTGAATGGAAAAATATGAAATCCAGAGGGTTTCTTTCAATTCAGATACAAATTCTCCCACAATCACAACCTGAGATTTGCTTAGTTTGTTCATTTACTTGACTTGTTCTCTTAGAATAAAGATACTTGACAAGACTGTGAGCAGGGATATTACTCAATGAGAAGTGATGCCTAAACTTCTACGATAGCATCAATTACTCATTTTTTGATATGTCCATTATTGAGCAGCCAAGTATGAAAAAAATCTTGACTGTGGCACGAGGATGAGCAGGTCTGCCCTGTAAATAAAAGTCACTTCTAAAAGCAGACATAATTGTCTTATTTTTTGGCATGCAGTAAGTTGGATTCCCATGTTAAATATTGTCAATGGTTGCTGTGTTCCCTCTGCAACATGGGAGAAGGCTAAAGACCATTAATGCAGCTCTCAGCTGAGGAATATTTAAGTTCCATGATGTTTAATTTTTATCTCCAGTTTGATTTTGTGGAGTTTTTTGTGTGTAGTTGATACCATAAGTGTAATGAGTTTCGTTAATGGAACTTCAGAGACTTTAATTAGTCCTAACCACATCAAAAATAATTCCTATCAGGGCATTTTTTCCTTCTCTCTGAAGAGAAGCTAAGCATTAGTGTCAAGCCTGGAAATTAGCATGAAAAAAGACCTAAAAATCACAGGTATTTGTTGCTTAAGGTCACAAGGTTGTTAATTTCTCCCTCCCAAGTATCTGTGACAAAGATCACTCCTGGGTTTCTCCATCTGCTTCATTATTATTTAGAAGCCTAAATAGTGGAAGTGCTAAGAAATAGGCCAGAGTATTCCCTAGAGTAAAAAAAACACAAAAACACAAGGGAGAAATCTGGGGATACCTCAGGTAACATCACCCCCAAGTATTGCTACAGGCTTGGGAAGGATGCCCACTGGAAAAGGACCTGGGGGTGCTGGTCACAGAGACTGCCCTGAGCCAGGTGTGCCCAGGTGGCCAATGGCATCCTGGCCTGGAGCAGCAATAGCGTGGCCAGAGGAGCAGGGCAGGGATGGTCCCTCGGTACTCGGCACTGGTGAGGCCACACTTCAAGTTCTTTCTTCAGTTTTGGGCCCCTCATTCTGAGAAAGCCATTGAGGTGCTGGAGGGAGTCCAGGGAAGGGAACAGAGATGGGTAAGGGTCTGGAGCACAAGTCTGATGAGAGGCTGAAGGTTCTGGGGGTGGTAGTGATAGACCCAATCTCTACAGACTCTCTACAAGTCCCTGAAAGGAGGATGTGGTGTGGTGGGGGTTGATCTCTCCTCCCAGGTAACAAGGATGAGAAGAAATGGTCTTGAGTTGCACGAGGGAAGGTTTTTATTAGCCATTAGGGAAAGAAAATCCTTCACAGAAAGGGTGGTCAGGCATTGGAACAGGCTGCCCAAGGAAGTGGTTGAGTCATGAACCTAAAAGTGTTCAAGAAATGATTGAGCATGGCACTTGGGGACATGTTTTAATGGCAACTTGGCAGTGCAAGCTGAATAATTGGACTTGATGATCTCAAAAGTTTTTTACAAGCGTAATGATTCTATGATTTCCAAAAGTTTAAATGAGGTAAAATGAGGGAAGCAAGACAAGCAGAGACAAGCAAAATCATTCTCAAGGCAGTCAGAGAAGTGCCCATTAGTTAAGTGCTAACATGGAACAAGATACAGCATTTCATTGATTTTATTTTTTTTTTATTGGTAAAAGGAAGCCTAGTGTATGTGTGTAAACTACATTTCTGCAGGTTAATCTTGGGGACATATATTTTTAAGGCATATAATTAATGGGAGCATCTATGAACCGTAAAATCAGAAGAAATATAGATATTTCATAGAGAATAATTCTCACTCCTCTGCTATTCACAAGATAAGAGTTGAAATTCAGCTTGGAGAGAGACCCAGGGGAGTAACGTGCCTTGGAACTTTATGTACAGGAACAAGAACAAGTCCCATTTCAATGGCAAGTCCTCTCGCAAGGTTATGTTAAAGAATGAGGTCATTCCACATTTATCCAAGTTAACAGAGCACTGCAAAAGCTCCTGAAGAACATGAAGTATAAGATTAATTAAAATACCAGGGAGAGGTGCTTCTGTCTGGAAGACAAATACTACAACTTATGCAGGGGCAGCAGTAGGCAGTCTGTCAGTTTTCTACTTGGAGTTTTCTCTGAATTTTCCAACTTCCTTTATAAATAACAGAGGTAACTGTGAAAGAGGAACAGCGCAATAGCACCAACAGTTGCCTGCCTACAATGCTGTGTTTGCATACATTGAAGACACCTACTTACCCTGCTGCTGGTAATGTGTTGATTTGTAGTTTAAGCTGGCATTAGGCACCCATTGGATTTCATGCGTAGATAATGAGGAATTCAGAGAATTGGCAGCTCGCAGAGATAACACCACAGTTCCTCTGCAAAGGGCTCTCTGTTGGCACTGCAGCTTGGCAAGCAGCACTGCTTTGATGGAGAAGGGCTGCACAGCTGAAGCATGGCCCCAGGTCTCTTGCTCCCGTGCCTGGCAGGGTGCACACGCTTTTGGGATGACCTGCAGCAATGAAAATCAAGTTCTGAGGCTTCACCGGCAGTGCTGGCTCCGTGCTTAAAAGTGGGCTCCTGCCCAGTCTCTTGATATCCTTCAGAGGAAGCTGCTTACTGACTCCTCCAGCAAAAAAAGGCAAATTTAATGTTCATGCTAATCTAAATTTTTGGAGACGTGGCAGAGGAAAAGGGGTGGGAGAGAGAGAAAGTTCTCATGACACCTTCACGCAGACTGTTGGTAAGGAAGGACTGATAGACTAATCATAGCCAAGAAGCCTCGTTGGTCTCTTCTGGAGGATGAGTTGATTAAAACCTTGTGTAATTACATTTCACCTTAAATTCTCTCTCTCCTTCTAATTTTTTTACACCTTCGGTGTCAAATTAGAGTTAGAAATTGCTCCTTTTCATACAGGATCAAAACAGTGGCTTGTCTTGTTCTGAACTTTCCTGAATTAAATCTTACTAGGACTAGTGTACCTGGTATATGAGGCCTGTGAATACTGCTGCTCATAACATACTAGAATCTTATTTCAAGAAAACTAAAGCCAAGGGATTCACTTGCTTCCAAATGTTGGGTTTCCATTGAGTAAAGGATTAAAAGTTGCTTTGTGGGCTCTTTGACTTTTCCTTTTCTTTGTTTTTCTCTGCTTCTTTAAGAGGACTTTAATTTGCCCTCTTTGTATGTAATTTTTTTCACTTGCTGCCCTCTTTCCTCTTCTAAAAGGATCACTGGACATGGTTGGATTAACCCCAAAATATTGCCATTCCTTTTCATGTGGAAATTGCACACACAATCATTGAGCAATAATCTTCTAAGCTTCCTCTAAGTGAGGTGTGGGTGAGAATTGCTGTGGTGATTGGAGTATGATTAGAGAACGCCGTGTTCCTTATCAATTGCGAAGAGAAGGATAAGAGATTGGAGTGTCTAGACTTGAACTGAGGAAAAGACACTACATTTCTACATGTCTAGAAAATCATCTTCAGCCTAAAGGGCTCTTATAAAATGGAAGGAGAAGGACCTTTTATACAGACAGATAGTGGTTTTAATGATTTTAAACTGACAGAGGTCAGGTTTAGATTAGATGTTGGGAGGAAATTCTTTACTAAGAGGTGGTGAGGCCCTAGCACAGGCTGCAGAGAGAAGTTGTGGCTGCTCCATCCCTGGAAGTGTTCAAGGCCAGCTTGGATGAGGTCCTGAGCAACCTGGTGTAGTGGAAGGTGATCCTGCCCATGGCAGGGGGATTGGAACTGGATGATCTTTGTTGTCCTTTCCAACCCAAACTGTTTTGCTATTCTGAGAGCGTAGAATTAAAAAAATGGATTGGGGTATAGCTGCTTTTGCTCAGCACTGATTTCAGCTCATATCTCACACATTTGGCTGGGAAATTAATCCAAGAGATTTGTTTTGCTAATCTTAAAAACAGTATTTCAAACCACTGCTGTCATCTCTGAAAACAGGACATACATATTTATGACAGAAATAAGCACTGTCTGATTAATGGCATGCCTAATGCTAAAGGGGACGTGTCCATGACTTTGTATGGGCTCCTCCCTCCTAAAAAGCTCCTTCTCTTTGTGAACAAATAAATAAGTCCCCATCTGTGTAAACTGTATTATAAGGCAATTAATGGTGTTGTACCACTGAGGTCATCCATCAGCCTATGAGCTTCTCAAAAATTTAACATATTGATCCTTCTTTGTTCCATTTTCCTCTACATCCAATATCTTTCGCACAGTTGCTAATTATTTATTTTGGTAAAAACACAAATGCTCCAGTGATCATTGCCAACAGTTCAGCACTAATGAGCAGCTCTCTTGTAACGAACAAACACTGTGTGCATCCAATATGAGAAGTCAAATTGGTAAGGAAAAAGCTTTAAGCGATGTTGTGTTGCTGTTGTAGATAATAGCGAGGAGTAAAATCTTATCTTTGCAATTATTAAAAAGTATCCATCATCCTGAGAACTGAAACTTAATAGACTATAAATATTATCACTACTGTTATTATTGTTATTGGGGCAGCAATCTTTCGTTCATGGTAAAATAATGGCAGTGGAGAAGCACTAACACTGCAGCAGGTACTTTCTGGCTGAACAGAGAATAAGGAAAGCTTTTATTTTACCTTAAAATGCAGTTCAAGGTAGCCTATAATTCAAACACATTCTTATTTCTGTCAGATATATCAGTTGAGTCAGAACTCTGTAGCAAATCTTTGATGTGTGAGTAGAAATTTGTAAATTTCCAGAAAGTTAATTAATTTAGCAGAGGAGAGATTCTGAGAGCAAATGGTTTACTCAGCTGCACAGGAACATTCTTCTTCAGGGGTCTGCAGGGTCTGCACTAGAAGTCAAGACCCCTTTTTATCACCTGTTCTGACCACCCACATGTCCTTTCACTTCAATGTTTTAACAATTTATATAAAAAGAGGGTCCTGAGATAGGAATTCTTCTATGTGTTATGTGTTATATATGAATTATTATATTCTGTGGCTTGAACCCAGACTTCGTCCTTTCAGCAGGAACATCAGAAGGATTGCATTCCTTGTTTCCTTGTTTTCATAGAAATTTCAAGAATGAATCTTTTTGGAATACATTAGCCAATTAATTTGAAAGGTTGTCACACAACCTGCACATCTTCATTTTGAGACCTCTAGCATTCCTGTATCTGCCATGAAGAATGCACTGGAGCTAGGTGCATGAATTCCAGCAGCTGTCTCGTCCATGCTGGGACCACTCGTCTTTTTCTGTCTCCAAGGACTTCATTAGGGCTTTTAACAGTAATATTGTGTTCACAGTTGATGAACAGGCAATCTCTGACCTCATCTTCAACTGACTCATTATTTTCATGGCTGTGATTCCCAAATGTTTAAACTGCCTCCTGCAATACACATATCTGGGTATTACTCTGAATTTTTGGCTGACTTAAATATAGACTAATGGATGACTATTGTTTAACCAAAAGCTACATTTCACTCTTTAATACTCTGCTGCATCTCATTGTTACCCATTAATCCTTCTGTGCTCTGCAGATTCTAGTGTTTATGCCCTTGTCCAATAATTAGCATGGATGCTTATAATATTTTAAAAGTGTAGCTATTTAATTTCCTATGGTAATGTAGGAATCCTGTATCCCTGCACACCACTTTATTTCTTCAAAGCTTTCAGAGCTGGGTGTAACAGAGAGCTTCAAAACATAGATCTGAAGTAGAGGTGAGCTCTCTTCCCAGAAGAATTTCTATTTATTATTAATTCAAATATTCCCTATGTTTGTGTTTTACAAGAATGTGGCTACTGAGAGATGCCCCCTCAGCCCTGTTCACCGATGAAGATGACATATGAGTCATTCTTCAAATCTTAGTGAAAGGAGATATTGAGATATGTCTGTTTTGGGTTTTTTTTGGCAACTTCATCCACTGTTGAGATTCTTTCTGGGTGATTTTTTATGTATTCTACATTTCAAAAGTATTTGTCTAATTGGCTTTTCAATTATTTGTTTTGCAACATTTTTGTTTCAAAACAAGTGTTAATTTCAGTTAAATTAGACTGAATGTTTCGTGATTAGGCATTTCATTAGTACATAAATCTTACAACATCCCAGCTTTTTGTTCAGATTATCTTATTTCATTCAAATGCATGGTGAATGACAACTCTGAATTTAGTCCCACTTTTTATGAAAGTCACAATGCAAAAATCTTTTCCAGTTATGTTTTTTTCCTCAGCCTGGATGCTAGTGAGTGTGTCTTGTAGTGATTAACGATGCTGTAGTTGTCCTGCAGAGAGCTTCCCCCTTGCCTGCTGCCTGACCAGTGCCAGCAGCCACCTGTAGCCACTGGAAAAGCTGCAGTGTGTTCAGATAAGTAACATTGCAACCCCTCTGTGTGCTTTAGCTGCTGTATTCAGAGCTCCCCTGCTTTCATTTATTAGCTGTGGTGTAATGGATGTGTTCACAGGGGCACCCCTCACCCCTGCCTGCTCACAAGCCCACAGGAGCAGAAGCCGCCTGTTCAGGGTGTGAATGCATTGCTGAAGGTCTTGGTGGAGAAAACAAAAAGTTTTAAACTTAAAAAAAATTACAGGGATTGTAAGAAATGGCTTTGGAGATTTGTGCTGATAATGAGCAGCTTCTTTGTTGCAAACAGCATTTCCAGAAATGGTGCAGACAGGACTTTTAAATGAGCTGATTTCTCTCCCCACCCCATACCACCAAAGACTCATTCCCTAATCTCTATGAAAGCAGTGGGTTTACAGAGTTTAGGATAAAGGATACTTGTTTGTTCTGCTGATTTACTGTGTGGCAGAAGTGACTCTCAGCCCCTCCCTGAATATCCTCAATGCTGAAGTACATGCTTTGCCCATAATCTCTCTGGGTCTTGTGCATCATTGTGGTTCAGCTGGCACTCAGCCATGCTCATACAGGGAATGAAGGCAGAGAAATCAGAATGTTCCATGTAAACAATGAATTATAATGGTTTGGGGTGGGTGCTGACCTTGAGATTTCCATCTGCTGTCATGAATGGCAAGGTGAATATATTTACATGGTAGTGAATGGATGTTGTAATTCAGACAGAAATGAAATTTGAGAATTATTTGGGAAAGGAGTGATGGTGCTCACCCCATTTACATCCATACACTTTAGAGAGGTCACTGGGGAAGCCCTAACATAAAGACCTCCTCAGATCAGGCTTGGGTTTGTGTTGCAAGTTCTACAATGTCAGATAACATAAACAATGTGTTTAGGCATAAAAAGTAGTTTTTATGATCCAAGCAGCTTTTTTTCCACATTCTTTTCGATCAACTTCTTGAATTTTCTAAGACTATTTAATAGACTCTGTTAGGTTTTGTTAAATTGGTGTTTTAATAATTTAAATTGATTAGAGCTTAACATCAGCTTGTTGAAGTTGTTGCTGTGGAGCAATTGGTATGAAGAGGAATTCTTGCTCACCTTAGGCAAGGAGAAGGTATATAGGTTTTGGATCCAGCCCAAACCCATCACCTATTAATAGCTCAGATACAGACATTGGTATCTAAAACATATGTTGAAGTAAGAAAGCAGACTTAAAAGTTTTCAGATGAAGCAAAGAGACAAAAAAATCTGTCTCGGGTCCTTTGTCATGTTTTAGTCCATTGAGGCTTTTTAACCAAAACAGCTCCTATATTCTGTTCAGCTCCAGTTTAAAATAACCCTGAAGCGAGAGCTTTGTAAGGAGAAGATGTCCCTTTGCCAAAGACAGTTCCTGCTGAGGAGCAGTCTGGCTCACTTCCTCCAGTAACTTCTGTGGGCACACAGAAATGGAAGCATTCCCTTGAGTCTGGATGGGGTGGAGGATAGCAAGTGTTCACCTTCCCACCCTTGCCAGCCCTCCACATCCTTACCCACCCCACATGGAGATGGAAGCTCTCTCAGGGCTCATTTAACTGAGCAGATAAGAGGGTTGATTCTCACTGATGAAGCCACTGGTTCTTTTTAGGGTTTTAATTCTCAGCCTCCTACCTTTACTGTAACATTTTCTGTCTTTTCAGAATTTTAAGCATTAAAAAGAAGCTTATTTTTGTCTGTGCTGGGTCAGGGACTGTGGAAGCCCCTCCCTGGATGCAGAAACTTCCCTTGTGCCTGAAATATCCCTGTTGGATAGGCACATTGTCCAGTCTCTCCTCTGTGTTATGGAGAGAAGGCTGCCCTTGAGAGCAGCTGTACCTGTGTGGCACTTTTCCTGTTTTCTGGTTGTCTGCTGCCTGCTGCTGTGGACTGCAGCATCGCCTCACTCTGTGGCTTCTCCTGTGATGGCTCACAATCACAGGATCATGGAAAATCCTGAGCTGGAAGGGACCCATGGGAATCATCAAAGTCCAGCTGCTGGGATCCCTCTCAGGAGGATGGGATTAGCTTGAGCTGCAGGAGGTGGTGTGAGCTTAGGGCCACAGCCTGGGGTGTAATAGGAGGGAGAGGGGATATCCTGGCAGGAAGTGTAAAGTGAGGTAGGAAAAAAGAGAAGACATCAAAGATCTCCTCTTTGCCTTCTTGCACAGCTACACAGATCTGGGGGTGAGCACTGCCAGTGATGGTGTAACGTGCTGGAGCCAGTGATGCCCAAGCAAAAGAAGCTGGGAAACCTCTTTCCAAGCCTCTTCGTCTTTGTAGAAGAATTTCAATTCTATTTCAGCCTGAACAAATTCAATTCTGTATTTCCCATCTCCTTGAGGAGAGTCAATTACAGGCTGTTCTGGGAAAAAAGAAAATAAAAATCACACTACGCTCTTCATGGTGAGGCTGTTCCAATTTTCAGAAAACACTGTAAGCTTTCTTAGACCACAGAGAAAAAGAGAATGACATGTACAGCCTATTTGTTAGGCATTCCACGATAGAAAAGAGATAAAAGTTTTGGTCCTTGCTTCGCATATTGGCACTGCATTTCCGAGTACTTTAAATAGATTAAAAAACAAATGTTCGGGATGAGTCAGTTATTTCTAGTCAGGATAATTGATCTTGAAATTCTGAACCCAATAGTTTACAGGGTTAATTATTGATGTGTCAAGAGCTGCTGAGATTTCTTTTCATGCTGATATCTTGGGCTTGTCTTTAAGTCAGTAAGACTTTAAGAGATACAGGGCTAGGGCAAAGGCACAAGAATTCTTTGAAAAATGTTTTCTGAGGAACTTCCTAAGGCTCAGCACCAACAGTGCTCTGTTAGTTTTGCAGTATTTTTTCTTTCTGTAATACTTCTTTCTGTAATACTTTTTGCTGTTTTCCTTCCAAAAAGATAATTTTCACTTTTTTTTTTTTCCTTTGGCTTGGATTATTTTTTCCCATAGAAATATTTAGCTGTGCTTGGCAGTGTATGAGCCTAACTTAGAAACTCTTTTAAGATGCATGACTTTTTCTACTGCCTGTGTAGGAAGCTTGGGGGGATTAGGGTTTCACCTCATCAAATTGCAGATTACTACAGTATCTAGATCTGTGCTAGTTTTCTAGATCCCACTTATCATCAGGGGAGAGAAATGTCAGTATAAGAAGTTATTTGACTCATTCTAAGTGACAGAAACTGGATCAGAGGAGCCACTGCCTGGAAGTGAATGCTTCTCTGTGCTGAGTGTGAATATTCCATGACCATGTAAACCTGTATCAGGGTGCACTCCACTGCCAAATATCTGCTTCCAGTCAGGGGGAAGGGGAGAGGGCATAATGACCAGTCTAATAGGAACCTCAGCCTTGCACAGAAGCATACACCAGCTTTTATCAGGAAAGGCAACAGCTCCCCAGGTACAGGAACTCATCAGAAACCAGCAGCCAGGAGGGGCTGCCTCTTGCAGAGTAAAATGCTGTTATCACCAGTCCTCTGGGCAGCCTCTTCACTGCACCCAGAGGAGCTCAGGAGGCCTCTAACTTTTATCTGCCTGTGTCTGTGCAAGACAACAACTCTCTCTGAGTTTCTGCACATGTTCCTCTCCTCCTCAAAATGCAGCGCTCCTGGAAAAGTTCAATATTTTGTTTGTTTTTTTAAAGTATATGTATCCAGTGCCTCTCCACTTGGTGTGTGTTGAACAAAGTGGAGGTCTGAAAGAGGTGAAGTTGCAGGTGTTTTAGGTCCTGGTCTGACTTAAAGTCCTGCTGTGCTCTCAAGTGCAGACTGAGGTTTGGTTGTAAAAAGCTGAGTTCTGTCTGTGTCTGGGCTGAGGGCACACAGAGGGTGTGTTTGAGTTTCTCTGGACATCTCATCAGCCTTGCACTGCACATCCTGAGCAAGATTTAAAAAGCCACCATGCTGGCTGGTACCATGCAAAGGCATTAATTAGGATCCCAAAACCCAAGGGGCTAAAATAGGCACTCTGACTAATGAACTTTTCTGGTTCCAATAGGATTTGCCATTCTGTTTCCAGTTGCAGAGCCTGCAGTGCCAGCACAGCTGTGTGTGACCTTCCCACAGTAAGTGGCAAAGGGGAACAAGGCACAAAAAATCCAGGAGCATTCAAATGTTGGTTCCAGAGCTCCAGAAAGCACAGAATGTTGTGTAACCAGCCATGCAGCTTTTGGGCAAGTGTTTCCAGGTTGAAGTGTTGGGGCCAAAGTGCTGACTGTGAGAATGATCTTAGAGAATTCCAAACAGGAAAGAGAGATGTACCACAGCCTAAACTCATCTTTGCTTGAGAGTGGGGTGAATGGTAGAGTAGCCTAAGAATCTGCACTCACACAGGGAAAGAGAGAAATGGAATCTTACTGAGTGGGAAATTTAAATGTATATCAAGAGGAGCAAAAAAAAAAATAAAAATGGACTAAAGCCTCCCTAGAGACACATGCTATAAATCATAGAGTCCTTTTGATAGCATCAGTTCAATAACTACAACAACAAAGAAGATTATTTTTTAATAACTTGTCCTCCAACTAGACCAGTACCATGTAAAATCAAGAGAATGACTGACAGACAAAACTACCCTGCAAAAGAGACAGAGCTGCTTTTTAATAATGCAAGCTCAAATTATAAATCATTTCATGGTCTTTGCCCAGAGAAATCCCATGTCACAGGCCTCACTGAGAGTAGCCTGTGGCTCAACACCTATGCTGCCAACACAGCTGCTCAGATGCAAGGTTTCCCTTTCTTTGTGTGTGCAATTTCACCATCATTTTTCCCTCTGTCAGTTTAATTGTTTGGAGACCTGATTCCAGATCAGATAGCCCTCATGGAAAAATACAGAGAAGTGGTGCTGCTACTGCATGGAAGGAAATCATGGGAGCTTCTTGCAGGAATTGTTCTTCTTCTTTAGGATCCCTTTAAAAGTTTATCAGATTGCCTTTGGGCATTACCTGTATCCTTTGGGGGAAATAAACATGTGAGAAAGTAACATTAGCCTCATACATCATCCAGGTCAGGGCAGTCACAACCTCTGAGCTTGACAGTTCTGAGCTTGATAATTCCTCCATCCACCCACCCCCTGTCCCATTGCCAAAGGACACTGGGATCCTTTATGCCCTTTGTGCATTCTCCATGGTCCAGGGGGACTGCATAAACCATGTTTTCCCTCCACCCACCGTGGATATTCTGCACTTGTTTACTGTCCATGACAGCACTACCCACAGAGGAATCTCCTGCATCCTCTCTTCTTTCAGAAGTCCAGCTTCTGAGGGGCTCACATTTTCCCTTCTTCCTTTTGGTTCCTCCCTAAAATGCTGTCTGAGGTGCAGAGGCAGTCCCTCCTGCAAGCCTGCTGCATGATTTGGGGAAAGCAAGGATGGGGGAGCATTTCCTTGAGTACCATAGCTGGGAAGACAGCAGCATCTGTCAACTGTGATATGCTTCAACAAGGATATATGATGGCACATGACTACCAGGTGAAGACTTGACAGTAAAAACAGCTAACTATATATATATATTTGATACATATAATATATATAATATAGCTGATAATAGGACAAGGCAGATAATAAATGAGCAATTTTACACACCTCAAGCCTTAACAAATCTAGATGATATCATAAAGCATGAGTGATACCTTAAAAATAATACTTTGGGGTTTGGGTTTTTTTTTTGTTTTTTCTCTTTGCTTTTTATTTCTGTGCTGTTAGTTTGCACGATAATCATGTTTTATTCTTGTTCTCAAAAATGTGTAGGCTGGAAATTTGTTTTAAAGAGGAAAGAAGGTACATAAATTCATATATTCTGGTACTGAGGACTACTTGGAGGAATAAAAACAAAAGGAGGACAAAACAAATTGGAGGACCAACCAAAAGGAACAGAACTATCAGGACTCCATGAGACGATCAAGTTTCCAGGATTGTCAGTCTTGACTGAGTTCCCTCAGTTTATATTTCTGGAACCTTTTGCTGTCTGAGTGAAAGTGTTGCCCAGCAGTAAAAGAAGAATGACATTTTTTTTAGTTAGCAAGTGTTTGAAATAGCATGTTATTAACAAAATCTTTCTTACCACTCTCAGCCAGTCCCTTTCTCCTTGCTCTTCTTAATGAGCTTGAGACTTACATAAGTATGTAGTCAGTTCTCTTTCATAAGATGGGGATGCCATGATGAGTAGAAGCACATTCTCTGCCATGACAAACTTTGATCCAGATTTCACTGTACTTCACAGATTAAATTGTCTATTTTCTGTCCTAAGTTGAGGACTGCAGTAGTTTGATTTCTTAAATGTTGGTTTATCCAGCAATATTTAAACCCTCTTTGTGCACAACTGTGTGGAAATGAGAATATTGTTATGCAACTAAAGGGTTTAAAGAAATTTAAAACCAAGAAACATGTTGAATATTCAAAATGCACAGTTTTTTCTCCTGAGGGTGTCTTTGGCGTTTCTGTTTCTGTAAAATATAGTCCCCGCAGAAAACCCAAAAAATTAAATGCCACTTTGGAAATTTAGAGCTGTTGCCTGACTTGAATAGGGGGGGGAAAAAATAAAAATATATAGTGAGGTGCTGTATTTGCTCAGCCAGCATATGTTTCTGAGATGTTTCTGGTGGGTAATAGTTTGTTAGTGGGATGATGTATGTTCCCTTGTGGAGGCAACAGTGTACTGTCATTTCTGCAGTTTGTCTGGAGAATTTTTGCCAACCATACTGTTTTCCTGAACAGAGCAGAGCTACCCATTCCACTCTGACAGGGCAGGATGTGCTGATACAAATCACAGCGTGGTTCCTGAGCTCCGATGGATCTCATAAAATGAGAGGATAGTCCGCTGTAATTAAATTGTGGAGCGGTCCCTACAGAAAAACATACTTCCCTTAAGGTATAATATGCTTTTAATAAAAAGGATAGATCTCAATGCATCCTATTCCCTCCCAGCTGCTTGGTGGTGTTATGTATTCAGGATGTTAAATCAAACCCTTGCAATAGCAAAATTGGAAGTCTGAGATGCCGTATTTCTTTTTGATGAGGAACTAATTGTACCATATCACTGACATGCTGAAAAAACATCGCTGGAAGATCAAGTTCCAACCTCAGTAAGCACTTTTTGGAGTCACACAATTTCAACTTGGAGAAGAGGACCTGTTTGTGATCAGCCTGTTGTGTCAGGTAGTGATTTTCAAAACTACAGCCAGAAATCTATTGAGATAACAATTGGAAATACATTGGCCTTTTCAGGTCTGATTGCTTTACTTATTAATTTTTAATTTTAATATGCAACCTACAGAATTGTTGAAGACAACTGATATAAAATAGTTCTTATAAAGCAACCTGGTTAATTAAAAGTTGTAGAAATCCTACAAACAGCCCAGCCAATATCTATCACCATCAGAGGCCTTAATTTCATGAAAAAGAAGCCCTCCAGTGAAATTCCAGTGGTGTCTGGCTAAGAGGACTCTTTAATTTACTTGTCTCCTTTGGGAGTTTTAATAATGAATGCCACTCTAGCACCCAAAAATGTTGTTTTGTGCACATGTGACTGCACACACACACACACACACTTGAGAAAGCTCCACACAAGGAAGGACCGGGCCTTTGACACCTGGAAACAACACATGGAATTATGCACTTAAGTATGGCCCTTCTTTCTTGTATAAAGGCCAAAACTAAAGTCATGTGTGCAGCTGGAAAGGAATTTTCCATCTTGACTGTTTGGTAGGTTGTATTTTTTTGTTTTATTCTTTCCCAGCAGGGCAGAGCAAAAGGCTGATTCACTCTTATCTAACTTGTCTGAATTGTAAGCTGCATCAGGATGCTTCACTCTGGCTTCCTACAAGGTCATGTTTCAGGAACAGCACTGACTCATCTTCAGGTGGCTGCCCAGAGAGCCAATTCATTATAGAATCACAAAACTGAGGGCAGGATGGAGGCTGCCTATTTCCAGTTTTGTAGCCACTTTCTCTGCCTTTCTCATGGCCTGCACTTTCTGAGCATTGCCAGTTGGAATAGGAAGGTGGATAGTTAGGAAGAACAGCCCAGTAGATCTCTCTCTATATTTGTCTATATGCTTCTATATCATTGCTCCAGTGTCTGAGCAGTTCCTCTTCCCTAACACAGCTAACTTCACAAAACTTTAGTGTGGTACATCTTTGTTACCTGCATTTTACTGTCTGGAGCTGAGAACCAGGCAGTGTCTATGTGCAGATGGACAGATTTCTGTAAATGAACATTTCTGAAATGTTGTGTTTAGAGCACTTACATAGGAAAACCAGTCTGAAGAGACTGATTTTTCACAAATCTAGCTCTCCTGGGAGTGCCACAAAGGCAGGACTTGGGTAGCTGGGCTGAGACAGGAGCATGGGCTTTGTTGTCCTGCAGCAGGTGATACAGGGTGTACCTCAAAGTAAAAGATTCAGAATTCAAGGGAAGATTTTGAGAAAACAGTAACCTGACATTACCGCCCAGCAAGGACTGGTCTCTCAGAAGTCTCTTTGAGGGTGTGCTCTGTGCCCAGGGAACTGCACCAGAATTTCTCAATTTGAGCATCACTGAGTGAAGTGTATAAACTGGTCCTGCCGCTGTGCTGAGAAGCAGGGGTAACTCTGCTTCAATCTATTTTAAATGAGGTTAAAAATAGGCTGACCAAAATAAAAAATGAATCGGGAGTGTGTCGTGATGGACTGCCTTCCACTTAGCTTCCCGTCAGGGTTCCTTGAGGCAAGGGTTGAAGAAGTGGGTGCTTTTACTTCATCACGGCTGTTGGTTTGTTTTTTGTGGTTTCAAACAGGAATCCACACAGCCTTAAAGACAGAGCTGTAGTGCCAATCAGTGCAGATCAAAAATACCTCAAACAGCAAAAGGACAAACCAAATTAGACACTGAGCCAAATCCAGCAGAGCTCATTCTGAGCAATGGTTTGTGGATATTCATCCTGGCTTTGCCCTTTCTGTCCCTGGTTTTCCAGCTGACTGTAAGGACTGTGCTCCAGCACTTCAGGGCCACTGAGCAATACACTATTTCTGCACTGTTATCCAAGGGACATTGTTCCAACAGGACTTGTGGTCTAAAGAAGGGATTTTTTTGGTGGGGAAAAATGTGTGAGAGACAAGCTGCTGCTGATTGATAAGCATAATTGTGCTGGGGGATTATTATTTACTTTATACCATGACCAGAACCACAGAATATGTCTGTTACCAAGATGTTATCTCTCAGTTGAGAGAAAAAGCTGTGTTTTAATAAAGAAATATTGGGCTCAGTCTCATCCTGCTTCTCAAAATATACTCATAGGCTTGCCACAATATTCTGTGTGTTTGATTAGTTGCTTTCCATCTGCTTAATTTATTATGGATTTTATTTTCTTTAATTGTGTGGGGACCTAACTTTGCAGACATGCTGATATGAATTCATAAACCTTGAGGATTAAATCCCTACTGATGCTGAGTCTCTGAAGTTGCAGCAGCCTTTATTCTTCTCCTGTATTGTTGTGCAGTGATCCCCTGCGCTGATAAACCACTTCCAAAACTCATTGCAGCCATGTCTGTGTTTTAATTGTAGGTGAAATGATCCTTGCCTGCAGTTTGTTAAACACTTTGACATCCTTTTGATTTAAAGGTGTTATAAAAATGTAAGATCATTATGTGGCTTTAGATTCCCAAACATCTCCTATAAGTATTTGAATATTGATAAACTCATGGCTTGAAAGTGCTGCGATTGCAACTTCAGAAATTTCTTCTGTTCCAGTTTGTTTAACCAAAGCTTGTTTAACATTAAATATTTAGCAAATTTCTTTCTTCAGATCAGCATACTCATTAATAACTTAAAATATAAACTATCATGCATTAGAGATGCAAATCAGACTTTTTATTCAAACTGGATCCTCAGTCTCCTACACATAGTTATGATAAATAGCACCTTCTGCAGTGAGTCACAGCACTGCTTCTGTCAGAAATTACTCCCTGAGCAAGAAGCAAGACAGAATAAGGCAGCAGTCTGGCTGTATCTATGGCTAGTGCTGACTGCCTGTCACAACACACCTTTAAACTTTTGGCCTCTGTTTCCCAGTTATCAGGCTCTGGGAATGTCCTATATTTAACTCACTTCAGGGTGTCTTTACCTGGGGACAGTAAAAAAGACCTTTTTTTATTAAGGGTTTTTTTTGGCAGCTTGATCTGTGGCATGTTCACCAAAATATTGCTCCAAAAAGGCATTTCCATTCTGCGAATGCTGGAAGCTGAGGACCAGCCTGGTTCAAGCTGTAGTTTTATGAGACGAAATGCCAGTGGAATATGTAGATATCTGGGGGAAGAGGACTTGATGGCGCTGGCAGAGTGCATATGGGTACATCTAACACAAAACTGTCTTAATCACAGTCAGAGACCCTTGGGCATTCAGAGAAGATACCAACCTCACATGGAAATTGTGAAGGGTCATGGTGAAATGAAATCAAAAACTACACAGTTTTTCCTCTGGGTGAAGCATTTGTAATAGGTTTTTACAAAGGGCTCCCAAAGGATTGTGAAGGATTGGTAAAGACTACAGGAGCTCTTCAACCCTTGGGGGACTTAGATATTGATGAAAATACAGATAGACACCAAATGGTGTTGACTTTGAAATAGGCTACTATTTTGTATAAACAAAGTAGATCCTGAAGACAGTAAGTAATTTCATCCAAGCCTATTAAATAAAAATCGATTGATCTTTCTAGGGAAACAGGAATTGCAAAGAGAGACATTTAATACAACCTGCCAATTCAATTTGGCAAGGAGGAAACTGAGGCAATGCATTACACAGTTCAAAAATGAGCGAGCTCCTGGTCTCAGATTGGGGGCATTTGTTGTTTGTCTTACTGAGCCCTATCAAAATCATGAGTTTTCTAACCACACCACTTCTGGATTTCACAAATATGCTGCCCCTCTGCCTTCAGCACAGCCTCTCTGCTGCTATGCACTGCCAACAGGCCAATGGTGAACACTCAACAGTTTCCTACATTACATGACTCAAAAAGAAAAAAAGTAGCTTCACACTGACTACATTTTGTTAACATGAAACAATTATTTTTAAGGATTTTTAGCAAGAATTACCTTAAAAGACTAGCATTAGTTGAGTATGTGGTTATTTCATTCTGAAAATGATGTGTGTTTTAATATTTGTTTTGGTTGAGGCTCTGCTCTTTCACAGAATCCCTATTTGCAGAGAAGAATTTCATCAGCTTTAGCCAATGCTGCATCATATTCCTATTATACCTTGAGTTTAAGTTTGTATGGCCCAGGCTGCAAGACTAGGAGACAGAGGAAGGCTCATGCAAAGAAGGAAAATATTAGAAGGGCATGGATTGTGTCGGATTCTAACCAGGATTTTCATTCAGATGTATTTTCTGGTAATTGGCAGTCTTAGTTTGACTCTGGCATGATACTGGAAAATAGCACCCTCTAAATTCTGGAAACTCCTCAGCCTGCAACATGGTGGCTTGATTTATACCTGAGCTCTTTATTTTAAGCTATATGGGTCTCATCTGATTATCCTCCTTGTCCTAGGTTTCATACCAGTGTTATTTATTAAAACAGAAAGGATCTGAGCACTGTCCTTCAGCTTTCAGAGCATTTGGCTAAATAGCTATCACACTACAGGCTGCCTTTTCTTTCAAGCTATTTGTATTGCATCTGAGTATAGAAATTGTTTCGTGCACTACAGCCATGTGAAAACTGTTGTTTTCCTTAATTCTTTATTTTCCTTTCATCCTAACTGATTACCACCTCCGTCAGAATTTATCAGCACTGCTCTGTGCACTGGACTGTGTGACCTAAATTTTATGACCTTGAGTCCAAATCTAATTCTCTGGTACAAACTCATATTTCTTTGTTGATCTTTTAAAGACATTTTCTTCATTAGCATGGCAGGAAAGCATGTGGAAGCCAAGCGAAACAATATGCAATTTTGCATTGCACTCAAATTCCTTGCTGCAGTGCACTCAACTAACCTTCTATTAAAATTGTATTTTCCCCCCATATCCTTGCTTCCACTTTTGCCAACAAATAATCTGTCAGTGCTAAGGAGTTATTTATTTTGTTCATCTTTGATTATTCCTCTTGCCTACCAGCCTTCAATTTGTCCATTTTTCTATGGCTACTCAAGTAATCACAGTGCCATCAAAACCTATCCAGGACTTGAAAAAATCCCAGTAACTATGTTTCTACTGCAAGGATATCTTTATTTAAAATTACAATATTAACTAGGAATTTTATATAGTAACAAAATAAATCTCTCAGTTGTGCAGAAATCATACAAGTGATTGTAAGTGGCAGCATTTTTTGTCCCCCACAAGAATTCTTCAAGAATTTACATTTATTTTTTTTTTTATAAATATGAAACTAAGGACCTCTCCCAGGCATTTATATATCCATTCTTAGGCAAAACAATGTGTTTGTATGTAGCTGTCAATGCAATTTTATTTGACCATGTCACGTCCTGGTAGACACACAAATGCTTATGGGTCACTTGCAAAGCTGTATAACAAATATCCCTCCTGGAGCAGCCAGGATCACCAACAACTTAAGATAAAATGTAAGATGTTTTTTAGCATCACAATATCTCCACATCCAGTCGTGAAAAATAGCATTTGTACTTCAATTTATGCAGAAAAATCATCCCAGTAAAATTTGAAAATAACCCAAAAAAGAATGAAGGGCACTTAAAGGGTTTTACTGCGATGCATGGGGTAAACTCAGGCTGATGGGATTCCATTTTTACTTCTAGGAGAATTTACTGGTGGTATTTAAATCTGATGTCAGTGTCAGACCACCTTCAAAAACACTGAATTGGGAAAAAAATGTTGCTTCCCTATCTTGTGTTCAACTCTAAGGTATTGTCTGACTCTGGAAAATGGCACAATTTAAAGGAACAAAACACAGGTGGGGTTTATGCCCCCATTCATATATGGAGAGCACTTTACTTCTCTGTGGTAGATACAGTATATATTGAATAACTGGAAAAATTATTAGTATTAGAGCTATTTGGGGGAGAGGAAATTTGGGATGGTGAAAATACCTGATGTTTAGCATTTCCATGCTTTTGTTACAAAGAATTGGTCCTCTATAAGGTAATGTGGTAATTTTCTAGAAGAGTACAAGTTAGAAAGTTATGGAAGCCTACAGCACAGCCCCCCTTTTCCCCCCTTTTGTTTGCTGCCATTAAAATATGTGCAGCTTTACGAGCTTCAGATAAACTTTTCACTTTTCACAGTTTATTCAGCAGATGATAATGTACTTGATTAGGTTCTTAACCCCCTGTTAAATTCATTGACTCTTGCTGAGTTAAGGAGGGTTGACTTGTGTGCATGCTGAACTGGATACCTTTGTTTTGTGTTTTTGTTATTTTTAGTTATTTTTACTAAATAATTCCTGCATCCCAAGGTTTCCTGCTGTCAGTCAAGAGTGACAGAAGTTCCTGCCATGTTCTTAGCCAAAATTAGCCTGTGAGGCCCCAGCTCCCATCAAGTCTCTCATCTAGAAATGTCCCTCCAGCATCTTGCCAACAGCAGCATCCCAGGCAGGCTGCATGACCCTGCAGTGGTCAAATGCAAGTACTGATTTAGCTGACACACGCTGGGTTATGAAATCCAAGATCCACAGCATCGTGTCAGCCTCAAGAATGCAAATACCTCCATTTTGAACTAATTGCCTACAGAAGCCTTCAAAGCATAAATAATAACGAGACAATGCGCAGTGTTTGCTATGGCAACATGAGTTCAAAATCCAGCAGTGCGGTAATGATGCCTCTGAAGAGAAAAATGTGGAATTGCTCTGGAAGGCAAGTGTCTCAGCACTGCTTAGAAGTTGATCCAGACCTCCCCTGGGTCCCACAGTTGCACCTTAAACAAGGTTATTTGTATGTGAGCGGCTCCTTGCCTAATTCAAAATATTGCTCAAGACTATAAATGAAGTTTGTTTGGTTTTTTCCTAGTGTGAGAGCCATAGGTCTGCACTACATGCTTTGGAAAACAGCAGGCAAGACAGAGTTTGGGATAAAGTGGATACTGTGATACAGTATTGGAGGATTACACATAGTGAGGAGAACCAAAGTGTCACAGTCTTATCCACAATGAAATGTAGTTAACTGTCCCTTGAGTAAAATATTTGAAACAACTCAGTTTTGTTATTCCTTTGGTGGAAACTGGTTGGTTGAGTTTGAGAACCTAGAACTGGACTGATTTGTGTTCAGTTTGGACAAGCAGGGTACCAGAGCTTAGGGCTGAGCTGTGAAGTTGATCACAAAGAAGACAAACCCTTGGTTGTGTTTTCTTTTCTGTTCAGATGTGGAAAGAAAGCATTTAGATGCCTCTATATAATATTCAGTCAGAGTGTTGCATTCCCAAGAGGAACCATTTGCAAATGTTTTTATAAGCTTGGGTAGAAATCAAAGGCCAAAAACACATCAGAAGCTTCTGAAGTATCTTTCATACCTTCTAGCACTCCAGTGTCTTGAACTACAATAAAAAATAATTTCAAACCCAGCTAACATCAGATCAGGACTTTGCTCTGCAAAAGAAAGAGTTGAACAAGTCAGGTTGCTCTGATAGCTGAATGATCACAACCTCACTCGTGTTGACTAGCGTGGCATTTCAGCAAGATTTGAAAAAGTATTGTCAGAGCCCATCTGCTTCCACAGCTAGTGTGGTTCACGTGTTGACTGCAATTAAAGAAGCAGAGCTGTCCTCTCCTATTAGATGTTTTATATACTCTCAGCTCAGTCACTGAAATGGGCCCAAATATGCACCAGGTGAACAGTGTTTGCATCATTTCTCCGAAGCATCCACACAGCAAGAACTGCTGGGAAAAAAAAACCAAAAACAAAGCAGCTCCTGCTGGCTGTTTACCAATGTAAATTAATAACAGATGTTCTAACAAAGTTATGGCATGCTGTCTGGATAGTTAGAGCAACAATCAGCCATTAGTGCTGTCAAAACAGATCTGGAGAAGTGGATAAAACCCCATGATTTCTTTGAAGGTGATTTGACAGGAGTTGAAAGTGTCACCTAGTGTCACAGTTCTTTGTGACAAAGGAATGCCTAAAGTTCTGGGGACATTATGGAATGATTTTTATGTCACTGAAAGTCACCAGCCCTGGGCTGGCAGCTCAGGAACAGCAGTGGATACTTCAGAGTGCTTAAACACTGAGATATTGTAGCTTTAATTGGTTTTTTTCCTCTGGGGACACACACACACACAGAGGGAAGGAAAAGATATTCATTTCTTGCAAGGAGCTGCATGTTCAATTCCAGATGCAAGATCTGTTCCCATGAGGAAACCCAGAAAATTAAGATTTATGGTGGATCCTGTAATTCTAGGTGTATAATATGGCAGGGACAGAGAGACACACAGGTGGGGGGTAACAGCACACCTGATAAAACTTTAGAAGGCAAATCCTTGCAATTTACCCCCTACCTGTGAAGTCCTCAAGTGCAAGGATTTGAAAATGTGTGCTTGAGAAGATATTAGTGGGTGTTCTGGTATAAATCAGAGGGGTATTAAATATGCTGGTATATGAGATTACCAGCTGAAAATTGAAGACAGTAAAATGTGATTCCCCCCATGTGGATGAAGCTGTGCAAAACTAGGTATTCATTACTGTCAGCACTGGCAGAGGAATACCTAACAATACCCAGCAATTTCAAATAGTGAAAGAATCTGCTCAGCTGCTTGTGATATTATCAGTGCTCAGAAGTCTGCCCCTCTGGGGAGGATGTCAATCAACTCATTATCATTAAAAAAAGAAGTAGAGAGAAAAGTTTGAAATGTGGATTCTGCCACTCTGAATTTACTGTGTGTTTGACATTGGCTTTGTTCATTAAAAACAGTTAATTTCCTTTTGTTGGAGCCGATTTATTTTTGAAACTGTTGCAAATATCTTGTTTCCTACAGAGACACATAGTTTATTGCAATAGGTGTAATATTTTCAGGGATGCTTTTTCTTTATTCCTGTTGGCTAATTACCTTAAATAAACTCCAAAATTCACAACATTTTAAGGAGACAGTGACTGTTTTTAAAATGGGTTATCTGAAGCACAGTTCGGAGATGTGACTTTTGGTCAAAAATATTGTGGAGAGAAGGAGGCTTTACCAAAGGGAAGAAATCAGAATATGTGGTATACCCAAGAATATGTGTATGTTTCATGGAAGCTTTGTTTGATAAACTTTCAAGAGGAGCTATAAAACTCCAAGATTAGGATACTTCTGAATGTGATAGCTGAGATCAAAGGGAAAATCATAATGTTATATATACAAAAGCACTTCTATCTCTGGAATACATTACTCAGTCATGGTAAGCAACCCACTTTAGATTCCATGATTACTTGAAAAACACTTTGTGGCTTACACGGAGCAGACACAGCACTTGAGATATGCTGTCATTTGTATATTGTAGGCAACAAGCTTGGAATTGCATAAAAATCTTGCACCTATTACATAGGAAATCAGCTAGGACGCTTAACAGTAGAAATTGCATTAAGATGTCAAAGGCAACCCTGTTCAAGGATCTTTCAAGGGTTTTAGTTTAAACTTTGCAAAATAGAGTTCTGAGACACACAAGATAATGCGTGTTCTGCTGGGTTAATGACCTTGGTCAGGGACAGGAGGCATTACAAAGTCCTTAATTTACATCCTCACAGCACTTGTCACAACAGAAGATAATAAAAAGTACAGAGAGAGTTCCCATTTGCGTCTTTCTCCATATGAAGAAATACTTGGAGAATTAAAAGTAATGACTAGGAAAAAAAAAATAGATTTTTTTTTTCAGTGGCAATTGTAATAGTGAGTGTTTAGTGATTTAAACACACTAAATAGACATTTTTTTAGGACATGGTGGTGCCACTTTTGAAGACCATGTCTATATAATTACCTGTGCAAGAGGAGAGAGTCAGAGGAAAAAACATCTCATTTTGTATAGCCAATGTTCAGGCAAGGCTGTAAACTGATGGAGAAGTATCATGAGGAGAGCAACCAATCATCTATTCTTACTTTTTATAAAGTGCTTTACAGGCTTTAAAAATGATTATCATTAAATACTGGAAAATCTGTATTTATAAATTATAAAAATATAAAAATCTGTATTAACAAATTTTAACTCCCCATTCTGGATAGTGTTAATAGACATTATTTTTGTTGTGTTTTGTTTGATGGTTTGGTGGCTTTTTTCCCCTTGCAGTAGTACAATCTCATAACCTTGTTTGAGAGATCATTATCTTGATCCATTTTACCAGAAGAAGTATTTTTTCACTCATGTCTGATTATTCATTTAAAGAACCATGTTGACTGCTCCTTGTGAATGGAAAGTTCAGTTTGTCACTCTTCTTTTCTGTCTTCTGGGTCCTACCAACAAATTTCTCTCATGGTTTCATGCTTCAGTGGTAACTTGTGATGGGTTTGGAGCTGCTTGCTAAGAAGGATGAGGTAGATCTGAAGCAAGATCTGAAAGCTCTTCAGAAATAATGTATTAGTTCAGTGAGGAGAGTAGTACCTTTTCTGCTTGATAAGAAAGTGTAACCTTGGCTTTTCTTCATAGGAGGCACTGTAATGGTCCATGACTCTGAAATCCTTCCCTGTGTGGAACTGGCAGATCCATTTTCAGTCTGGCAATTTCTTCTCTTGTCCTCAACACTGAGAGGCTTTCTCAGTGGAAATCAGTCTGCTTTTTTTCTGCATGCCCTATCTCTTACTACTTTTTCAATTATAAAATTATGAGTATTCACTAGTATTTTTAAGACCAAATTCTGCATGAACAATTCCTTGTTTTCACTGTGCATCAATTTTAACCCCAGAGTGGCAAAATGTAAGCTGCTGTTCATTTCTCCTCCTGGCAGGTGTACTAAGAGGTGCCCATAGTCATGCTACATGTGGCAATTCTTTGTTTCTTTTCATTCTTTCCTTAGCCTTGATTACTGTTATCTCTTTCAGCATTTGCTGGATCTAGTTTTCTTTCTCTTTGCCCTTTATTTTTTTCCATGTCCTTTTCCAGCTTCTCATCCTGAAAGTTGTGTATGGAAATTCCCTTTCTCCTTTGTTTGCTCTCCTTCAGCACTACCTTGCTATCACTATTTCACATTCCTGTCCAGAAATGTGCCTCCTATATCTTAGTCCAGAGGCAAACAGTGAATCGTGCCAGAATCTCTGCCTATAAATCTTTGGTGTATTTGAGTATCAGTGACAACTCCAGACTCGGCAAATTCTATTCCATGAGGTCCATTAAGGAAAAGTTCACAGAGGAGCAGGAGGTTTCTGATTGTGTGTGTCATTGTGCTCCAGAAGATTGTGTTTCTGTGCTGAATCACAGACTTAAGAGCAGTGAACCCTTTTTAGACACTGCCAGAGGGTCAAGACATCTAAGGCAAGTGTCTGTGTCATGTTATTTCTTCTCATACACTCCAACTGAATTAGCAGCACTGTACAGCAGGTAGCAAAATTCCTGAGATTCTGCATCTCTGTCTTTAGGCAGTGCATGTGTGGATAGCTGTGACTTATTTTCTACAGAGGGGTGCTTTTATATTGTTTAAGTGTTGTGCGTATTTTCAAAAGGTGGCACTTTTCCCCCCCCCCCCCATTTTTAAATCCCTCAGAAACTGCAAAGTAAACTATGTGAGATAAAACAGCACATTCCAGTGATAAAAAATATATTTTAGATTAAAAACAACCTTCTGTTTTTGTGGCTGTGTGGAAAAAATCGTGGAGAGGGGGTTCTCCCCACTGGGGAGTGAGTGTTGGGGCTTTATAGCTATTTTCTCATATTACAATCTGAAGCCAGCTATCATCCTTCAAACCATGATTATATGCCTTGATTTTAGCCTGGAGAATGGTATGATCCTTGTGTTTTCAGCTATTTCCCCTGTTTGTAGTGCTGAGGTTGCATAGGCTGCTGTTTTCAAAGAGTTTTGTATTTATGAGGCTAAGCAGAGACAAAAAGGATTCTTTGGCAGGTGTCTCACTGAAAACACGAGTGTTGCTGCAAACTGCACAGGTACCGAAACCCCAGCACTGTGGATGGTGGAAGTTTATGTAATCAGTGTGTTGCAAGTTTGAAAGCTGCTGGGGCTTGCATGATACAGAGAGAACTTTTCAAAGTCCCTGAGCACTGAACCAGCTCAGCTCCCCCAGCTGCTGAGAGCCCTTTTCCATTCACTTGAAGCAGTGCTCAGCCAATGCAGAGTGCCTTTGAAGGCATCACCCATTCCAAACTCACCACCCATTTCACAGCTCCAGAATATCTCCTTTTCCCTTTTCTTTCCTTGATTTTGTACATTGTGTTGTGTATTTATCTTCTTTGTTGCCTTATTTAACAAAGTTGTTCAGGGTTAGCACCTTACCTGATTGTGACTGGAGTCAGTTTCTCTGCACCTGAGGAATTTCTAGTCTGATTTATTTTACTTCACCATCTACTTTGCATTTGCTGGTTTGGAGGGGTTTTTTGTTTGTTTGTTTTGCTGGGGTTTTTTGAGGTGTTTTCTGTGGAGAAAATTCAGTATTAATATATCATTGCTACTCTGTTTTATGTTTGTTCCTGACTTGCTGGTTTTTATTGAACAGCTATCTCTAAAGACATAAAATCTTTTAAGGTTTGTCTCAGATGTCTCAGGTGTCTCAGAATTTAAAATTAGACAAATTATTTCCATATAATTTTTTTTTTTTTTTGCATGCACAAAGATACAAAACCCTTTGTGGCAGATTGAGGATAACGAGATCTCATATAAGTGTCTGCATGTAATATGGCAGCAAATTACTTTGATTTATTGCAGTTTAATTGTATAGAAAGCCAATGAATTGATATGTCATACACTGAAAGTAATACAATTTAACTACAACAATTATGCATCTAAGTAGAATTAGAACTTGATTGCTAATCTATAATAATCTCTCATAACAGAAAAATCTCTTATTTATCCTTTTTTAAGCAATAATGAAAGTTAAAATGGTTTCTTCACACTTTAAGGAGGGAAGGCAGAAGAGGAAAAATGAAAGGAAGATAGAGGTTTGAACTCAATAAATCTATTTTTATCCAGTGCTGTTTACTTTCTCTGTTTACATGGACAGATAAAACAAAACCTAACAAAACCACAAAAGAAAAAATCCCCAAAGCCAACCATAAATCCTCAAAAAAACCAAACAAAATCCAAACAAAAAAATATCCAAACAAAAGATCCCTCCTAACAAAATCCAAAAATGAAAAATTGGGTATTTTTCCCAATATTCTAGTTGAAGCCCAAGATCCAACCAAATCCAAAAACCTCAGCTGTAATCTAAATGGATAATTCACCTTCTGTGCCATTTTAATGCAAGGCTATGCTTAATAGGTACTGACAGTTCCCCTAACCCATGCTGAAGAATCAAGAGTGTGTTGGTGTAAAAAAAGTATTGTACGAAGCCTGTTGCCATTTTCCTTAAAACTACAGGTTATTTGCACCAGAGGAAAAAATGCAATATAACATATTATATCAGGGACAGATTTTTTCTGAGGTATATTGTCAAGTTTCAGCAGCAATCAAGCTTGCTCTTTATTGGCAAGTCTGTGTTTTATGTACTGACTTTAAAAGGGAGTGAACCTCAGGAAAAGCACCAGGGCTAAAGCAGGAGACTGATGGACAGGAGGCCATGAGGACCTTTATCTCACTGTGACATCAAATTCTTTGTGACTTCTGATGCCTCTGAAGCTAATTTCTGATTTGTGGTGTGCTGCTGTGCTGAGGCAAAACAGGTTGCAATTATTCACAGCTACTCCACAAAATCCTCATTTAACAGTTTTTGAAAGGTGTAGGGTCCCTGCTGATGTGTCACATACATCCTACAGCACCAATTTTTAGGCTGTTTCTGTGATTTGTGCAGTCCCCCTGGAGGCCTGGATGCTGCAGGATCAAGGGGAGAAGGGGCTGGGTGGGGTGCAGTGGAATGCAGTGTCCTTGATTACACATCTTTTGTTGCAAAGCAATGGGTTTCACCCTCCACCTCCGGCAGGATGACAGGGAGGAAGGTTTTTCTTGAGGCAGTGGACACAGAGAGGCACCCAGGTTGTTGCTTGCCACAACCCACAAATGCAAGGGTCCAGCATCTTTCTCAGTATCAGCAAAATGAACACAAGAGGTGCCTTTTGCCAGCAGATTCCCACTGAGCCAGTGGAGTAGGAAGGAAGCAATTAACTGACATGTACTCCCAGTAATAGCTGCTCTAGGCAGCACATTAAGCAGTACATTAATTGATGTATTAATTGATTTATAAACACCAGCTTCCTGATTAGCTTGATTATTGCTATTGTACTGGGATGAGGAGGATGGTGGGGGTCTCAGTAAGCCTTAGTGGCAGTGTAATTAAACATTTCTTTTGTCACACTCTCTGTGACATTCACTAGAACAGCGCAGGAACGATGCATTTTTCTCTGCTTGAGTAACGCACTGGATTCATTTCAGCAAACTTTACAATGCACAGAGTTGCTTAAGGGTTTTCTGAACTGTGACTTATCTAAAAAAAAGAAGGTGTTTTAGTGAAATGAACAATGAAAAGATGCAGGGATCTGGGAGGCAGAGAAGGGCTAAGAACCAGATGTTTAACTGTAATAAAATGTGTAAGGAAAGTTGTTCTGCTCACTGACACACCTGGACCTTAGAATGTCCTGGTGAGGAGCTTTCCAGATCCCTTTTTTGAGATGAACATCAAGCTTCAGCTGGTCACAAGGAACTAAATTATGGCTTTGTGCAGGTAGATTGTGCTTTTGCTTACAGTGCAGCTGCTGCCCTTCCATGCTCTGGGTATTTCCACTGGCAACAGGCAAAGGGAAAACCAAGAGAAACTGATATCCGTGATCAACCCCTTCTCTGATGCTGGGCACAGGGACAGCTGTGAGAGTGTAAATTGCACCCTTCAAAGGCCTCAGGAGAGAGTATGTGTGAGACAATAAAGCTAAATATTTCTTCTCAGCAGGGGCTGTACCTTAAAGTTTGGGCTAAATTCTGCTCTTTCTCTGCAGCATCCTTTGCTCACCTTCCCTCTGCAGCCTCTTCCTCACTCTCTATCTCTGCAGCCTGCTCCTCTCTTCCCAGTGGATCAGCAGGAGCTGTGAGTCATTCCACATCTCATACTAAACTCAGAACAATATTTAATCCCTTGACATCCCCCTCAAGTTGTTAATGGACTCTGTTCCTTCTCCTTTTGCCCTCTCATCACGGTGGGGGCAGAGAAGCATCTCTGGGGTCTGTCAGCACTTTGCTCAGGCAGTTGATTGGGCATTGCCTCGGTGTCAGCAGCAGGCACTAGCAGAGAATCCTGGGTGTAGGGAGCATTCTGCTCCAGCTTTGAAGGGATGCAGAGCTGCAGTTTAAAACACAGATGCTGCCCAGTGTGTAGATGGGGTGTCATGCAATCACTGGTAAGTGGGTGACTAGGGAAATCCGAAAAAAATTGTATCTGTACATCCCTCTGCCCCCCATACCACTTCAAGCATCCCATTGATTCCTTCTGAGGTGAAAGGGTTTGTCATTGCCTGAAACTCCACGATGAAAAGAAGCTGCAGTGGAAACAGAATAATAATACGAAAAAAAGTCTTTATTCCAAGATTTTTCTTTGCTTATCTTCTCAATTAGATGTCTTACACTAATTTTCAGCAGTCCAAGATATGGGTGAGCTTCGTGGAAATGAAGTTCCAGTGATCATGCTCTGTATTTTTATGAGCCAGGTGTATTGCCTGTACCAGGGAGGTTTCATTCTCATAGACATTGGCATATTCCTCCCCCATGGACAAATGCTTGAGGGCAGCTTAGTGTGCAGGGCGTGAAACTGCTGCAGCTGGACTTAATCTTTCCAAGTTTCTAGATTGTATTAATATTTGGGCACTGTAGGAAGCTACCAAGTCTAATTGTTCGCTGGGAAATGCTGCAGACATTTGTAATCTTGGTACAAAACAGTGAAAATAATATCTTAGACTTAATGAGGAGAGTGGAAAGCAACTAGGAGCAAAAGTCCCATTCATTTCAGTGGAATTTGTGCTGCTGAAATCTCTTAGAAGTTCTTGAAAATCCTTTTCTAGCTTAACTAAAAATATTGAAAGATGAGACATTAGGCATGTTTCTATGCAAAATAACTCTGCAGAGTCTATCTTTCCACGTTTATTGCAGCTGACACTGAGTAGTCTTTTGTAGCTTGGGTGGTTGGCACTGTCGGAATAATTTGGGGCAAGAAGCAGAATAACTTCAGTAATGTTTATCATTTATTTACTTTCATAGAATCTGTCCCCATAGGACTGCAAATGATGTAAGAGTCTGCTTCTTCTGTTCCAGCAACACCACTGGGAGTCCACTGGTGGAAGAATACAGAGGGAATGTGGCTGGAAATCAAGGTTCACAGGCTAATGCCAGGGTTCAGCTTGAAATGGACGCACAGGGATGACTCTGCTCTGTTTGCCATTTTGCTCACCTGCAAACCTGGGCTATTTTTCCTGCATGCTTCGTATTTCTGTTTCCACATTAGTAAGAAAGCAATAGTTTCAGCAGCACAATCATCCGGACCCTCGGTAAATGCTCCATGACCCCTGATATTACAAATGAATAAGACACAGAACAAACTGTGTGTAGCTCAATACCTTACACAAGGCATCCTGTCTCTAGACAGTTCAGTTCTTTCTCTGTTCTTGTTGAGACAGTTCTTCTGGCTCATTCTATTTTTACAAGAGTCCTTCCCTGTAATAAATGGTAACTGTCCTCCAACTGCTCACAATGATCGTGGTAGAAAATAAGTTTATTCTTTAAAAATGCCCAGAAGATAATATTAAGTTTAATCCTCTCATATTGTACCACTTGATTGTTTTTGTCCTGAATTCTCCAGAGGTACTAAATTCTGGCTTTTCAATACAACTAGAAAGGTTTTTGTTGTGTTAATACTAATCATCTGTTAATACATTGACCGACAGTGTCACTTTAGAGTGGCAGCTTTCCTGACTGTGGACATACATGGAAAACCTGATCTGAACCTAGGGGCAGGTGTGTGGATTAGCTGTTACTGCATGAATATCACAGAAGTATTGCTGAGCAATGTTCATTTACGGCTCTAAAACTGAGTGATTAATGTATCCAGTCTGTATTCTGTATTCTGTTACCTTAGGACTAACATGCCTGAAGGGGTGCCCTTTAATATGTTGGTTGTTTATGTATTGCTGCTACTCTGCACTTGCCATACAGGGAGCCAGCTCTGTTAAATCCAGAGAACTGCTGGAATAACTCAGGGTCTACTGAATTTGATGCTACAGTAATCACAACACCAGCTTTAACCTGCTTAGCAAGTGATCCCATCTGAGGCAACATGTGGATTCCTTACCTTCCTCACCTTGTGGGGTGAGAATGAGCAGATAAAAGATTGTCAGGGATTTAGGGATGATGGAAATGGGGTGTCTCAGATGGTTCTGGAAAAGTGTAATACATTTCTCCTGTGCTATTGGGAATTAGCACCAGTGGCATTCACTGGCATCCAGTCTGTAAGCCCACTTGAGCCACAGAACAGTGACTGTGATTCTGGTGGGTCAAAGTGGGGACAGGGTTTGTTGTTGGGGTCCAGTTTCCACCAAGAGCTCTGTTCCTGGTAGTGCTCCTTATAGGTTTTCTGGAATTCTGGCCCTTCTGGCATTCTTTCCTGGTGTGTGGCAGAACAGTTGCTTACCTGAAGCTGTCCTTAATAAACAGCAACGCTGTTGGTATGTCAGGGGAATAAAGTATAGCGGTGATTCTTCAGCCCACCAGACACATTAATATGTTTTCTGATTATTAATTCAGTTTGCTGTAATACCAGCAGTCTCCTCTTGTGACAGCAGTCAGAGGCAAAAGCTCTGACTGTAATTACAATTGAAATTGTAAATGAGCTCCTCTAGACTAAATGGGCATTAGATCAGGTACCCTTTGAGAGGTAAACAGCAAAGACTGAAGGGCCTGATTGATGTCTTATCTGGTTTTGTCTCATTTTGCTCTCTCTAAATCACTGCCATTGTTACGCACAGATTTTCCCAGTCATGGAAAGATTTGAAAGCAGGAACATTCTTGAGGGTTCATTGGTATGATGAAAAGTGCAGAAGCATATGCTGGTGAGTTAAGTTTTCATTCTCTTGGCTAGTGATGCAGCATTGGAGACTGTAAAAATGTCAGTTTAGGACATATAGCTCCAAATAATTACTCTTCTGGAAGTCTGGATAAAGCAATATAATGAAATTACTGCTAATACAGTGAATTATGGTTTAGATTAATGTTCACAGGCAATGTCTGTTGGATTTTTTTTTCTTATTTTTTTCTTTCATTGTTTGTTTTTTTTCTTGTTTCCCCTGTAAGCAAGGCATTTTGATTTCAGGTTTAAAAATCTCTAATAGCTTTCTTTTTAAGGTCTGCTAAACTAACAGTATGAGGTAACTACCATTGATCTTAGCTTGATTTATGGTCTATAGATGACCAAGCAAAGACTTGAAAAACTACTTTGCACTAAAGAATAGCTATAAACCCCACTTTTCCATCAGAATGAATTTTGTTAGTCTGAAGATTCTGGTATAAAAAACCTTGGTATCATGCTCACAGATAATAAATTATCTGCAACCTTTCCCAGCCTGCAATCAATATGTTATTCGCTATTTATTTCCCAATTTTAATCAAAACCAGAGAAAGAAAACTCAGAAAAGTCAACCCAGGACAAAACTGATGATAACAATGACATTTATTGACATTTCTGAGGCACAAGGAGATTTAAATGAAGTTAAAAAACCTCTCAGCAAATGACAAGGGGTCTAATGAAAACCCAGTGAACACAATAAAATATGCTCCGTCAGCTGCGTGCAGGTCAAAGATGGAATTTACATAAAAGTAAGAAAACTTTGCTTTTGTGGCACTTTATCCTGCTGCTAGACAGCTCCTTGGTCGCTGCAAATCACAGCAATAACACTGTACTGGCCAGGCCACACAGCCTTACTTCTGATTATGTAAAAGAGAAGGAAACTGAAAGGAAGGGTTGAGGGGCAGAGACAATCCAGCAGCTGAAACTCAAAGACCTTTATGTGCTCTTCTATTTGTTTATGTCATATATATTTAACTGGATTTCTATTTGCTAACAGAGCCCTTTATTCACAGCTCTGATTCTGGGGGACATGTGCATTTTAGCATCCTACATACTTGGCCTTTGCATTTGTGGCTTGTTTTATAATGTTCCAGCAGACCCTCTGCATGTACAGCTGGTACCAAGCCTACTTTCAACCAAGAAGAATTTTATTTCCCCAGTCTCATCAGAGACATTGCTTTTGACATTACTCTGCTAAAACCCTCAAAATGTCTGAAATGTTCCTTCCTGTGTTCCTGTGTGTTTTGGAGACACAGCCTTGAAGGCAAGGCCTGCAAACATCTGCAATCTAAAGCACTTGTTGGATTGCTGTTTCAATTAATTTTTGAGACAAATTTCATGCTGCTATTAAAAAAAATCCTATGGCTGAAGACAGAATCAGGCAGCATGAGGAGAAGATGGTGAATGTTTTTTTACTTGTCTATGTGAAAGCAGACAAGGTAACAGCTGATTCATGGGTTTTCTGGGCTGATGAGGTAGAAGAGAATACGTGAGAGAGTAAATTTGCAGCACTTTCAGAGGTTTGAGAGATCATTTTCAGAGAGCAGGCTTGTGAGCAAGATATACACTGGACATTTGCACAACTTAGATTTCAGTTTCCAGACTCCTCAGAGCAGGTTATCTGCTCTCCTGGTGCCTGAAGATCTTAATTTTGGAACACCAGCAGTAATTGAGCACTGTGGAGGGGTGGAGAAATCTTCTTGGCAACATCTTATATGAGGGCCTGCCACACAACCATGGGACATGCTTGAGGGAAGCTGCAGGAGAGACCAAAACTTCAAGCAGCATTAAAATGCTGGTACCAGGTAGGATTGAATTTACAACCACATTCAAATACCCCCAGATTGTACATCATCAGGGTCTGTCAAAAATTGCATTTAATATATTCAAGTATGGCACAATAACAACTTTCATGTTACAATCCCTCCAGACTGCTCTGAAACAGAACTGTAAGTCAAATAAGAAGTGTTTTTTTAAAAAAATTATGGGAGTAGCTTCCATTTTCATAGCCCTATCATGGATGATCAGAGAGACTCAGGTTTCACTTAGAAGTGCAGTGGTGTTTAGAAATGAGGTACTACAATTGCAGACCTGGATTTCATGCTGCTACACACTAAATAACAACAGCTAAAATAAAAACAGGTCCTTGTCTGATCTTTAAATTCAAAGTGACACAAAGAAATAGAGACAATACTATGATGTTATATTTGTAGCTGATGCAAAAAGATGTTCAGTAGACTTTTTGAACATTGGATACATACAGCCACTCTATCTTGTTTATCAGTCTTTGTAGGTGCTATACTGAGTCTTGTTATGTTAGTATCAGTCTTGTATGAATATGCAAAATGAAATATGTGTAATTATTCCTTTGTACACAGAGCAGAAAAAATATACAATCAAGCAAAATTGTCATTTTACCTTTTTTTTTATGGGCTGGCATAAAATGGGTGATTTTATCCTTTCCAGGGTATGGTTTTGATATTCTTCCATACAAATGAAATGAGCTGATGTAATTTAAATGACAGCTTCTGGAGGGATACCTCCATTTATTTAGTTCTGCTTTTTTTCACTCTTTCCTATTGTATAGCTGATGACTTGCTTTTAAAGCTGCTACTTTGTATGAATTGTGTAAATACTTTTAGTGTTCCATGCATCTGCTGAAATATTTTTACAGTTAGGCAGCTCAGAGTGTTAGCTTTTCCTTTAGGTCAGGCTTTTGCATTTGTTTCTGCTACTTCGTGCTCTCCTGCAATCTCTTTCTGTCCTGATAAGGAGGAAATGGCAATCAAATAAAATTTAGATTGATTTTATATTTATACTTCTCATCTTACATCATACAGCCTGTCAGGAGGGGGGCTGTAGTAAAGCTGCTGTGGTACCTACTAAAACCATTACACCACAGATCCGTTGTGCTGTTTTACGAGCCCATAATCTGCTTCCGTACGAGGCAACCAGATTAGTGCCTCATAAAAATGGCAGAAGCACCACTATTACTGTTCTACAAGTTTTTATGCTTTGCTGAATTTTATCATTATTATTGTTATTTTACTGTTAGTGTGGCCTAGTGAAGCTCTGGTTGCAAGAGAGAATACTTTATCTTAAAAGAAAGCCCAACCCAGTAGTTTGAGAGAAGTGTGACCCCCTTGGACAGAAGAGGGAGTTTTATCCGTGGGCCTGGGATAGGATTCCTGCCCAACCTACAAGTCATGTCCATGATGCTGTTCAGTGGAATAAGGTGGTTTGTGAGGCCAAATAAATTTGCAGCTCTGAGTTTTGAAGTGGGGTGAAATAGCTGACATCAAAATCATTGAGGTGATAAAAGGGAGATAATGTACCTCCTCATCTAGCTATTCAAATATCTAGAGCAGTATTTGAATACTGAACTTCTATAGCTCTCATAAAGCCCCCTTCTTGTTTGACAAGTAAATTTATTGGCACATACCAGCAGTTTCAAAACTGCGACTTGTTTTTCAGTATCTCTGTTTCTAGGTAACAGTCATGACAACAGAAGACTGAACTTGTGAGAAAAGGGGGGAATTTTCCTCCAGTTGGGGGAAAGCAAGCAGAATTATAACCATTTGGTCTATGGAAATTCTCTAAGAAACTGAGGGAGTTTTACCTGTTTACTTGCATATGTATTGTATTGCTCTGAGAAAGTCACCCACAGTCTTTGTTTTCCCCTAAGTGTGCCCTCAACTTTAGAAAAACAGGATGAGCACAAGGACAAAGCTCCAGAAGTTTTAATGAGAATTCCTGCAGATGCAGAATGATAGAAATTACGTCCCATGTGCCAGGGGAGGGAGAGAAATCCTTGGGATGAGAGGGCAGGCAATTTATCTGTCCCTGCAGCTTTTGAGGCAGAAAGGACACCTTAGAGGGTCAGAGAACTGTGGGTTCTGGAGGGCAGCCAGACAGGGGGAGAACTGAAACACAAGCATTGTGGGGGCAGGTGGTGATGCCCATGTTCCTGGCTCTGGGCACTTGGTCTTTGCCAGGACCTGGGATAGCCCCAGTAAATCCTTCTTGCCACCCTGCTGAGTCAAAATCAAAGAAATTCCTTTCTTCGTAGCTTTGTTGCTGACTGATGGCAACCTTCTAGATATCTTCTGGTGCTGCCATTTCTGAATACTTCACCTTTTAAAGTTAATTTTTCTTCTGTTCCATCTGGTGCTATATATTGAGTATAAATTATAATTGCAAACACAAATAAGGGTATTTATCTTGACATCACTTTAAGTGTATTTTAGCAGAGTGACTCCAGAGTGCCCATTCAGCAAAATACATCCTTTCAGGTGGGATCATTTGCTTTTCCTGAGCCTGTCAGACAAAAGACTATTTCAGCTTTTGTCTCAATAACTCAGTGCTCTCTTAATTTAAATTTATTAGAATCCAGGGAAGGTGCCCTGCTGCAGTATAACCTTGGATGTCTTACAGGTTTTTCAGCTGCAGGATAGGGGCAATGCCCTGAGTAGATACAAATTTAACTAGACATGAGAAATTGCAAAATCCTTTTTTTTTATCACCAGTTTTCAAGTCCCTTGATTCGACCATCAGAATAAATTTTCTATGATCTCATAACTTCAAAAGCTCTCCTCTCTCCCTTCTTCCCCCATCCGTTTAACCAATAACCTATTCTCACAAACACTGAAAATCACATTATGAGCAAAGTTGTCTTGATGGGTCTGGAATGTACTGTGGATCCATGCTGAATTAAGTTATATGTGTGTTGAGACTAGGAAGTTTTTACTAGAGTAAAAACTGTCTACTTTTTTCCTTTTTTTTTCTTAGAGGTAGGCTTTCTAAAAAACTCTTTTTTTAAAATAAGGATAATAAAAATGGATTTGGGGCCAACTAAGAAAAATGGACCTGATTTGTACAGCTGAAATTGAGAAGGCTTTTATTCCAAAATATTACTAATCATCAAGGAATATGGAAGCAAGACTTTTCCCACCATTTGTTAGTAATACTGACAGGTCAGAATTGTAATTTTGGAGACTTTTTTATATTGTTCCCCTAAATAATTTGAGGTGATGTTGCCAATAATCTCTCTCTTAGTGAACCCACACAGAGGATCCAAGATCTGAATCCACTTGTAGGAAATGAGGTCAGTGTGGTGGTGTCAGAGACGGTGATTATCATGAAGGATACCAAGATCTCCACATTTTAGGAATGGAAGGAGACAATGAATTATTTATTTTTTTTTTTTAAGATGTTGGACTGAAGTTGCATTTAAAGAATGTATTTTTGGTAGGCAAACAATTGTGTCAACCAACCTACTTCACTTCTACAGCATGCTAGGGAAGAAGCACTAAATCCCTTGTGTCTTGACGTTGGGAAGCCTTCTGATCCTGTCTCTCCCGATATCCTCAAAAGTAAGGAAAGCAGAGTCTGCAGAGATCTGTGACAGCATGTGTGTGTGTAAAATCGTTTGAAACTTCTACACAGAAGGCAATTATCAGCTTTCCTATCGAAAAAGTGGTGTTGGAGCTGCCCTGTGCTGCTGGTTGTTCATTAATGATCCCCACCCTCAAGGTGTGGGCAAGTTGAGAGGGAGAAATCTGCGGGCACTGGGCAGCGAGAGCAGAATTCAAAATGATCTTTGCAACCCAGGGAGTATGAGCTGCAATGGAAGAGGGGGAAGTGCATGATCCTTCACGTAGGCAAGCTGAGTCAACTCCATAAATAAAGTATGAGGAGCAGCTGGCTGGGAAGCTGTTATACAGAAAAGGGTCAGGGGTTGTGCTGAACCACGAGCAAATACGTCTGAGTCATGAGTTAAAAATGTCACACTGCTGTGGTGAATCCAAATACCATACTGGGAGGCAGCAGGGCACTTGAGGGACTGTCTCCACTCTGCTCAACTTTGATAAAGATTCCTGGGCCTCAAGGCTAAAGGGTTATACTGAATTCGGGGCACTTGCTTAAAGAAAGATCTGGATCAGATGGAGGCTTTTTAACAGGAAGTTCCAAGAATGATTGGATTCCTAGAAACTCGTCTGAGATCAGAGACCAAATTGAAATTGTATAGCCAAAATAAAAAAAGGAAGATGGAGGGAGCACATGGTATTTTTTAAAACTAAAAAAGTTTATGGAATGAAGGAAAAATGGATCTCTTCTCCCTGCTCTTGGGCTAAAACTCCCAGTCTGTAGTGGACTACAGCCATATCAGAGTAAGCACAATTTATTGGAGGATGCAGAAATACAAGGAGGACTCTGTGAAGGGGAAGTGTTCAGGAGTTCATTTGCTGTAAATGAGGATTAGGAATTGTTTGGATTATCAGGCAAAAGGTAGCATAATAACACTGGAAATCAAGTAAGAAGGTGGGATGGGTAATCTCCATCTCTCCCAGGTGCATAAAAGTTCCAGATAGAGCTCTGCTGATGTGTAGAATATGAATATTGGCAATTTGGAATGTGACAGAAAGGAAAATGTGACAAGGAACAACCCATTAGGTTAAATTAACCTGAAAAACTAGAAAAATAAAGGGCGGATTATTTACAGAGGAAGAAGAAACTCAGCTAAGGAAGGAATATAGCTTTATTGCAAACATGAAAGGTTTATGAGGCAACTTGCTTTGAACGTCTCCCTATTTCAAAAGACAAGGAATTAATGTTCTGCTTTTGGAGTTTTAGAAGCTTAAAGACACTCAGGAGGGACTAGACCTGTCTCTGGCAACTTTTAGATCCTGTTTAAAAAGCAATATTATGTATGTTGACACTTAACTACAAGTGCACCTTTGTTCTGCTTTGTAGATGTCCCCTGAGGGGAAGGCCAGTCCCAGTGGGCAGAAATGGAGGACCAGGCAAATGTCATCTTTAGTTTATATCCCACTCAAAAATCATGATCTGTGTCTTGGCTTGCAGTAGAGCAAATACCAAAGTCAGGAGGTGAAAACTAAACCTCAGGTTAAACTGTCAAAGCAAAACAGCAAAATACGAAGGATAAACAAAACCCAAGAAACTCAGAAAGCAAAACTGTATCTGACTTATGCAACAAAATGTTTCTGACTCCTTGGCTGACTGGAGAGAAGAGAGGTTAAAAATAAAGGTTGGGAGGAGAGATGGAAGAGGGAACAGGGAATACACTTTCTGTATCCATCATGGACCTTGACTGGGATGGTAAGAGAATTTGGACTGTGGCTGCAGCAAGGAGCTCTCTCCTTCTCTTGTGAGATTTCTTCATTACCATCTGTCCTTTGTAAGGGGAAGGCACTCTCTTTCTTTATTCAGCTATTGATTATCCAAGTATCAGCTTGGCAATGTGCCACTGTTCTGTGTCCCATGCTGCTGTTTCCACGGTTCAGAGAAAACAAAAAATCACTGTCAAGCCAGGTTAGGATGAGTAAAAACATAAAAATAAAACAGATGGAGCCATCAGCTTGTGCTTTTTATGGAGATCAGGTCTGACCCAACCAGAAACCTCAGTCCTAAACAAATTTTAATTCAGCCCTATAGCAATGTAGGTTTTGGGATGGGTTGTTCTTTCTCTACTTAGATATTTTAAAGAGATATTTTAAAGTGCCTGGACACTGTATATATCTATAAAGATTATGTTCTTGATGAGATCAGGCTCAGCAGTCTCCTATAATCTCCTACAATCTCCTAAAATAATGTCTGAATTCTAAGCAAGTAGGACAGAGAAAGGAAAAGGAGAAAAAGAAAAGAGAACTTGTCATTTTCTTGAGATGAAGATGACATTTGTCTAAAAACTATAAAATCATAGAATGGTTTAGGTGGAGGGGACCATAAATATCTATTTCCAAATCCTCCTGCCATGGGTAGGGGCACCTCCCACTAGCCAGGCTGCTCAGAGCTTCATCCAACCTGCCCTTGAGCACTTCCAGGGATGGAGTATCCACAGATTTTTTGGGCAACCTGTTCCAGTGCTTCACTCCCCTCACAGTAAAGAATTTCTTTCCAACAGCTAATCTAAACTTTCATGCTGGTGGAAGAAGTCCCTTCCCATATATCTTGTAGGCTTCCTTAAGGCGCTGGAAGGCCACAGTGGATTCTTCCTTCCAGAGATGCTGAGCTGTTGACCACAATTCCTTCTCTGCTGGGTGGTCCATTCATCAAATCCAAGCCTCCACAGTTTATAGACAAATGTAGGGCACTGCCAAATGCTTTGCACAAGGTAAATGACATCTCTTGTTCTTCATTTGCCCACCAAAGCTTTTTTAGGCCACTAAATTTGGCAGGTATGATTTTCCCCCAGTGAATCCGTGTTGGCAGCTGCCAATCGCTTCCTTATTTTCCATGTGCCTTAGCATAGCTTCCAGAGTGATATCAATCTACCATTAATCTTCTCACACTGAGCAAAGGCTGTGTGAAAAGTGGGAGCTCTTCAGCTCCTTCATTATCTCTTTAGCCATGTGTCTTCAGAGAAACTTCAGTGTTTTCCTGACCCAAACATAGCAGTGAGATAACCTCACTTCTTATTAGTGCTGACAGAGGTACCTTGTCTCCACAGACCTCCTCAGTTGCCTCTTCTTTTAGCACTGTACATCACAGAGTCCTTGCATGAACATCCCAAGGATGTGCAGCAGCCAGATTTCAACTGTGTCCTTTAAGGCTTTTCAATCTTTCATATGGCTCCCCCCAACCTTTGGAGATGATGTATTATCCAATTCCTCGCATTAAGAATTTACCATTCCTTGGGATGCCATGCTGGCATCCATCCCCTGTGATGCTTAAAAGGACAGCAGTATTTCATAGCTTTAGTCACCGTAAGAGTAACCTAGTTTCACACAATTTTAAATTGGAGTGAGCTTTAAAAATTATTTGGACTCACCTCCTGACCTGAATATTCACATTCTTGTCACATTAATCCATTTTGATATAATAATGTCGTAACAGATTTGGGGAAGGCTCAGGCAAGTGTCTTTTCAGCTTAAGTAAGTCTGGAGAATTCTTTCTTCATAAGACCTAAAGCACATTAAGTCACACAGTGCAGGAATTGGGCAATGCAGCTCTGGGTGCTTAAAACAAAAGATTTAGCATTGAAAAGGCACTGGGCACAGTGGAAAAGATGGGCTTTGAAAAACGTCTATACCACCCATTGAAGACAAGAAAAGGGTATTCAAGTCTCTATTATTGTGATAATGGTGTCTCTAGTGATAAAATCAAGATTATTTATCCACTCTTTCAACTAAAAAATCCTAAGAAATAAAATGTGTCAGGGAGGTACAGCAAAATAATGGAGTGCAAATAAAGGATAAGTATAGTAACCTAATCTTGGCTTCTTTTCTTTTTTTTTTTTTAACCAATATCCTGCCATTTAATTACGCAGTGTCAGTGTTCTTCACTGCCATACCAGTAATTTTGTTTTCTTTTGGGGTATTGTACTTTTTGTGGCTTATTGTAGACTGCATTCTGCCATCCATGTCACTACTGTATAACTCACATTCTGCCCTCCCAGTTACAGCAGGAATATAAAGGAAGTGAGAGACTAATCAGAGTGAGCACAAAAGGAGACAGAATGTGTCCCTGAATGCTTAAACTCATCAAGAGAAGGCCTGCTGCCTTTTCTATTTTGAATGCACGGTTGGTGCCCGATATCAAATACTTCTCTTTTGGTAGTGAGGTCTGTGGTTGCCTGCACAGAAAGCATTATGATCCAAGCACTAATTCCTATTCCCTGTTCTATTCTACTAAAAGTTGTCAGTGCTTGCATGCACCCATTGAAGTGGTTTAATCCTACTGCCTTTCTGACACCTGAATAAAACCAGGCTCCCTGCATGGCTTAAGGGGCTGAGCAGATGTTTCCACGAGGCAGAAATGAAAACAGGAATATTCAGGTCAATGGCATTGCAGAGACGGTAGTCAAGGGCCATGAAAGACATGAGGTGTAGCAGCAAGGTAAAGTGAAAGGTCTCTGGCAGGCCTACCAAATGTATATATATAAATATAAATAAAGAGGTGAACAAGGGTGTTTCCATATGCTACACATAACTCTACAAATATTTGCACATGCAAAAGAAGGAGCAAGCTTTCTCTTGGACATAGCTATAAAAACACCAACATACCACAAAAAGGTGACTTCACCAGAGACCAGGAGAAAGGATATATGCAATGGTCTCTTAGGCACTTGCAGTGCTCTGAAATTTAGCAGGATCAGACACAGGGAAGCCAGAAAAAGCCCAGTAAAGAAGTTAAGGCAGAGATAAAACTTTTGATTATTTTTCCAAGCAAAAAAAGATTGTAAATGGTTCTCTAAAGATGGTATTCACTTCATGATCAAAGATGTTGGGATAGATTTTGAACATAATTTTTTTCATTTCAAGACCTAGCAATAAAGGAAGAGAATATTAAAGCCATTAGTTATGTACCACATCTTAATATCAGTGGTAGAATTTCAGCTGTCATAAAGCCACAACATCAGAAAATGAAGATCATGGCAACAAAGACATATCTACAGATCTAGGTAAGTAAAATAAAACAGGCTGTATCAAGACATGCTTCACAAACAGCAGTGATGGTTCAGTCTGAGGTCCCAGCTTTTAAGAATAATTCTCATAAACTAGACAAACACAGAAAATGTAAAAGTGCAGAAAGGTGTAGTCCCACGTAGAAATGCAATTTTTCCAGTTTCAGATGTCTCCCACCTGCACTGTACTTTGGCAGGGGCAAAAGGAGCAGTTGTAATATCAGTGTACTTGATAAGTGCCTTCTGCTTTGTTGTCTTCTGGGGTTATGTGCCAAGGACAACTCATCTTTCTTTGTGAGATAGCTGTGTTCCTGTGTTCAGAGATGTCATTTTTATGCTTCATGTTAAAAATTACCATTTTCCAGGAGCAGCTCAAGAGCTGTTCCTGAGTTTCTGGGAAGAAAAGTTCTATTTTCCTCATCAGAAATTCCTCATATCCTGATCAGATATCTTCCTGCATCTTTCCCTTGGCTCCTACAGGCCTTCACACAAATAACTGAGCAGAAGTGAAGGCCTTGTGCCTTCCCCAGGCCCTTTTCAACCTCCAGAGAGATGTCAGCCACAGTCTGGAGTGATTCAGTGACATCCTCTCTTCTGTCCCCCCGATAACCCGAGCCCCCTAGAGAAGTTTTCTTCTTCTCTGCACTCTTGGCCCTCCTGTGGGATCGCTCTGATGTGACAGACTCTTGAGCTACGTTCCCTGAAATGCTTTCTCTTCAAATGATTTCTCAGAAAATAATTTAGGACTTGCTTCCTTTCCAGGGAAATCTGAAAAATTTGTGTTTTCTCTACCAGGCTGGGCTGTCAGGGGAATAATTTCCCTATTTTCTGGCAGGCTCACCAAGAGCCAGAGGACCTCTACTCCCTACAGGCTGCTCATGAAAAGGGTTTTTTCTAGCCTGGGAGGAAATAATGGTAAGGGACAAAACAATGTTGAATTCTCAAGTTTTGGATAGTAATATTGCAGATTATTGTGGGCTAAAATCAGCAAAAGCTATTATCTCACCACTTTTTGGGGTGTACTACTCCCACTATGACAGACATACATGTCCATCATCCTTGTCTATTTCAAATGGATGGCAGTGAAAAATCAGGAAAACTGTGTCATTCCCTGTATCCCTAAATCATGCTGCACAACCACTGTGGTGTCCTCAGCAAGGTCATGAATATCTGCAGATTATATTGTTTTTTTTCCTGTTTGTGGTGGAGTGTTTGCACTGCTTTCTCCTCTAATGTTAGCCTTCAGTGAAATACCTAGATTTATTAAGAAACATATTAGCAGATTGTAGATGCTCAAACAGCACTCTTCTCTCCCAAACTCCTAATATAATTTGTTTATCTAGAAATTAATGGCTATAACAATACCATAGCCATAATAATATTCTAGCCATCACACTGTTAAAAAGTAGGTAAATCAGTACCAGACACACTGTTGAGATCTTGTAGGGCCTCTCTGATTTGAGCAGACTCTTGGTAAATTTTCATAAATGCCCTTGAATCTGGATGTTGCAAATTAACAAGTAAATTTTCTAATTTTAATGTACTTTTAACCTCTGCTGCTAATAGTCACCTCAGCTTGCAGAGATGATTCACTACACTGTACATAGCAATCAGAAACATTAACTTTGCTAGTATCAGTCTGACTCAAGATACATTAAAATATCATTTCAGAAAGCTAAAAATATATTAAATTTGATCTGTGCATGTTCTAAAATCTTGGAGTCTTTGTGGTACTACTCAGATATCTCTTTTGTGGGCCCAAAAATGAGAGAAGCAAAGAATAAAATTGCCCTTGATATTGCAATTCCGGAAATGTGGAGAGCTTGGGCATGAAATAAATAACCTCACTTGCATCTTCTGAAAATGACTTATGTTTTTAAGGATGTAAAGGTGGTGTTGTACACCACTTTTGACCAGCCAGCACAGAGATTCAGTGAAATGTTCCCACTTGAGACAGGTGCTTACATAACTGAATAAAATTAACAGCTTTTCTGTTTATGTAGTCATAGGGGAAAAAAAAAATCTCATTAGGATATGGGTCCTATCTCAGACTGCACTGAGGAAGCTGTTTCCTTCTGACTTTGTACAGGAAAATGGAAGTACTGGCCTTGCTTAGAGTGCATGCAGAGGCACCAAGGTGACACACTGAGGGTCTTTGCTACCTCATGATCAAAGAAACAAAAGGAGCAAGTCACACACAAATGCTGTAATAATGGTGTCATGAGGCAGTGGTGGTTTGCTTCTGAAGGGGAAGGAAACAAATGAAAATAATTCTTAACTGGTAAATGTAACCTCAGTTGAACTTTTCAAAAGTAGAAAAAAACCATAAGTGATGTTTCAAGCCTTTTTTTTCTTTTTTTTTTTCCCTTTTTTAAAAATCTTTTTGAAAGGAAACCATGTACCAGTTATAATCCCTTAAGATAGCAAAATTCTCTAAAATAAATTGTCAGAAAAGATCAAAGAATGAGTCAGGGATGTAGGAAAAGCTATGCCATATCCAATAAATAATGAGTGATTCTTTAGCATGTTGCCAAAGGCAGCCAGGATCTGGTCTTTACACAAAGCACTGGGAGCCGTGGTGTTCATGTTAGGTAAACAGGCTGGAAGAAATGAGGAGGGAAAAGTAAAACCAAGGTAATTTTTAGCATCTTCTTTTGGTTATAGATTATTTTTCACCATCTGCTATTTGATCAGCTGCTGGGAGTGCTCAGACCCTCTAGCAGATATTCACATGGATGGAGGAAATGCCACAGATGGGGAAGGAAGGAGCTGAGAGCGGTGGCAGCACAAAGATGACTCACCTATAAACAAGGCACAGGTAGCAAGGAAAACTGCTTGGCTCAAATTACTGCTCAAATTAAAAATATAAAAATGTCAGGAGCAATCCCACCAGACCTCTCATTTCTTTCCTTGCAGCTCAGAGTTTTCTGGAGTTTTACAGTTGTTTTTTGTTATCCTGTTACTTTCAGGTGTCCCACCTTTAGCAGGCCAGCTGCTTTTCTGTGTGCTACGTCTGACAATGCAGAGCTCTTGTAGCTGTCTTGTGTAACAATGAACGACCTGGTCTCTGCTTCTTCCAAAACAGAGACATGGTTTGGAATACAAAATTTTCACACACCGCCCCCACCCCATCCTCTCTCTTGAAAAAGGACTCAAGTGGCAGCCCTGGAAAAACATGTGGGCTGAAAGCAGACAGAATCACAGAACTAATTGGGAAAGACCTTTGAGATCATCAAGTCCATTACATCCTTGCAAATTTTTCTCTCTTTCCCCATCACACATCAGCTTGTGTCTGCTGTATTTGCCAGGCAGCCTGAGGAGACTCTTTGGAGGCTGCTGGTGAGCTACAGCATCACCACAGTGCTTTGTGCACAGCCAAGACCTGGTAGAAATCCCTGTTAGTTCTGTCCCCAAAAAGCAAAGCTTAATGTCACCGCTGGATGCCCTTCTGGCTACCAAGATAAAACTGTTGATGTTAAGCCCAGCTTAAGCAGGTTAACATGAGGGGTGTATACCACAAGGCATTTAGTGCAGAAAGATAATTATTTAAATGACTGAATGCTCTGCTGTGCACCAGGACCAAGACATACCTAAAGCTTGGCCTTTAAATTTTCTGTATGCTCACCTATCACAGGAATAGAGTTGATTTGGGATGGGTACCAGCAGAGTTTCTGTGGTTGCTGTGTTCCAGGAGTGTAGTGGGCCATTGCAGAACAGAAGAAGTCAGAAATTGAGTATTTGTGGCAGGCTGCAGGGCTGGCAGGCTGCTGGGTGGGTGGGTGGGTGGGTGAAGAGCCTGGCAAATATAAATCGTGAGGTGGGAGTGAATGTTCCCATCTGATGATAGACACATCTAAATTGGGACTCTAATTAGCTAAAAATATTAGTTCTTTTAGCACAATAAAAAAGTAGATGGGCTGGTAAAAGAGAAAAGAGGAGGATTAATGGAACACATTCCTATGAGTCAGTGGCAATATTCAGCTAGGTATAGAGGATTGGTTTTGGTTTGGTTATTTTTTCCTTGATGAGATATCAGAAAGCCTTTCCTCATCTGATTTTCTTGGAAAAAGCAGACCTTCCCAGGTTAGGAAAACAGATTATTGTTAAAGTTAGAAAAAATAGAAAAATGAATGAAGATATCAATACTGTTATATTTGCCTAAATAGTTCCATTTCAGAATATATATTTTGCTTAGAGTCTCATAATTTAGTGCTGATTTTCCAGGCAAGCAAGAGTATATGATCCTGTTCTGTCTCAGTGCTGCTTTCACTTATTTCTGAAATTGTTACCCAGTTCAGCCAAGAATTAGATGGATTAGAGGATCTCAGAGATGAAAGTCCTATTTTGTGAAAACTCATTCGGGAGAAAAACTGGAGTCATTACTTGTGTGGAGGAAAATTTACAGCACAGGGTCAGTAGCTGGCTGGCCTGATGGCCTCTCCTCAAAGCAAATCCAGGGCTTAGGAGAAGTGCTAAGGCTGACTTTGCAGAGAAGGAAAATAATAAGGCCCTGTTAACACAGGGAGTTGGGGTTCAGGTCATATGCAGAATTAGGAGTATGCTTGTTACAGAGGGATATTGAAACCTGTCTCCAGAAAGATCTGCTCGTCATAAAGTTAGCTGTGTCTTCCTTTGCTTTTCAGCCCAGATGGTAAAGCCAGTTCCCACATGGAGATAAAATTATATTTCTGTTCCTTTTTTTAATTTTTATATTTTTTTTTTTTTTGTTTTAATGGTGTTAGTCCTACTTTACCATGGATTCTGTGGTGGTGAATTGAGGTCTGAACTTCAGAACAATTCCTTCAATTCCCTGTGGAGTTATTTCCATCTCCAGTGTTTGTGCACCACACTGTGGTGGTGTCATACAAACAATACAACATTAAACCTGTGAAGGAGTCTCAGTAGTAGACGATTCGTTTATAAGCATGAAGTTTTTCAATAAATTTATTTCCTATCCACTAAAGTTCCCCTTTAATATCCCCTCCTGATTCTCTACATCCATTTTCTGATATTGGACTGGACTTCCCTGATATTAGCTCTTTCTTAAGAGGACAGAGGGATTTTCTGGTGCATCTCATTCATGTCTTGAGTGCCTGGGAGCAGGGAAAGTGAAAATCCTGAAGGCAGGTGGGTGCAGGGTGGTGGCAGGTTGTGTTTTCTCTCACCTGCTCCGCTCCATGAGCTGCTCTCACGTCTCTGTAGCTGCTGCTGAGCCCTGGCCCAGGGTAGGACCTGCTCTGCCAGAGCCTTGCAGGGACAGCCTGATGAGCTGCTCCTTCAGCCATCATGTGCAGAGAGAAACAGGGAGAGGAGCTGTGAAAAGCCAACAAACAAACCCAGGGCTGGCTGCAGCTGTGTACAAAAGAGGATGGCAGGAATTTCCCTGCCCTATTAGACCACTGGTCCGTCACGTCCCGCGTCCAGCCTCAAATCCCAGCCAACGCCAGATGCTCCAGAGTGTGGAACAAGGCACAGGGCAGCAGGCAGCCACGCTGGCAGGAGTTCTGACATTAATACTCACTTGTCTAATTCTTTTCTGCTTCTCCTCTTGGAGGCTAGGCTCAATAATTTAATTTCAGCACATTCTTTTCTCCTAACTTTGCCTCAAAAAAGGGTTTGATTCTCCTACTGTATTACCAGTTTCCCAGTCATCTTTGCTAAGCAGCTGAAGGATTCAATGTGTTCTCTTAGTAGTTTAATTCTGTAGGTATTGATAGAGGGGGGAATTTATCTGCAGTTAAATCTGCTCTTTGGCTGTGTGTAGTAACTTCTCAGGCAGGTCATGTACTCCATTTCATTGCTATCTCCTGTTCCTCTGTATATTTTTCTGCATTTTGCATTATCATTTGTTAAGTACATTCCAACCTGCAATTTATCTTAGTCAGCGGTTTTAGCCCCTTTATGTCTCTCTGCACACCCAGGGAATTTAGAAATAAATCACTGCTCTTACTGGTTGTTTTTAATGAAAAAAAATGTTTCAGAGAAAGTCAAGAGGGGCTTGGTCAATATTATCTGGACTCTCCTGTGCAATAAAACATTTTCCATATGCTTACCCAAGTGATAGGAGAATCCTGATTCAATTCCATTTCTGTACTTGCTATTTTTAATTTTTAATATGTATGTTTTTCATTGAATTCAAGCTCTGGTGGTTAAATTTCATGTGTTGGAGGTAATGCAGGCACTAGTCAAAATTATTTTTCTACTACTTATGCATTGATTTTTGTTGGCAGGGTTTTTACATAAAAAGAATCTTTCTGAAATATTTGGTGGGTTGGATAATGATAAAATAACCTAATACAACAAGAAACTGCATACAGCACAGCTTTGTTAGGCAGGGCTGCTTAGATATTTAAAGACAGAACCTGTTTTTAATAAGATGTTTCCTACACTACATTGTTTTGCTGGGGTGGAAACTGCATTAATGTAAGACAAACATGTCTCCTCTTTAAAGCCTGTCAAAAAACAGGTTTCTTTGAAATGAGGAGAAGGATTTGCATAAAGATCTAGGTCTCCCTCCTGCACCATTGAAACAAGTGAAAGTCTTTGTGCATCCAAGTCTGATCTCAAGGTGGTGGGGGGTAGAAGGATCCTGCTCCCAGTGCAGTGAATTCCCTTGATAGGCTTGCCTGCCTTCTCTCATTATTAGTGGAAGGTGTAATTGGGCTCCTTTGGCGCTCAGGGTAAGCGTTCCTGCCCCTGTGCTCCTCTGGATCAGCACCAGAGCACTTGGAGCTGCCGGGGCTGTGTCCCACCCATGGCCCTGATGTCCCCTGGCTGCTGTGTGGGGTGGTGGGGCACCTCTCCTCACCACACACATCCCAGAGCCTTAGCTGACAGTGTTTAGGGGCAGAGGCTGCTTGCCCATCAATTTGTCTGCTGCTCTCAGCAGGGCGAGTCCTCCGCAGCGCTGGGAGTCACTGAGCTCTCAGGTAATAATGCGGAATAAATGATCACCGAGTAAAAAATTGTTGTGAGGATTGTGCAAAATTGATTCAAATGGGAGGCAATTGTCACAACTTGTTTCAAAAACAAAAGCAGGGCTTTCAACAGAGCTGTGGCTGTAGTGCTTCATTATCACAATCAAGTTTCTGTCAAGAACTAAGAAAGGCTGGGAGCTCATGGGGACCCCTCTTGATAAAGAAGTAACATTCACTTTTCGTTTGTGAGATTTGTCTACAGGTTTAACAAATTATAAATAATTGCTGAAATTAAAAATGATTGAATAATGCATTCAAGGGACAGTTTTCATATTAGCAAACTGCTCTGGTGTACATTCAGAGGAATTTTCTGCCGTGTTATTTTGCAGCAGGGTTCAGAAATATTCATTTCCTCACAGTAAGATGCATCTAACAGTTTCTTTAATTTGGAGAAAATTAAGACTGGAATGTGGAGGGACTATTGTGGTGGAGTGACTCATGCCATACTTATTAAGGAACAATATGATTATTTTACCTTCTGAAGCAAAACTAAATCTCCAAACTGCTTATTTTTAAATAACTGCAGACCATATATTAATAGGGATAATCGGATTCAAGAGATTTTTCTGTTACTGAACCGACAAAAAGCTGACACATCTATTTGCTGTGCCTGAAAAAAATTAAGAAAAAAACCTTACAGTCTAGAGAAAATGACCTAAGTTTATAAGTACAACTGATCTTTTTTATTTATGTAAATACTTTTGGGGTGTTTTTTTAAGTTTTGAAGCATTGGTAGATGAAGTTATTTCAGCTGAGGCAATGGGCAGAACTTTGCAGAGTGTGCTTCCTTATCACTTCATCAAAAATACAGTCCTGATATGTACAGGCAAATTCTGAAAGAAGGTAGCTGTTATCCTGCCAGTGTGCTTACCCTGACATATTTGTTATGTGGCAAGGATGCTGTAAATGTGAATTTATAGTAAGTACACTGCTACCTCTGCCACCAGCTGGCTGGACATCCTCTCCTTGAACATGTTCCCTCTTAAGACAGACACAAGACTTTCAAATGGTCATCTTTCTGCCTTATCAGTCTAAAAGTCATCATTATATAAATATTTTGCCAGAAAACCCACTTGCTCAGAAATATGTCAAGAGATGCTTTTCGGGGTTTGTAGATTTATTGGTGTAAACCAAATTTCAAATAAAATTGTTCATGTGAGCTTTCAGGATAAAAAAAAAATTACTAATAAAACTTCTCATGACACAAACAGATTTTGGACAGAATTAAGAAGCCACTGAAATAGGAGATGCCAGCAAAAATAGGGCTGAAAATCGGTATGAGATTGTCTTGTGCAGCCCTTGTGGCTTTCTTCCCCCTTCATTGAACTTCAAGTGTAGTGAGATATGGGAGATGGAGAGAGATGGGGACAACTGAGTGGTGATCAGAATCCAAATTTACTGTGGGCTACATAAGCTTATACACCATTCTAGGAAGGCTAGTAATTTTTTACTACAAAGGTTGGGTTAAGCATCATACAAACATGCAAACATACAAACTTACACAAACTCTTGCAATCTTCAAAGCTCTGTTTGTTCTTGCCAAGGCATCTTGATTATCCAACCTCTTATGCTAATCAGGTCCAAAGTACTTTCTGACTTTATAGTAGGAAGAGACAAGGAGAGAAGAGGTGAAGTCTGGACAGAGGAAGAGCTTTATAGGGATGTGAGGTGGGAGAGTATGAGCTGGACAGTGAGAGGGAGAGCATGGGAAAAGGGCTGTGGCCTTGCTGTAGCTCCAGCAAGAAAAAAACAGATGAACTTGTCCTGCAGGCAGGGAGAGAAGAGGAGCAGGGAAAGTGGGACAAGGAGTTGTGGCCATTTCGTAATGAAGAACAGGCTTAGCAGTAGGAACAGTGACGAATGATCAGCTGTACAACCCAGAGACAGAGAGGGCTGCTAGGCAGAGGAGGCTGTGCAGAGATAGCTACAGGGGAAGGAAGATGGAGGGATAATTACAGAGAAGTAAATCACAAAGCAATATGTCTGTATAAAGAATTTAAGTAGGAATTCAGTAAAGAATAAGATTTTTAAAATACATTTCCAGATATATTTCAGGTCGGGTAGAATTACTTTAGATATTTGCTTTATTTTAAGGATGAATGAGGAAGTTCCTTGCACCATCCTTCTGAGGGAGGAGTGTTATGACATTTGCTAGGAAGCACAAGGAATTTTAGAAGATAGTTTGCCTGTTTACAGTCACGGTCTCAAGAGAATCTGAAAGGTTTTAAGGCATCAGTACAGTAGCCAGTAGCACACTGTTTGAATTCTCTTAAATTCAAGAATCACTTTTTGCAGATGTAATGGTTGGACACTGAACAGGTTTTGAAAGTGTGTCCTACAGCAGTCACACCATTCAAAAATCAGCTCCTCACCAAAAAGTCTTCTTTTATCCTGAGATTTTTGTCCTTTTTATATTTTTTTTTCTTCAGATTTATTAAAATAGAAGAACCTAAGGAAAAATTATCCATTTTGCCCAGTGACTTTAGGTGATAACACTATCATTAGAGATTTTTGATACATATCCAAAACCACATGCTACCAGAAGTGAGATGGATAACTGGTAAAAAGTAAATTCAGCATGATCTCACAGAAGCCATCTGAACTAATAAGCTCTGAACACAACTGGATTATATAGAATTGGGGATGCTTTGAAATCACAGGAGAGTTGTTCACCACTTTTAAAAACCACATCAGCAAAAGAGATTCATAAAACAACAGCAACAGAAAGCTCCAAAGTTGAAGGAGCTTTGGAATAACTTCACTTACAATTCCTTTTTACTTGTCTAGCTGTGCTGATCACTGCGATCCTAAATGTAGAAGATTTTAGGAAAAGCAATTTTCTTATCCAATTTCTCAGGGGAAAAAAAAAGGCACAAGAAAAATACTAACGTTCAAAAACTAAAAATGTAGGGAGCTCATGACTCTGTTTGCATCCAGCTGTGAGCCATTACTCACATGAGAAGTCTCACTGATTGCAGAGGGTCTATTTGTGGATGCTGGAGCTTACACCTGGGAGCAGAGGCAGCAAAGGCGCAGGAATCAGGAACCAGCTTGGAGAGGCTGCCTGGAGCAGGAAAAGGATGTTCTGACAGTGTTGGAGGAAGTGGAGGATGTGCTCCTACAGTCCCAGGCTCTGGTGGCACCAACTTCACAAGGTTTGAGGGCTCTTTGACTCTGCATCTCCTCACTGGCCCAGAGGCAACGGGAGAAGTAAGCAAGGGATTGTGAGAGGGTTATTTGGGTTTTGGGTAAGAACAGAACAGAAGGGAGAACAACAGAAGATGAAGGTGAAATTCCCAAACTGGTCTTTCTTCTTCCCCTCAGTGATCTGGTTCTTCCACCAGCAACCCTCTGCCCCTCTCTTACTCTTTTAACTCTTCTCCACACAGACGCCCCAACTCTCCCTTTCCACATCACCTGCAAATCCCTCTCCTTTATCCATTAACACTACATCTCTCTTGGCTCACCTGTAGTCCTTTATGCCACATGGAGAGACTCAAATTTTATTGCATTCCTGATGCACAAATATAATTTTTCTGGCTCCTTTTGCCCTTCCTGGGCCTCCAAGCACTGCCCTTCACCACAAGCCACACACCTATCAGCAGGTGACTCCTTCAAATCTGGCCTGTCGCTTCTGCTGCTGAATTGAATTTTCTTGAAGGATCTTTGGAAGGGCACAAATGAATTTGTAGCTGAGAAGCCTTGGGCTTTCTCATCTATAAAAGAAGCTGAGGGAAGAATCAGATTTGAAATCCAGCTTTTAGCGATCCACATGCGAAATAAGTTTTACGGAAATGTCTTAAGTGGGGTATGGAATAAAACTCGGAGATCTCAGCTAATAGCTCAAAGCCAAAAGAATAAGGCATGATGTATTAAATCCCCTTGTTAAAATCTACTTACCTATCTAATTACAGAGATGTCTCATCAGGACACTGACATAAAATATAGAAACTACTCCTCAAAATTTTTTTGTCATGGAAGAAATTTATTGTGAGTTCACTGTAGAAGAGATGTGACAGATGAAAAGGAATAAGAATGCCCTTTACCCTTGTTATATTTCTTCCCTTGGATTTAGGCCTTGGGGTGGGTCTGCTTTTGCTAAATATGCAGAGAATAGTGGGCAGCTACAGGAATGCCAGCTGTTAAATGACTGTGGAAAACTGGAAGGATAACTGGCCTAAGGTTATTCTCTTTAATTTTCTTTTTCACATTCCTTCCCCTAATATTTCTTAAACAGCATTTTTTGCCCTATATAGAATACAGCTGAAAAGATCAAAAAGTGGTGTACAACCAAATACAATTGGAAGTTTTGCCCAGTTTCAAAGTGTACCTGGGAAACCAACATCATTTTCTAGGAAAATATCTTCATTCAATATAATATTTACACAAATACCTAAGTCGATAATAAAATAAATACTTTCATGGATCAGAGACCAAGATCATCATAAGCACCTAATTCAAATCAATTTTTTTGTCTCTAAATGCTCAAAGTATATCTGCAGGGAATATGGACATTTTAAGATAGCTGTCACTTCATGTAAATAATGTCATTTTTAAAGCATTTTTTCATATCATCTGAATTGTTCTTGTTTTTACCTGGAATTTATTTTTCCGTCTACAAAGGCAGAGATGATCCATGATTCAGTTCTCTTGTTTAATGGCTATTTTGGCATTCAAGTCACTTGAGCTCAGCACTCTGTCCCAGCTGTAGAAATATTCTGTTGTTTCAGGTGAGTGAATAGTCACCAGGATGTGTGCATCTCTTTATTCATATTTGTTTTTGTAAGAGCAGGGTACCTGGAGAGCCCTTCAGAAAGCATTGAATAGCTCATTGAAGGTCTAGGTTATTAAAAGTGTGCCTACAGAACCCAATTCTGATGAGGATTTAGCTCTGATCAGCTGCGTTGCAATCAATAAAGAAATGTTTCTTCACTGTCTTGCCTTAGTGGCCAAATCCATTGTGTGACAAAGCAAATCTGCATAAGGTCTTCTTACACAAAAGATGGCAGATGATGGCAAACATGCTTTTCTTTTTTTATTTTCCCTTACTATCAGGTTAAAAAGTAACATCTCTCAGAATTCCTTCCTCCCTCCCTTTTTCAGACCCAGTCACCAGCTATTTATTCAATACAAACTGAACTATTTCTAGCACTGAAAGTGAGCCCCTCTGATCACTCCTGAATACCTGTCACTCACTGCTAGAACACCTTCCCTGAAGCTAGAGAATATAGGTTCAAACAATCTTAAATGGCATTCCCCCTATTTCTGTTTATAAACTTGAAAATGTCTGCAGACCCACCAGGCTGTGCATCTGCTGAGCCCAGCAATCCCAGAATGTGTCAGATTTAATCTGTGTGGTATCCAGCATGTCTAAGACATGCTGAACTCAGTGCACATTTGCTCTAAGTTGATCCTGAATCTGCAGTGGCATTTGTCTGGCACTTTGGGCCATCCAGACTTATTGTTCAGATGTTCAAAATCCTCAGGTTCTGCCGGATGGAAAAATAATTTCTCTGAAAAAAAAAGCTTGAGCAATTTGACTCAAAAGGAAAATTATTCTGAGCGTGCCAAAAGCCTCACTTTGCAAGGAGTTAAATGTATGTAAGACTGATGTGGTGGACTTTGGCAGAAAAAAAAACAGTTATTAAATACAGAGCAGCCATTGCCACAGCCTCAACCTTGTGACAAACAGCAGATCTGGACTCTTGTAATTCCAAGATTAGGGAAAGAGTCTTAATCCAAGAGGGGTACCTCTCTGAAGCTCATTACAATGCACCTGCAAGTCTTGGAAAAGCATGAATATGTGTTTTGGGAGGCTTAGGTGACTCCTTCAGCAAACTGAGGTTGGTGAAAATCATTTATTTAAGCCAATTTCTTCCAACATCCTGCAAGTTCTCCTCACCCTGGGCAAGGGATTGCAGCACACAGCAAAGAATCTAAAGTTTGGGAAATTCAGCCTAAGGCTGGAATTTATGGTCTTACAGGTGGCTGAGCTGATCTTGTGCCTTTCATCCATAAGGAAGTCAACTCACTAATTCCTCCTTCATACAGAACTTTGTTATCTGTCAGATGTTTTTGGAAGTAGTGTTCCACCTTTCACCTTTTGGTAGAAGAGGACTTCAATAGAGCTCACAAAATGTCTTGTGCAGCTCTGCTCTGAGCTTCACAGTCTATGAACAGCAAGCAAAAATTACTTCTTTTAATGGAGGTTCACACTAAAAGACAATGAGGAATTCAGTTATTCCAGTAGTGGAGATAAGTATTGCAGACAAAACTGGAAGGATTATTATCTAAACTAGATAAAATATTTCAGACAATGTGTTAGGATTCTTGAGTGCAATATCTTTAAATTTTATATTATGTGTTGATCACAGCTGATGGCAAATATATGTATTGGCTGAACTGGCTCCCTCAGAAAAGCTGAATGTTTTTACAAAATTGTTGCATGCAGTTGGGTACACCATGCAAATATGAGTAATCCTATATGTGCCCTCACATGCCAGATGGGGCTTTTCACATCTGAAAAGGGTTGTGTTCAAGTCAGACGTAAATAAGACTTTCTATTATTTTAGATTCCCTAGTCTTACTAAGAATAATGAATATGGTATTGGATATCAAGCATTAAAATTTGTTATTTAAAATATGATACATGATATTCCCAGCAAAACTTATCCTGATGAGGGAAAAAATTACCAAGAGATGATAAAAACTGTAAGATACACATGAATTACCTGGAGAATGAAACTTCCTTCTATTGTATATAACTTTTATAAAGATAGTGGTCCCACTGAAGATTTCATGTTGCTTGCACCAGCTTATGATAATATAAAAATGTTGGAAGGGGAGTTAATTCACTCCTTTATAATGGTGAAGTTATTGAGCTATGATAATAATTTCTGTGGATTATATATTTATTGGGGGGGAAAATTGTCCTCTGGATGGCTGCTCATTGGGCTGAGAGGGATCTGGGTTTATTCATTCTGGCTGTTCTCCCAGAAATAGATGGTTGACCTAGAAGATATTCAGATCCAAGGTTTTTTTGGATAGAAAGCCATTTCAAGCTGAGGCCTTGCTGGTGTCCTAGAGTTTGGTGAGAAGGAAGCCTTGACCAGTTGCCCAAAGTGTGGCACTTCTTGCCATGGGTATAGGCTGTGTCCTGGCAGCGCATGGGGGGCAGAGGAGCACAGCCTGCCCAAGTCTACCCTGCAGAACAGATTTGCTCTTTGACTCAGAGCAGCTACTCCTCTAATTCCTTGTCATTTTCCCTCTTTTTTTATCATTCATTCCATTCCATTGGTATTGATGTGGCAGCGAGTACAAGAGCACTGGTAAAATGCCCTCAGCAGATTCAGTCTCATCGGAGCCTTCAAGGCACCACTCTTACACAGACAAGTTAATAATCTATTGACTTAATAAATATAAACTTAATTATAAATAATGACCTTGACAATCTCAGAGAACTTGTGACAAGGCACTGCAAATTTGTCATCAAAATATCTAACCCAAGGTACCTTCTTGACTGTGGTTTAGTTTACCAACTATTTAGCAGCATGAATGTGCTGTGTCTCTCAGATTCCCTCCAGTTTGAGGGCTCTCCTCATGTAAAAGATAGTCAAGGCCATTTCCATTCCACATAGCTCAAAAGCTCCTCTTCCTCTCAGTTTTCTTGCTGAAATTACCTTTGAGACAATGCTTTACCCCTCACTCCTATTAAATTATTATACAGCAAGAGCTATTTCTTAAGTAGGGTGAAGTCTGTGGCTTTGCAGCGCTACTTTTTTCAGTTATTTTTTCTTTTTTTGAGTAAATATTTGGAGTCCCTCAATTTGGTTCTTTGTTAGACATTATGCTACACATGTGGGCTCTGGCAAGTTGAGGGCCGTGGGAGCAATTCTGATCTGAAACAGCCTTCTGGTAAACACAAAAAATGAGTGTATACCAATTTCAGAACCTCTCTATCTCGAATTACCAAAACAAACAGCTTTGAAATTGGAAATGTGTTTACCCTGGCCCTTCAGTCTGGCAGAGCAACCTTGGCCCCATGGAATGGAAACTATGCATTTGAAACATCACAGGCACTATAAAGGTTTGGAGACCAAATATGGATAAAGCTGTGAGCATTCTGGATTGAAATACATAAGGAAAAGAGGAAAGAGCTGTCTGGATTCACAAGACAATGTGAGACCCTTCTGTTGCACAGGGTTAGCCACAAAGCTCGTCATTTTTCAGTGCAAACAATCACTGTTACTTCAGTCTGGAATTCTTTGAATTCTATAGTAACACTAATTATTTCTAAGAAGCATTGCAAACGTTGTAATGGGAGCCATAGTATGATTTTGTCTGTACTCTCTGTTTGTTGGCAATAAAATAAGTAACAGGATTTGATTTGAACCCTACCATTATCAATCTTGGAACTTTTTGACAAAAACTAATCTGCCATGCTTTATAATTTAAATTATTAAAATGTAAGTTAGAGTTGCCAAGTTTGCAAATTAAGTATACACAGGGAAAAAAATCCTGGCCACTGACTTTAATGACCAAATAGTTTTATTAGATCTTCTGAAAAGATTATGGAAATTAGTAATAATCTGAAATAGGTTACGTTAAAAATTTTTTTGCATAGTTAAAACACATGTGCTTGGCATAAATTTTAAATGTTGTGTGGTTGTCAGGGCTGACAACTATTTTACACCCATAATGGGCCAGAGCCGACTGAAAATAATTTGTCTGTGGACTAAGTGCTTAAACATATTGTAGCTAAATTCAGTATATTTATGGAGATCCTAAGAAACAGGTAATTAGTGCATTGCAATTTTATTTCCAACATCAACCAGTAATATGAGTCTGTGAGCCAACCTCACAGATGGCATAGTCAACTTTAACTCCATTTATTTCACTGTGATGTCCTCATTTAGTCCCCCAGTTTTTTCAGAATCAAACAATATTTCGGAACCAAATCTATCATATAATGTTTTTCCTTGATGATCCTGAACCTTTCTAGCCAGTGTAGTCCCACAGATTTGTAGTCATAGTCTGGATTGCATTCAAGGTGCAGCTGGGAGCTGGTCCTATTTCTCTGCAGACACATTTAGGCACAGCAGAAAATTACAGTCCTCCCCAAAGTTGTGTGTATCTTACACAGTGGAGAAGCTCAGTGTGGAAAAGCAGGTGTAGCTGTGACACAGCAGACACAACTCTCAGCATCCTTGTGTTTGCCTTTGCTCTGGCTCCAGGCTCATCCCATGGACTGAGCTGAAGCATGTAAGGAGAGCTCAGAATCCTTTCATTTAGTTTGATCCAGAAGGAGCCAGTTTGTGCACACTGAGTCTGCTTTGGTATGCAGACCAGGACATGGTGAAGAGCAGCTGCCAAAATTTTATTACTGGCCTGAACCAAAATGCTATTGTAAGACATTCTGTAAAATACATTCAAAACCACTCTGAGCCTGGAGAGCAGTTTGGACAATTTCACCTGACTGTTTTCAAGTCAGAATCTGCAGCCTAACTTCTATGTATGAGAGGTAACCAGTGACACAGTTCTGGAATTCCTTCAAAAATGCTCCCATTATCTTCCTTCTTTTTTTGTTTTACAATGTCCAGCCATGCCTCCCTTTAGAGAAAGAAAGATGTACTGATTTGAGTTTTTTCTTTTCTTTAGTACTGTCAAAAAAAGACTAAGGTATGAATATAATTTAGTCCAAAAAATCCAGGTCAGTGAAGGAAAGAAAAGCAGTGAATCTTCCAAAGACATGATAATGCTATGGAAGAAAAATTAGATAGAAGAGAAAATACAAACTATTCAGGGCTTCTTTACCTAAGATTTTACAGTACAGAGAAATCAATGGAATACAGGATTTTTTTGTTTGTGGTGATATCCAAGCTGCAATAACTGTGTAAGTCTGCTGAGATGAGTTTGTAAGAAAAGCTTAGCTAGTCCTTGTCTTTGAATTAGTTGCAGAGTTAATGGACAAGTCTTCACATACCTCGTACAAACACTTTAGCCTGATACATTCCAAATCTCTGAAAGGCTTTACTTTGTTGCAGCCAATGAGAACTTGAATAAAACATTGCCTCATACTTTTTCATTGAACCAGTTTTGAGTGCTTTGGTGACTTTTAAGGAGCACTAACCTGGTTGATGCAGTGAAGAGCTGAATTTAATCATGTTCAAATGGTGTCAAGTCCTCAACTCAGGGCTTTCAGGTGAATAACATGTGAAAAACTTTCACTGGCAACTCCAACATTCCTCCTTGCATGTTCTAACATGACAGCACAACAGCTCCCCTCACTAATGAAAGTAGGTGCCCCATTTGAACATACACTGCCAAATCAAGCCTACCATTCCCAATAGCTGTCAGACTTCTGGAATATTTTTTCAACTCCTTGAAAAAACTCTGGGCAGTGCTTCTAGAAGAAAGCAAGCAAAGCTAGTTCTTCAATTGTAGAAAAGTTTCCATGCATGCAGAAAGCAAAACCACTCTATCAGCTCTTTGGTAAAAATAGATTTACAAATCTCATAACCTGTAAAGGAAAAATATTTGTATACAGTTGCTTGAAAGGCAATTTGAGTTGATACATCATTTGGCACCTCATGAAATCCTTTTCACCATTATATTATGTGAAACTACAGTCCCATCAAATATTATCTGCTTTTTCTTGGTCACTGCAAAGTACATCATTCCTATAATTTTAATCATATATTGCATTTTATTTTCTTATACACATTATGTACAGGTATGTCTTTGTGTATGTATCCTATGCATTTTATATCTACATCCACATACATTGTGTGTGTAAAAGTATCTATATATAGAAAGAGAGAGAATCTGTGTCTGTGTGTACAGAATGAATGGACCTCAAATTAATGTTTCATGGCGTGGCTCCTGTTCTTTCTGGCATGAGGGATGATCATGACATTTGCCAAGATGCTGTGGAATAATTTTTCTGCAGGTTCTATGAAATGCTTCCCTGTATTAAACCTCTTTGTGAGTGTATTCTTACAAACCAAACAGGCTGAAGAACACTATAAATAAGACATGGCTTTCACATACTGTATTAATTTTACTCCTTGCAGTGAACCATCCTTGGGTTCTTTTTAAATTTTGGTGATGTTTTGGTCTTTCTGTTCACAATTACAATATAGCTACTTCTAACAAAATTTTAAGTAAGTTTTGGACTTATTTCATATACTTAAGAAGGTGAGACCCTGGCTACATTCTCCAAGGGCTTTTTGCCTTTTATAATTTTCTGCAGCATCATCAGTCACAGATGAGGTGAACCTTGCACTGCAGTGCCAGGCCTGCAGGCAGCTGTTAAGGATTTCTGCTGGTGTGACTACATGCAGAACTTTTCATCACTGGGTATCTTCCTGACTGCAAATTGGTAATTTTAGTTGCATTTCTCTACTTGAATTCTATTGCTTTACAGGTTTGTTTTCTGGGAGTGCCACACTGGCTTATAATTCTCTCTTTGAGACATGAGCTCTGTCACAGCTGAGCACGTATAGCATCCCTTGTGGTGTGTGAGACATAGAATGGTCACTCCTGATTTAAACTTAGCTAAAATAAATCCTCTGTGGCTTTGTGCTTCTGTTTACTTTCTTTGCAGAGAAATAGCATTGAGAGGAAAACTGCAGACCATGACTGCAAACTACCATAAAACCTGTAATAAAGCAAAATGAACTTAAATATTTCAGGCTTACATATGACCAAGCTATAGGAGTCCTCATCCATTATCTTTATAATTCTACCTGCTAATGAGTTCTGTGACTTGCTCCTGGACCAAAATGTGGCTTAACAACGTTAATGAACCTTTATTGCTTTTCCCTTAAAAAGTTTGTGATCCGAGCCTTTGGGCTGGAGGAGAGTTGCTAAAACAGATGCTTTAAAAAGAGCTGTTAGTCTTGAGCAGCCAAAGGTTTGACAACCTAAGGGGTTCCTGAGGCCATTTGCCAGTATCATTTCACATTCCTTAGGCATCTCCTTCAGGGAAAAGGAAAGATATGACACCCAGACTGGTTTTCTCACAAACCTGTGAGACATTATGGAAAAATATTTATTTTATTACAGGTCAAAACAGGACACTTTATCTAAATGTTTTTTAGAAACTATTTTTACACTATTACATCTCAAGGCCAGCAAATATATCAGTATAAGAACATGAACGGTAGTTGACATAAAAATACCTGCATTTGTGTTTCTTAGACAAGCTACCTAATCAGTTTAAGGAGTTATTTATTCAAACACTTACTCAGAAGCTGAAAAAATTTCAAGCTTGGAGATGCATTATTCTATGAATTGAATTTAAAACTGCAGCTGACTTCACACTGAGGTATAGGTCCTGGTTTAAAGAATGAGAGGCAGACTATACTTTTTTCCTGACATTTTTGATTGGATTAATGTTGGGTACAAACAAAACTATTCTGTATCTCTGAACACAGACATTTTTCAGAAGGACAAAAATGCATGCTGTTTAAATATTAGATATCCATGTCAAATGTCCTTTTGTACATATTCTCTCAGTATATTGGCATTACCCAGGTTGAACTTACTGCATTTCTACTTGAGGAATCTGAAAACAATTATTTGCCGGCTTCGGATTTTTAGCATTGATAGTTTTGTCACGTCATTCATTACAACCTTCTGCTTCTCTTTGGGAAGCATTACTCCACTGGAAAGGAGCAATAGGATTTCATGACAGCAGCACGTTAGCCAAGACAATCGATTACAATTGTAATTTCTCACAGATGTTTTAACCCGGTGGGTTTAAATTGATATCCAAGTAAGTTTTAAGAGACTTTGCGGAATGGATGTGCATCGCCACTCTACATACGGTTGTCTTCCTGACAGTACCACGCATTTTCTGTGAGGAAGCACCATATGGCTTCAGTTCAGATGAGACAGCACCACTGTGTACCAGATGAATTTCTCTCAAGCTGAACAGCAAAACTATAATGCGCCACGCTAAAGTGCATATGTGAGGAAACCAAGAGTGTTATAAACACAGGTGACAGCCTGGCAGGCTTTTCTGGAGGCATCACCTGTCCTCTCAAGATGATGCAGGACGAATAGATATTGGCTGCACACATTCTTCATCCTTCCTTAGGCCTGCTGGTGTTTGTGCTGCTTATGTGCTTGGGTTCTTTGGTAATACAATTAATAATGTTAGAGATGTTTTGACCTCTAAAGACCTTTGCAGTAAATTACATTCCTTTATTTCAGAGGTTGACTCTAAATCTGTGGGAAATGCATGTATTATAGAGAAGGTTTCTTAAAAGTTGTGTTTCCCACTGGGCTGTCATAGCAGCTGACATATGGCCTCATGTTATGTGTAAAAGCTAGCGCTTCACTAAACCCACTCCAACTCACATGAAATCTGTTAACAACTGGATTAAATAAGAAAGCTCACAGAGAAATTCAAGTACAGGCATTTTTCTAGGGGTCATGAAGAGATTTGGGTTTTGCTAATGTTACTCAGTAAGTTGCTCATGCCTTGGCTTTTGCAAACTGATGCCTTGCCACTTTTCACCAAAAATCCTGGCATTTGATATTTTGTTGAAATACCTGTGGAAATTTTTGTCAAAGTGGGTTATGATGTAATGCTTCCACTGGGGAAGTAAAATTTGAGAGAAGGAAGAAAATGGGTTTCTTATATGAGACAATTTCTTTTTAAAATGCAAATACCGAGGTCACTAGAGGCAAGTTTTACACATTTCTTTTGAGCCTAGATGGTGACACTTTTGCAGCGGGATGGGTGTCTAGGTGAAACATCCCTGCCTTTACAAAAATATCACAAGATTTTCTTGAGATATTATGGAAAATATGCTATTTCTTTAACCCACCTGTTGTCTGTTGATTGGTTTTGACTACTGATGTCTTTTTTTCCCCCTCATTTTTTAACGTACACTAGAAGTGTTTGTTTAGTTGCTGTTTTTGTTGTTTGTTTTGGTTTTTTTTTAATCCTATATCAACAGTGATTTCTCAACTGCTAGGGCAACATTTTCCAGTAGACTGAACTTAAAATTTTACAACTGGAGGTGAAAGCTGATCCAGTACCCAGGCTGTCAACTACCCAGTCCCAACACAACACACTGTCAGACAACTCTAATTTATGCAACCTTTGTGAGGAACGATGGAAAAATATCACTCTGACACATCTGCTACCATCATTCTCCTTCATCACTGCTATCACCTGTGAAAACATAATCCAGAACTTCATTGCTCCCACCTTCTGCACAGAACCGGTGCTAATTCCATTTGTGGAGCAGGGAGAGATGGAGAAAAAAATCCTAAAAGTAGTGAGACTGGGTGCTTTCCCATTCTTTGCTGGAGTAGTTTTTGAGAAAATGGTGTCATTATCTAGTATGTTAGAGAAGAAGTATAACTTAAAGTTGTTAACAATAGCACACTGAAAATTAAGGTACTGAAGACCTGACCTTGACAGGTGTGAGACAGTTGTCCTACAGGTCTGGCCAAGTTTATCTGTTCTCTGCTGAACCTCCTAATATGGTCAAGAATCTTTTAATCTTTCTTGTTCCCCTGCAGTCACTGAAGCAAAAGAACCTCAGTGCTCTTCTGAACGGCTCAATCATAAGAAGGCTTAGGCAGTATGGAAAGAAAAACAGATCTGGTAACGCAGAAAAAAGTGTTTTATGCCCTTAGTGAATGCTGGTTATTCACCTCAAACACTGTGTAGTTTTTATGCTATCTGTTAAAAAACAGCTGTAGAAAAAACTAATTTCATTGGGGAATAAACAAAAGTCACACATAGAGTAAAGTAGAATTGCAAGATAAAATTTAGTAAAAAATTATAAATGTTTGGGGTTTTTTTTATCATAGTGTTAAACTGACCTTGATTTTCATTGTCACAGGCTGAATAAACAGAGAGATATGAAACAGAGTGGAAGCAAGTATAAAAAGATACAGGCAGTTCTCCATTTAAATGACATATTGTTGTCTTCTGCTTATAGTAGCATAAATTCCTATGAAGAATCTCTGGCTTCATACTTCATGAGAGGAAAAAATTTTATGCCTTTATTCAAAATACTTGATATACAGAAAACAAAAACAGATCATTGATTTGGTCCATGACATGATTATGTCTTACTCTCGGCAGTATTATACTAATAATTCTAAAACCTCTGAAGTGCCTCATTCAGGTTAATAGGTTTTGTTTTAATTGCACAGAATAATCTTAACAAGAATGTTTTAATCATCTTTTAATGTCAAAAATGAAGCACAGATAATGACTTCTTGTTTAGCAATGAGGCTTTGTGATATCAGAATGTATATTTTCCTTTTCTTCTACTCTGCTAGTTGGAGGTCAACACTAGCAGACACTAAATTTGAAATTGTGTCTTCAGTCCTGAAAATAACATTAAACAATATTTTCCTTTTCAAAAAATAAGAGCACTAATTCAACAGCACTGACTGCCTCAGTTGTTACAAGAAAAGAGCAGAATTGTCTGTCACAATAATTCCCACACAAACAACAGTGAGGAGCCAGAACTCTTCCTGTTGGTGCATATTTTTATGGCCAACCTCTGTGAAATGTTTCATGCTCCAAGATAAACATCAGGCAAGCACAGTGACTAATAACTGCATGTTTTTTAACATTTTTTGATTTATTTGGTATCATTCTGAAAAGTGTTATACAGTGCTCAGTTTTGGGGTTTCGTCACAAGCTTGGAGTTTGCTCATTTGACTTTTCTTTTTCTAAGATTTTTTTTTTTTTTTCTTATGCAGCTTCTTTTAATTGATTTCCAAAAAGATAAACGTTTATACTGGGTATCTGAAGTGATGAGATGGCTTCAGTATTTATGCATTGATTACCATGACAATTGTAGAAATTGATCATAAGGTCTGTAAATTTAGATTGTATTGGTGGTACTCATTTCCTCTGACTTTTAGAGTCGTGAAGATGAGTAAATTTCTCCACTGAATTCCAAATAACAATATCTGCCTCCACTCTTGAGAAGTAACAGTCTCAGCAAGCAACAGTGGTCATGTAGGTGGTGCTCCCCTGGTCTTCCAAGCTGACAAAATTTTCTGCCTGATATTTGTTTACCCATGCACTCATGGGTGAATGAAATACCTTTCAAATTATGAAGTTTTCTTGAGTATTGACAACACATAGGGGTTGTCTCATACATTTACAACTAACATGTCTGGTAGTTATTACAAAAAAAAGCTCTGTGATCTCCCCTATTAGGCCAAATATTGCCTAGTCAAATTGGTTAATTTGCAGCTTTCACTGTGGGCAAAGTAAATCATTTAAAGAGAGCTTAGATGGGCTGACCAAATAATCTGTATAAAATAAATAACTGCACAGATTTCTTTCATCAGTTTCCCATTCCTGCTGCCCCTCTCCTTCCAGTTCCTTGAGGTTCATTCTTTCATTTCTGTTTTCCTTACATTTATTTGTGGCTTTGTCCACCAGTCTCTCTTCTCCTTTGCATCTCTCAGGTTTCCTCCAAGGAGAGTTTATGTTTAACCATCATTTTTCCAAGGCACACGCTCTCTACGTCTACAGCAAGAAACAGAAAAGCATAATTTACCATCTCTCTCCCTGCAGGCTACATGAGTTCCATTTTCACATTGTCATTTATGTTTTAAAACCCCTCAGATTCTTCTCCACTCAGGTCTGCTTCCTTTTAGGGTCCCTAGCAGAGCAGAAGGGTGTGATTATTCAAGGAACTGCAATTCTGGTTAAAAGTGGAGATACACACAAAAGATTTCTGTTGAGGGCCAAGAAAATATAGAGAAAATCAAGGCAGGGAGTCAGGCTGAGGAGGAAAACACCAAGAACCAACCAAAAGCCATAAATGGTCAGATTGAGAGGTCTGAGAATTCCCTTCATCACACCTGTGCCTGCATTCCCAGATTGTTCCTAACACATACATCCCATCTGGAACTGGAGTTTGTTCTCACCAGCACCTTTAACTTTTTTTCCCACCAACCTTTCATGAAAAATATACTTTTTGTACTTCCTCATCCATGATGCAGTAAAAAAGCAACTGGCAAATAAAGCTTGTCACATAGTCCAAACTATTTTCCAACGAAGCATTTTTAAACTACAAGGGGTTAAAATATCTCATTTGTACACCACTGTCCCAAACAGTATCACTATCTGTCTTTCCTTTTTACGTATATTCCTTCTTTTTATTCCCCTGCCTTATTTAGGTTTCCAGTCCTATTCAAGGTGAAACACACTCCTAACTGGGAAGCTGATGAGAACAGACATTTAGGTGACATGACTATAGAGGAGAAAACAGCTGTAGCAGGTAGGAAAAATAAAGTGTAATATAATGCCAAAAAATGGATTTTGTTCAGGGTGTCCACACAGTTTAAAACACAATGAAATCAGTTTCATATGGTGATTTTTCTATTTTTCCATAAAATAGAAAAATCACCCATAACTACCATTATGTTTTACAGTGTTTTTCAGTTTTGGGTTTTTTTTTACTTTTGTGAGGGGGGATTGCAATCTTCTTCTGACCATCTAAAAGTATTTCCATTCTACTCTTGTTCACCTTAAATACATTTCACTGTTCAGGCCTTTCACTAGCTCAGTAAAACGTTTCAGATCTGAACTCTATCACTCCATGGACTGAACTTTGCAATTTAAAACTAATGTGCTGTTGCACTGTCTACAGGCACTCCTAATGGACAACTTTAACATTGTTTAGATGCCAAGTAATTTGTTACAACCTGAATTTCCTCTTCTACTTAATGGCTGGAAGTTAAACATTTGCCATCAAAACCAGTGGTCTGTTGAACATTGATCCATGTGAGAACAGTGAACCTATGTCTCTGCAAATTTGTAAGTCATCTAGGAGGCAAAGCAAAGCTGACCTCGTAATGTCAAATCCCATTTAGAGCTGGTGAATAGGTTGGAAAGAAGGTACTTGATATCTTTTGAGCAGTATTAAAAATGCACTACTGTGCAGCAGGATGAAAGCCTCAGCAAATTAATATAGGGAGTCTGGCCTTTCCAAACAATTTATAGTTGAATTTTGTCTTTTAGGAGGAATGGGATGCAATTAATAAGCATTGTGACTTCAGTAAACAGTTTCTGAGCACACAGGCTTCCAAATAAGTGTTAGAAGCTGTAGCTTTGCCCTTCTTTGTGCACCATTTTATTTTAAATTGTCTTTCCTTAGAAACCATTAGTAATTGCACTTTATAACTTCACTCAAAAGTGGTAATGCACATCACTTAGCTAAAGCATTCATCTGGAGTTGAAATATATATCCAAATGCATTTAACTAAGATATGGAGTTTTCATTTAGTCTATATTTTACTTAAATCCTTCTTAGTCACTGGCTACATGCCACAGGAGCACCTAGGCATAGAGTCCTGAGGCTGGGGCTGATGCCCCACTCAAGACTAGTGTTTCCATTTCCCTGCCAGGTGTCTGTGTTGTCCTCACTTGACAAATCGACTCTCCTGGTCATCAGCTATTAAATTTCTGGAGCTTCCAGACTTGCACCTTTAAGATCTGACTCACCCAGCTTCCAATTTGCTGCATAATTTACTGGATAGGTATTCACTTTATTTGGCTAAACTAGCAGGCATTGTTGCCGTTTAACATTAATTTTTTGCATAATGGGAGTTAAAATTTTAAGGACTTATTTTTTTTTAGAAAAAAAGCTTAAGAACTGAAAATTAAAATGTTTAAGTAGTAAGACTTTTGCCTGTAGGTCTTACAAAGGCTCTGAGCAAATTCCAGAAAGATCTTCGTCCACTCTCTTTCCAGAGTGTCACTGCACTGTTTTAAACACATACATACTGGCAACACCCAGGGCAGGATTTGAAATGGAAATCAAAACTTCTTTCGAAGGGCTGCAGAAATTTATCAGAATTGTCAGAGACCAGTGAAGAGGGTGGTTGCTGGATATTAAAACAAGATGTGACTCCTCTGGTTGTGTGTGCTAATATATTTATGAATTTGGGCAGAAAGATGATCGGACACTTCATCTGTGCCTAATGCAATTTCATGCAGATTCTCACCAGTTGTGACCTCTTTGCGTTGCTCCAGAATGTTATGCCTGAAATAGCTTGCCCTCTTCATCCCAGGATTTTTTATTAGGCTTCTGCTGTGGCCAAAACCTACAAAATCTAACTATGCAGCCTGTGGAGTGCAATGCTTTCTGAGGAATCTAAGTGGAGCCAAAAACCAGGCTCCAATTAGACAGCTTGCTACATTCTCACCATGGAGAGGAGACAGCATGTAAACTACCCATATGCATTAATTATAATCTCCTCCCCTGCTTTCCATTTTTCAGCTTGCCAACTCTCTCTCCCCAAAATGAATTCTCCTGCCCTTCCTTTGTGACTAAGATTAGCAGATTTTGCCCTCTGAAATTAAAAGGAGATGGGCACAGCCAAAAAAGGTCTGTGGGGACCCAGTCAGGCTGGTGTGGGGGGGTTTTGTTGGGTTTTTTTGTTTGTTTGATTTTTTTCACTAAGTCATCAGTGTTTAAGGGTGACAGTGGGGAACAATTAGTGTTTTCATAAAACAGACCTAGGGCTGAGAGGAGAGTAAGAAGCAATATATCTATGGTGAGTAAGCCTCAAGAGCCATAATTTCCCTGTTTGTTTCAGTTCAGATGAGTGCCATCCTGTTGTTTGTTTTATAAACTGTTTAATAAACTGTAATGTTTATTAACAGTAATCCATTAAGATCATCTCCTTTGAGACCTTTCCTGTACAGTCAGTGCTCTGCACTTCAACGAGGAGCCCAGTTTTATTTTCCTCTTGTTTCTTGTTCTGCACCAATTCAGTAACTTTAATGATTTTATCTGAACTTTTATACCATGCTGCATGGAGAAAGAGATCTTAAAGCTGTTTGGACAACCTCTGCCAGCTTCAGACATGTCATACAGAAAAATAATGAAGTCTAAAATATGTGTATGTGAGCCCCATCGTCTGAAATTGTAACAGCTCAATTTCCTTGCTAGGATGTGGGAAAATTAGCTGTGCTATGTCATGTGGTGGATCGAGGTGGGAGGTAGCACAGGTGGTCATAACAACTGCAAAGGTTTTATTACAGAAGGCTCCGCTCATTTTTAATAAAATTGTCCTTGAAACCCAGCTAGCCAGAAATTAATAGGAAGCTTGCAATGATATTTTTTTTTTTCCTCAGGAAAGCGCTCTGAAATTTCACATAGTGAAAATCACTTATCAGTGCATCTAAACCAAGTTTTATTTTAAAATACAGTTTTTAATTAAAGTTTGCAATTCTGAGCCTGCTGCTACCACCTGATATCTTGCTAAAAGGTCACAGCACTGGTGGCATTAATGGCATGAGAACCTGATATAGGAGATTATGAATGTTCAAATTGTGTTTCAGCGCAGGTTTATCATTAGGAGGGGCTGCAGCCATTCCTGGCTGAGGGCAGGCTTAGTGATGGAAGTGAGGTGCTTGTTCTTTGGCATGGCTGTTGTCACAGGAGCCAGGCCTTTTCCTGGGGTGGCTGTGAGCAGGATAGGAACAAATGCTTGTCCGTGGTGTCAGCTCCCCCATTTGAGGAGGTGTTGCCCCAGCAGTGGTGTGGTGGGCAGGGTGGGGATGGAGACTGGCTCATGCCCTAACCTCTGGAGATAAATGACAGGGACAAAAACACCACCTTCCTGCCCCAGCCTTGTGAGCTGTCCTCACCTAGAACAGGAGCTGCTTCATGTGGCTCCTGTCCCTCACTCTTCTCATGACAAAAGTGACTTTGCCTGAACTGGATTGGTTCCAGTTGTATCTTGAGATGTAAACAGAAGATCCTTGAGCTGCTTTACTGCAGCTGACAGCGATAAAGGGGGACTGTGGAGCTTTGGGCGCTTGCCAGAGGACACAGGAGATGCGGCTTTTCTCAGAGTGGCGTTGCACAGAGCTAAAGAGAAGCCAATTTAATTTGGAAGATGTGAAAGAACTTCACAAAGTGAGGCAGGGTATATGTTTTTTGTTGGGGGGTGCTGGCATTGCTGCATTCCAAGCTCCTGAGGCAGCCCAGTGTCACACCTCCTGCCTCTGGAGCGTATCCGAAGAAGCAAAGCACAGTGATGAACTTTGCACAGCAAAGTGAGTAACTTTGGGCTGCCTGAGCCAGCAACCTGAAGCTGCTGCTGTGCAGGGCAGGCAAAGGACAAGGCTTGAAAATGCTCCAGTCTGGCATGGAGGAGGATGCTAAGGAGGCCTTAGAGCCGGTGTTCTCCAGCAGTAAGCACGAGACTAACCGTCCGCAAACAACCCCAAGGATAGATTGGGCACAGCCTTATCACTCTGCTCATAACTCTGAATTACTATTGCTTTAAAAATATATTGGTCTAGTGAAAGCTGAAATTAAGTGGAACATATTGCCACTGCCCTCAGGGATCTGGCATGGAACCATCACTTGAAAGCAGAAATGATCATTTGCAAACAGAACAGAAACCAGAGTTCTGAGAGTCAGAGGCACTCGCTTCAGAACATCTGCCAGATGAGCCATGGCATAAGCTGCAGCGTCAGATATGTGTGTTGGGCTGTTGGGTTTTGTTGCTATTTTCTTTTAAAATTGCTTTTTGGTCTCATATAAAGCCATGAATCCTTGCCAAAGATAGTGCTGAGGGTGAGGATCCAGATGAAGTAATTATGTCTAGCACAGGTCTCTGAGAGAATATATTTCCAAACTTGTGTTATCAATATGAAAGCGAGTCAGCAAGAGATTTTTCTAAAAAGTACAAAGGTGGTCAGAATGCTTCAGAAAATAAACAAATAAATAAAATGGCACCTTTAAAAGGTTTTCATTAAGGAATGCAAAATCTGAGCCATGGCTTCAGCCATATTGAGGAAAACACCATGCCAAAAAATACTACCTGCAATAGCTAAAAGTAGCTATAGAGCAGTATTTTAAAAATAGTCTCCTAGTTTACAAGAAACTGCTTGTTATAAACCATTATTCTTGCTTTTATGAAGTATCCTTTCCTAAAAAGATAAATCAAGTGAACTTTCTAATTTGAAGCCTTGGGAACTGCAACACTTTTCAAAAAGTCTATGGAAATTGGTGGTGAAAAACAGAGGCCTTGGGTAGGTCACAGTGATATCAAAAAGGGACTTTTGTCATTGCAGAGAAATTCTTGCTCAGGCAGAAGAGGTTATGTCAGTGTAAGGTAAAATGGGAGGGAAGCAAAGGTCTTTGTGCCCAAGACAGTTTTATATGGGTAATAACCTCCCCTTGATGAGCTGGCTGAGCCTGGGGACGTGATTCATCTGGTGCTAATGAGCTTTCTGCTGCCTCCAAACAGGTGAGACAACACAGGGTGTCTCAGAGATTAGCTGACTACAGTTAGGAACTTGCTGGAGACTTTTTATTATGCTGACTGCTATTAGGGCTGTGTTTGGTTGAGAAAGGTGAGTGGAGAGGAAAACTGCTATTCAAAGATCTTTGTTCAGAGGTCTGTGTTAGAGGTTCAAGGCCAAGCAATAGATCTTAGAAACTGAATGAGTTTCTCAACACAGCTTTTGTCTTGCTCAGCAGCCAGGAAAACAACCTAAGGATAATGGCTTTTGAGAAAGGTAAAAACTAAATAACTTTCGGTTTTCTCATTAAAACCTTCTCATTATTTAAAAAGATATTCGCCTAAGACAGCAAGCTGCTGTTTTGTATTTCAGACTTCCTCTGAACTTGGGCCTCTGAAAAGTTTATACTGTTAAGCAGACAGAGCAAAAAAATGGAAGGAACTGCTTGCTTGAGGTAACAAAGAACATCCAGGAATTAAATCCAGGCTGCATTATTCCCCCACCTTGCAGGCAGCCTGAGGATGCTGATTTGGCCAGTACCAGGCTACTCTGTATTAGTGAGTGATACACAGGCTTTATACTTGTGAAAAAAAGTACAGTCACTGATAAGAGTCCCGATATGCCTTGTCCTTTTAACAACAAAGTTAAGCAGTGGAGGAGGTTTGCATGTAAATGAGGCTCTCTTCAGGTTTCAAATCTAATCAAAGTGGAATTCAACTTTCTTCTAAAGGATATGCAAACTAGTTGGTCAAACATCCTTCAGCCCCTAAGTTTATCACTGGCCTGACGTCAGTCTGGAAATCCCAACTTTCTTAAGAGATGATAAATGTTATCTGCCAATCTCTTCCACTGAATAAACTCTGTTTGATCTGCATTAATCACACTTGGCAGAAGCTGTTCAAGCCTGCTAGCAGCAATCCTGGTGAACAGCTTGGCATCATTGCTTAATAATGAAGTGGAACAGTATGAAAAAAAACCATGAAGGAGCCTCCTTTTCATTGCCACCCCAAAGTTAATGAAACACATATTAAAATGTATGGTTTGAAATATTCAATAGATCTGAAACTGTCTTCTTGTAATCATATTATTGCTCTCAAGGGCAAAACATATCTCTTTCTTTTTCACTTTTCTGCTAAAATGCTATGTGTCAGAAGTGCACAGAAAGAGAAACACCAGATACTTCTGTAATTTTTAATACTTTTTACAATTTTAATAAACGAGCATTCGATGCCCGGAATTAATCTTCACAAATTTTGCTCAAGAATATTTGAGTCGTTATCTCTTTCTCTCCAACATGATCAAACACAGTTCAGAGCTCAGCAATTCCTCCCATTTTCCTTAGTAAGGAGAGAGGGCCCAGGACAGGTCTGAGCATCACTTCAGCCCAGCAAACCCTGTTTTGGGGTTGGGTCTCAGGATATTTAAGCAGTGACTGGAACACATGCTGAGAACTTCCACAAAAATTCTCTGTCTGGCTGCAGGTTCTCATCCAGAAAATGCTTCAAAACCTTTCTCAGTGACTTCATTTGGGTGTGTGGCTGCACTAAACTCAGTGGGACTGTTGACACAGGGAAAGTCTAGCACAGAAATAAGGAATTGATAGAAACACCTATTAGAGTACCCATGGAGAGTGAGAAATGTGCTCCTGGGGGGTTACATAGTACCTGCCTTGGTTTTGAATAAATGGGAAGAGGAGTAATAAATGGAGTCAGTAGAGAGGGAACTATAGAAAGTGGAGTCACAGCACTGAAAAATGAGATGGAAGAATGGAAGAGGAAAGTGCAGAGGAGACAAAGTGAAAACAGTGAAAATAATTAGTTTGTTGTGGCTAGACTGGGAAAATAATGTTTATTAAGAAGGGAAAGATCCTCTCCAAAATCTCCTGTACAGTTTCTGGCTATGCAGGGCCCACTCAGCAAAGACTTGCAGTGCTCTGCTGAGAAATCTCTCTTGTAAAAAAAGAACATTGGTAAAACTAGCATGATTGACAAAGGAAAAAACACCAATTAATTTTTCCCCCTAAAAAAGATAGTAGACTTCCCCAGAGACATTAAAGATATTTCCATGTTAGGAGTGTGCAGGTATGTAAGGATAACGTGGCTGATCTTCTTTATAAATGTTCATTCATCTGAACTTAAGCCTTGAATTTTTGAGACTAAAAGACAATTTAAACACAGGTTTTTGAAGCATTATCATAATTTTGTGATCCTCTGGGCCTTTTCCTCAACTTTTATTTCTGAAGGTCGGAGTTACTTTAAAACATATTAATAAGTAAAAAAAGGCATATTCCATCCTAGCATTCTAACAGATTCCGTGAATCCATCCTATTAAAACATAAACTTCTTCCTCTAGCCTATAATATACACTACTATTGGGGTTTTTTTCTAATTAAAAAGTGTGTAACTTGAATCCTGAGAGACACACGTGCTTGGAAATCAATCTCGTGTGATAGATTGGCATTTAAGAAAACAAAGAGAAACACCTAAAGAAGTTAAAACCGCTGGAGGCTGATGGGAGTTTGTCTCCTAGCCAACAGCTGGCCATTTCTAAGAATTGACAGCAGTTTTAACCATTGAAAAGTGAGATCAACCTGTGAACACCACCTTAAGATCTAAGTCTGGGAATTTCTTTGTCTCTGTGTTTCCTGGCTGTGAAAGGTAACAGAGCTCTGGCCTCCCGTTCCCTGCCCAGCCCATGCAGCCGGGCGGGGCGGCCGGGAGATGGGGCCTGCGGGGCTTGCCCCGGGCTCTGGCCGGGCCAGGCCGGTTCCTGGCTCAGCTGAAGGTTTTGCTGTGACTGAATTCACCAGAGACTGCTGAGTGAAGAAAGGAAAAAAAAGCTCTTGACCTGCGGCAGGCTGAGACAGCGACCACACTCTCCAGAGCAGCCATGAAGAATCTTCCATTGCAGACAGCTCCAGCCGCTGCTCCGGCAGAGATCACAGAACCATCTACAAAACCTGGGCAAGATTTTAACCTTTCGTTACCCAGATGAGACTTGCAGATTAATCCTTTTATCCAGAGAGAGAAAAAGAGAGTGATCAACATGTAAAGAGAGTTTATAAACTATCAGAGACAGTAAAGAAAAGAATTAAGCTTCAGAAAAGGTAGAGAATCAGGAGATGCTTTAATTAAGCTGAAATATTTTTCTGTTAAAGCTATGGAGATGGACAATAATGTTCTGAAAAAAAACTCCTTTAATTCATGACAGAGTATATTGGGAGGAATGGAGTGTTCAAAGTTTGGATTTTGAGCAAAAGGTGGAGTAATTGTGATACAGTGAGGTGCTGGAACAGAGGGGGGAGAAGTAATAGTTGAAGATTTGGGGCTGCTTGAGGCAAAGAGAAAACTTCTGTTTTCCAGGGAAGCTCACAGAGACAGATGAAGAGAACTTTTGCCTTTGAATAACTCAAAATGACACCCCTAGACTCATGGCCCATACACACGTCAGAGTGATGTGAAATGGGAGGAGTGAACTGATGGCAGAATTTCCAGGCAGCTGGCATCAGAGAAATAGAAAACTATAACAGAAATAGTTTTCTCGTGAAAAACTCCATAGATTAGCAGAAGAAGACTTCTGTTTCTCTACAAAGGCTGATGAAAAGATTCTAGCAGGAACTGGGGACTGTTTTAAACACCAAAGTTCCAAAGTTTCTTGTCTCTATGTTGTCATATGAACAAGGAAATGGTTGGGTAGTGGGGGATAAAGGAGTTTTTCTGGAAGTTTATTCTGGTGTTGTTATTCTTGTAGTTTTGTTAATAAACTTTCTTTATTCCTTTTAAGTTTTAAGCCTGTTTTGCTCTTGTTCTAATCCATATCTCACAGCAAGAAATAAGTAAATTTCCTAGTAATTTTTTAATTACTGCTTTAAAACCATGACATGTAGTAACATTGTAGTTAGAGTAACAATGAACCTCCCTCTTTTTTTCAGGAATTTATTGCATTGCACAAAAGTTTATTACAGAAGGGAAAGACTTAGAATTAATAAAAAAATTAAGATATGAGTGTATAAACATACATTTAGATAAGACATTAGCATGATGTAAGACTTTTTTCTCAAGTTTGTATAAGGCAAGGAAATCAAGGAGTTAATTAAGTTAATCACGTTCTGGAAGATATATCTAAATACTTCAGTTTAGTGCTGGCCACAGAAGCTACTTTCATTCCTAAAACAAACAAGTTAATTACTGAAGTATCACTTGGATACTTGAACTTTCATATTAGACACTTGGAAGTCTGTGAAAATATTTAATTAATTAGTATTGGGCCAAAATATTCCCTATTAATGGTAACATGTGTTTTCTTTCTTGCAAACACCTGCACTGATGCCTCATTAATTTATAGGGATTTGCTACATATTCATCTCCCTGGAAATACACTTTTGGCTATGCCCACAAATAACTTACATTTTTAATTCTATTTCATTAAAGAATTGCAGTATCCATATGGCAATATATATGTAATGCATTCTATATTAATTCAAATTACTCTCCCCTCTCTAAGAAACTGTCAGTTTAATGAGACATCACAAATAAAGTGCAATCTGAAAAAAAAATCTCTCACCTATAATTGCTCAAAGCATGCATTCTCTCTCCAAGCTTCATTTTCACTGCATGTGTAATGTTTTTAAAGTGGTGTTGAATGTAATGCAGAGTAATTTTACTCTGAACACTCTTCACTTCCTGGCTCAAGTTTCCTTCTTGATATAAGAGGTAAAAGTTGAAATTGCTTCTAGACATGTAGGGAAAGCACTAGAATACAGATTAAATTCTTTACAAGGTTTTGATAAGTCAGGAGTCCACTATCTCAGAAGCAGTTAGGCTAATCAACAATGAGACAATATTAATTAATTCATGTGCTTGCACTGGGGCATCCTTTTGCAAGCTTATGTATAAATACACGTGTACATATATATAAATATATGAAGATACTGAGGTCACATTCTTTTGTCTCTGTTATTCAAAGGAGCATTTTCTAAAGCCTATACTAAAAACTGAATCTGACCACAGGAAGAATATAATAAAAGCAAAGAATGTATATTACAAGAAAGAAATGTATGAAAGAAGACCTATCAAAGAAGTATGGACCCAGAATAAGGGCCAGTACAGAAGTAAAACATTATGGATAAAATTTTCAAAAGTATTTCATTCCCAGGTTCCAAAATGGTAGGCTACACTGAATTGAATTTTACATCCATCTCCTGGAATCTGCTCTCAGACAAATTTTAAACCCAGCAGTCTGAAAGCAACTATTGCCCAAGTGCATTTTTGTTAGGAAGTTTTGTATCTAAATGTAGGTGGTGAGACAAAGAGTAGTTTATAATGGCATGATATATACAAATTGGTAACCACAGTGTCTCAATTTTATTTTTTTTTAATGTTTTTAGGGTGTTGTGTAAATGGCAAGGTTCCTGCACTTTCAGTTCTCCTAAAACAACTCTATGGTTGGAAAAGGATAATTTATGAGGTGCGGTGTCATTTTGGAAACAGGCAGCTTTTAGTATCAATCTGAATTTTTCACATAAAGGGTAAAAATTGTATTGAGTAATATAGAACACAGAAGACCTTTTCAAAGGTTAATGTAAATAGCAGGAAACCATTTACACCTTACTTTTTTATTATTATTTTGTTTATTAGGATTAAAGGACTTATTGCTGTTCTGAAGTGAAACTTCAGGACCGTGGGGAAGGAAAAAATCTTTGCTTAGGAATTTGGGTACTGCTTATAGACACATGCTCTATGGTGTAAAAACCTGAGGATATTGCTACACAGGATGCTTAAAAACTTGGAAGATGATTGGCAAGTTGGAAATCTTTCCTTGCTTCAAGATAGGTTTTATTAGCCAGGTATTTATACCTTAAAGAAAATGGTTATTATTTATGAATAAATTCACTTAGCAAATAAAAATTAAAATGGTAAGTACTCTGCTGTCTTTCTTCCAAAACCATCTTGTCATTTCAGGATAGCCAGGACTGTGAAGGACCTGGAGATTAGGAGGTGATCTCAGGATAATGAACAATGAATGCATGTGCATGCTGACTAGATGGACTCGATCAAGATGCTACAAATATCATTGTCAAGGAGATGTAAAAGTGGTGGAAACACACTTCCAAAGATGGCTCATCAGGATTCCTTCTGAGCACATTTTTTGTCCTCATTTTCTGCTGTAATCTTTGATGTGGACAACCAAATCATTCCCCAGATTTTAACTTCACAACAGGCAGCTGGAATGCTGAGGTAAATGTATTTATCTTTCCAAGGGAATGAACCAGTCATTGCCAATGAGAGCCCGAGGGCTACCAGTCTGGATTTTCCTCCTGTATGGATTTGACACCCTGGGTAACCTGCCAGGTCTCTCTCCTCACCTCTTTTTCTTTTTCTCAAGTCTCAAGTTTGCTGTTGGTGTTCTCTGGTGCTTGTAAAACCCTGTCAGTCCTGGTGAGCACAGTTGTGTTTTTACTGTAAGCTTATCTAGAACTTCTGACAGAACTTGAAGTGTAAACAAGTAAACAAACAAACAAATAAGTCTGGTCAGAGTGATGGCAGATTCATACTTGAAGCTGACAGTGGCTCAATTTTTTCCAAATAAATGCCAGCTTTCTTTGAGCAAAATCACATTAGAGTAGATAAAATGACATGAGAACCTTTAAAAAAACCAAGCACAGCATAAAAATGCATTGTCACTTAAAAATCCCAATTAAAAACTAAATCGAAACAGACATAGTATACTTGAAGTGCTGGATCACACATGCTGCAGATAAAATTAAGAAAGCATCACCTGACTTGTGGAACAGAAAAGAAACCTTATTTGAACGTAAACAAATGAATCTGACAAGATTATTTTTGGCCTGTTTCTAAAGAAAGAGAAATGCAGACAGCTGACTACAGCAAATGCATTCAGAAGCAATGGCTAGAATCATTGCTCTTGATAATTATAAACAGTTGCAATTTTTTTTCAATGTCAAAATATATAATGACAAACACCCAGGAGTAATATTTCCTTTTCTTTGACATATGGGAAATTTTTAAACTTTTATTTTAACAGTGAGAATTATACTGTGGAATTCAGAATTTGGAAGAACATGGATTTGAACATGTTCAGCTACAGTTTTAATATTTCTTTTAATACAAGTAGCCAAGATTCTTTCACCTCTTGGTTTACCCTCACATATGGTCATGGGTCCTCCTTGCAATTATTTCATATCTTTATTACTTAGGGGGAAAAAAAAGCATCAAAATGTGAATGTGTCAGAATTCTGATGGTGAATACAGGGACCTCTTTTGGCAGTGTTACAGCTTTGTAAAAATGCTTGCCAAAAGATGTGATAAGATTGATCTTCTCTCCAGGGAGAGAAAGAGTGACGACACGCAGAAAGACAACATGAAAACACCAAGGTCAGGAAAGAAGGAGTGGAGCCTCAGGTGGAAGGAGAATGAGGAGATGCCCTAATGGGGCTGAAAGTTATTTTGGTAGAGCCATGGAGATGGACAATGGTACACTGAAATATCTCCTTCAATTCATGAGAGAGTATGGGGGGATGAAGCGTTCAAACTGTAGATGTGAGCAGAGGCATCCCCTGATGAAGCCAAGCAGATGCTGGAGTAGCTGTGATCCCGTGAGAAGCTTGAACACAGAGAGAGAGAGATGAGAGTGATGAAGACCCTTTGCCCCCAGGGAGAAAAGAAGAAAATCTCTGTTCCCAGAGATGATCACAGAGACAGATGAAGAGAACCTTTGCCTTTGAACAAGTTCATCCTTAAAATAATACCCCATGAGTTCATAGCCCATGGACACACCTGTAGCAGGGCTGTGAAAATGGGAAGAATTTCACTATGCAGAACTTTTCCAGGGCAGCTGCTATTCATGGAAGGGAAAAGCCATGAGAAAAGTGTTTCTTGTGGAGGTCTCCATGGCATGACAAAAGAAAACTCCTGAAAGACCATTGTATAGCTGGTAACTGATTTAACATCCCAGGCTTTGTCTCTACGAGGTCAGTTGGGAAAGGAAAGAAGTTGGGCAGGGGGTGAAAAAGTGATCTGAGGGCTTTATTCGGATGCTTCTTATTCTTGTAGTCCTGCTAATAAAGTTTCTTTATACCTTTTATACCTGTTTTGCCCTTCTCCTGATGCATATCTCACAGCAAGAAATGAGTAAGTGCACTGGTGATTTTAGCCAATGCTAAATCCACCACATTATTTGGTACATTGGCCAGAAAATGAAAAATTGGCGAGACTAATTTTTCTACATTGCCACATCACATCTCTCAGTCAACACAGATTCCCTTTAAGAACCTTGGCTACTATTTCTTCAGGGAGTCAATTTGATTGCTCATAGGCTTAGGAGCCCACACAGCAGATCTTCCTCTGATTTTACTCATGGGATTTTCAAACACTTCCCAGATTTCTGGAGATAAACTAGACAGATATATGTAAGCTGATTTGATTATTTGTTATGACAAGGTTAATTTGATTATTATGACTTTGAGGTTTTGAGATCCAACTCTGTCATCATTTATCTTGGCAGGTGATGCTTTTTTTCCTAAGAATTTAAAAAATAGCACCAGTCCAGGGGTAACTGTATGTCTGACTTCCCACAGTGTTTATTCCAAGGTATCTCACTTAGGCATCTGACCACCAGCAATCTCCTTTATTCCTGTGCCCTTCGTCCCTTGCTGTGAAGATGGGTTTATGAATTAAGCCCCTTGCCATAATCAGCATAACAACTCTGAATTTAAGTTACTGTTTGCAGTTGCTGTTGTTTCTCAGGGCTGACAGAGTTAATGGCAGCCTTCATAAAACACATCAGGGTTTTTTTTTCCTGTAGTCAAAATAACTGCAAGGAAAAAAACAGTGAAGCTAAGAATAAAATGATTAAACGAGCATCTTTAAACAAGGTGTGATACATAGCAGGTAATAGCTGTGAAACAATTGAGACCTTGTTTGACAAAAACACATTCTTGCTTTGTCTTCAGATACATGTCCTGCTGTGAGCTCATGGCTAATTGTTTAAAGTATTTCCCTCCAGCCTCTTCCTTTATTTTTTTATTTTTTATTCTTTCTATATTCAGGACCAGTAAGAGCTACTGTTTCACACTGGTACAAGCAGTCAAGTCTGAACAAGAAGCAGACTGATCCATTCCTTGTAGTCCTTCTTAAAGTCCTTGTCCTATAGCAAAGGACACAGAGAAGTTTCATCTTTAACTGAGTATGTGGAAAAGAGAACCAAATTTTCCGTGATGTAATTGCACCTGAGCTTTTTAATAGAGACAATGAAAGGAGCATACATTTGTTATTGACTGGGGAAGGAAAGCTAAATGCTCTGCCATCTGGGGATTTTATTGAGCAGCACTTTGAAATATTCTAAAATGAAAGTGAGCAGCCTGATCCATGTCTTGGCAACCGAGAGAATGATTTGAATTAAATTTTCTACTCTGGGTTCTAAGACAGTATTGGTCATCATAACCTTGGAGGTAAAAGAGGTGTAATTGCTTTCCTGCAATTACAGGTGGAGTTCATATAGGAATAGCTCCTAAAAAAGGCGAGGGAGGTATCCACCAACAGCCAACTATTGCAAGCCAAATTATCTGCCCAAAGAAACAGATAAAACCCTGTTGACACTAGAGGAGTTTTATCCATTTAACAATAGCAAAGATCTGCCTTCTCACTGAGGTTTGTTGTCGTACGCATTCTGCCCTGGGGTCATTCTGTAATTACTATAGAAAATAGTGTACTTACTTGATAACTTCTTCCAGCAGAAAAGCAATTAGCCTGCCAAGTGACTTGATGTTCCTAAGAAGGTACTGGAGCTTTGGAGGCTGGAGGTTTCAGCAGAAATAAGTGGAAGTGAAAGAGGGAAAAAGTCTGGCTGGCAGAGCACACAGGAGAGGTCTGGCTAGGGAGATAGAGATGGCCACTTCAGGAATTAGAGTTCCCAACAAAAACTCAAAGCTTTGATGCAATACCAAACTCAGAAAAACACTTTGCTGCCAGCTAATGGTACAGGGTCCTTGCAATAGGGAGAAAAACAACTGGAGATTTTTCCTGAACAATTTGCTCAGGCTATTCTAGGCTGGTGAGCAGTAGCCACCTCCTACAAAATCAGTTGTCACATCTTTCTGATCCAAAGTATTGGTGCAAAAAGGAAAGATCCTTCTGTACACAAGCATTATTGCCTCATGAATGTCATTACTAATGTGTAAAATGGTGCTTGACCAGTGCTTCAGCCAAAGTTTGCTGGATTAGGATGGTGCTGGTGAAATCTCAGTTTATTGGGCACAAAGGCAGAGATGGAAATGTTCATGGATATCTCAGATTGTTGCAGTATTGTTATCAAAATAGCACAAAGTGTTATTATTTTGTTATGGAAATCAAGACAATTTCTCTCAAACAGAAAATAGATGCAACACATGATGGAGTGTGCAACGTCTGAAAAAACTGCTTAGGTGGTTGGGAATTGAAGAATAAATTAAAGTGCAGCACCCCTAAAGAATAATAACCATTTTTTGACTCTATTAGAGGGGAAAATGATTTTGCAAAGTGTGATTTACCTGGTTCCATAGAGCAGGCTGAATTGCAAGCCTCTGTTGCATTTTCTTTTCTCTTTATAACTCTCAAAAAACAATTTCGAATCAATATGATGTGGAATATTGGAATGTCAGTATCTATTGAAAATAAACTGTTTTATGCTGATCTGATCTAATTAAAATCAATGCAGATATCTTTAGAAAAATGTTTTCTTTTGGGGATGAAGCCATATAGGGTTATTGGGTAAATAAAATGCTCCCAATTGTCTACTTTTTTAGAGAAAATGTTTATGTGATTGAATCTCTGTTTATCGATAGCTAATGTTCCTTTTTATTCCATGCAAACTAGAATAAAAATGAAAATACTCATAATTCACACTAAAATTTATTTTAAGAGATGAGACTACATGTATATAAAGATGTAAAATAATTTTTTTTCAGACTGAATATTACTGACATTAGTCAGAACAAATAGAATATTAAGTCCACATATAACTAAAAACTGTATGTTTTTAGATGCAGGAGAAATATTAGGATTGCATTTCCCTATCTACTTTCAAAGAATGAAAACAAAACACCAGCCAGTTAAAAACACAAACTCAATTTTAAATCCCAGTCAAGTTCCTAGAAGGCTCCTGCCAGCCTGATTTGAGTTTTGTAGGTCATTGTAAATTTAAAAGAAAGCAAATCTGTGTGATGCAATGCCTCCGAGGAGATGAGGATCCAGACTAGATCTAAAAAAAAAAGGAGGGTTAATTTTTTTCTTCAAACTGTAATGCACATTATCTAAGTTCATTAATTCTTCTTGAAATCTTCACTTTTTACGGTAAAAAGAAGGGAGGAAGTGGGAAACAGTTGCAGTTTTATATTTTTTAAGAGAAACTTTTAAAATCCGTTTTCACTTTCATTTTAAAAGGAGAAATATACTTTCTGTGTTCAAGAAAGTAAATCCTGGTTATATTTAAGTGGCCATCAAGCTCTGTAGTGACAATGACCCCAGTAAGAGCAGTTTCAAGACAGAATTCACTCCATGGACCAGCTCAGAGGATGTATGACAGCAGGAGTTCTCACTACTCCTCAGAGGCTGCAGCTGGTGGGAGGCTTCCTGAGGGAGCAAGAGAAACAGGAGCAAAAGAAATGCAGGATGTCTCATAAGCACCAATGATTTTATCCTTTCCTATTTTCTAGCTTTTGTTAGAGCAAAACAGCAGATTCGTGTGTAGGGAACCTACAGATCTCACCTAAAAGGGTGAAATCTCCAAGGTGAGGAAAACACAGGTCAAGTTTTATAATAGACACACAGTTTTGAGCGTGTATCATTTCTCTCATTAGATGTAAGAACAAATGGAATGAGCTAGTTAAGTTCTGCTGCAAGCCTGTCATTGGTGCAAACTGGGAGTAAGAGCTGTAGCCAGCAGAGTTCAGTCTGCAAGTATTTGACATCCATATGCAATGTCAAATAATTTTCTAGGGCCAGATAGTCATGAATAAAAGTTCATAGATTAATTCCACAGTTTTCTCTGCTACAGTTTTTAATGAGTTCTCTCACTTAGAGATTTACATAAGGCAGCCTGTTAAAAATTAAATTGAGATGCTCCCACCATGAATCTGAACATGCTGTAACATCAAACTCTGCTAGGGCAAAGTAAACTTTTAGAGATATTTTTTCAGCAACATTTAATTTTTGCATTGGTTTTGGAATGCAATTTAATGACACTTTTATGATCTTGTCCAGGTTCTTTAGATACCTCAAAAAAAACATTGTTTTCAGCCTACATCCTGCTGTAATGACTTGTACATGTATTTGTCCCACATATTGCCCTCAGCCCCTTCACTGTAAAGTATTAAACTTTAAATGGTGAAGCTTGTACAAGGTAGGCTGTGTGCATTCACAGGGAAAAAAAATGTTTTAAGGCAATTAAGTCAGCTAATTGTGAGAGCACAAGTTGGAGTAATGCTTGTCCTCTCACTATAAAAAGCTGTACCCAAGAGGAAAATGTCACAGGATTATCAGAGGTGACTCCTGATACAAGGTGGCTTGCCTGCATTTGTTATTTCCAGCTGTGGAAGTTTTACTAACTGCCCCTCTTGTAAATCACTGTGCTTGCTTTGATGCTTCTCCTGCTTTTGATTGTATTTACAGCAGCTTTTCTTCTCTCATTCCACATGCACTCCCAAATTATCCATCCTGGCAGTTGTTTGCAGTGAGCCAGCATCACAGTTTTAATGAGCTGGTTTGTGGAAATGTTGTTTGGTTTGTTTTTTTCTCTGAAGACATATCAGGCATTGCAGACCTCTAATTAGTGGTACTTATAGTTAAAGTTCAATAGTCAAGTCTTTTGAGGCATTAAGAGATTATATTCTTTAATAGCTCTGAAATGAATGAAAAGCATCCTTTTTGCTTCTCATTTCTCAGCTTTACTGATATCAGGATATAATTTGGTGTCATGGCATGTGTGCATTATGTCTTCAAGAGGCTATACAGGTGCATTGGCATGTCACCAGAACAGGGAGAAAGCTCCTGTCTATCAAAGAACAATGAAACACAAAAAATTGAGTGAATCAAAATGAATGTGTGTGTGTGTGTGTCTTTGTTTCTGTAAGGGAGAACTTCTACTTTTTTATCCTTGGCTATGATCTTGCAATAGATCAAGTTGTCCCTTCTCTTTCATTTGACTGACAGCAGAGCCAACACTCACTGAAACTTTCTTTTCATTCCTCACGTTTCCTTTCACCTTTTTTTTTAACTTCATTTTTCTCTCTTCCTCTCCAGAGATCCATCACAGCAGAATGCAGCTCCCAAGTGTAATCTTTGATTTGTTTGGCAGTGTATGTCTAAATCAAAGAGAAGGGGCAGAAAGTATCCTGACTGATGTGCAACCTTATAATGATTTTCTTCCATAATCCCTCACAGAGTGTCATTCAAAGAAAAGCTAAATAATTACTTTAAAACAAGACCTCAGAGTTTCACGATGAAGTTCTGCATGTCAAAAGCTCATTCTGTATCTCAGTTGCAAGAAATAGTCTATCTTGTCAAACAGTCAGTCAGTTAAAGAAAAAAACAAACAACCAAACAAGTCAAAATATAAAACAAGAAGGATCCAAAAACTTGAAACATTCTCTAACAAATCAGTGATCCCAGCTAGTTGGAGGAGTCATAGAAATTGATCCCAGATACCCCAAATATCCCTTTTTATGATTAATGTGTTAGACCAAAAGTCAATGAATACTGCCTTGAGTTACTTTCCCACCAAATTAAGGGTATTGAGTTGTCAATACACCTCAGGCTTTACAGATCTTATCAGATGTAGCTAAAATCTGCAGTGTAAGAGCTTTTTTTTTCTACCGTAGTGTTCAATTGAAGAGCGATTTCAAGTGTTTGTTGTCAACATCAAAAGCATTCAGCAAATTTTAGACCCTTTTTTAATAGAGTTGCTTATGTTTTGTAATTAAGGAGTACATTTATTTATCTGTAAGGTTTGCAGTTCTACTTCCAACACATCTCTTTACCAGCTGTATCACTTTGCTTGCCCTATTGCAGCATATTTTGGCACATTTAAAGAAGAACCCCTCAACCCTTGAGTGCAGCTCTCCCAGGTTCTAAGCCAGTGTAAAGGAAACATCCCAGCACATCTGCACGAGCTACACTCTTGTGATAAACTTGTGCCAGAAGAAAAGGTGTCAACATCTACATTTCTTCAAAGGTGAATTAGTTTTCTCTCTCTCTCAAGTTCTTCAACATTTTTTTTATATACTTTTGGCTTTGGTCATGTGCCCTGCTGGACACACTCAAGTGCCATATGAGAGGAACACTTGAAAGCTGCAGCCTGAGCCATCAATCCCCAAATGTCCATTTTAGTCTGGAGACCCCCTTGGCACCCAAACTTTTATCTTCTAAGCTGTTTGAGTTCTGTGAATACCCAGCAGCACAGCCAGGCCATCATGCCTTGAGCTAATGGCAACAATTTCATGCCCTAAGATCATTTTCTACGCTTTGAGAAGTTTGTTCTGCTGGGCACATTCAGTGTATTGCCGTTGCAATTATGGCAGTGATGGGCACTTCAAACCTGTAACCAGAGGAAATTACATCAGTCTCTAATTTTTGAACAACTTAATAACTTGCCTCCCATCTGGGGAATGAAAGACTTCCTTTCCTAAATATCACCTTCTATTGCTTTCCTACAAGATAGTCATCCTCATGAATAATTAGAATCACACTTGTCCTCATGTCCCCTTTACTGTCTGTTTGGCCCTCTGAATCTCAGATATTTCTGTAGTATGGTGGCAATGAAGTGTTTCTTTGCCTCAGACAAGTGAACATCTCTCTGCATAGAACATCACACAGGAAGGGCAAAGCTATGACCTCAAACATCTTCTGACCAAGGAAGATCAAGAATTGTACTTCTATCCTCAGGTAGTTTTATCTTGGCATAATTGTAGGGCAGCAATAAAAAGTCACATTGTTATCCTATTGTCCTAAAACCCAGTCAGCCTCCTCAAAAATTCACTCTGTGTACACATACAGGAATGTATTTCCTATTTAGATTATGTAGATGACAGCCCTGAGTCAACATTTCACATGCACATTTATTTTCGGGAGCACCTGTGCTGTTTGGGGCGCTGTGAGTCTCACTGTTAGTTGGAAGTCTCATTTCCTTTGTTCACTTAGGAGAGACTTTTGGCCCTAAGCTGAATTTATGAGCACAGAATTTGGCACTAGGTTGCTCTGGTTTTCTATTTGCCCACATTGTAAATGCAACGAGAAACCCAGATTGCTGAACTATGGACATGGCCATCATTTCTGCCAGACTTCACTGTGCTGTACTAAATAATTATGCAAGCATGAAAAAAATAGCCATGGAGACAACGATGAAAGACCTCAAAGTACCAAAGGAATGAAAGTTGATTTCATTATCTTTTCTATTAGAATATTCAGAAATATTCTGGAGTACTCTATGGAATAATTAAAATACATGCTTATTTTATGTCCATATACCATTTAAAATTATATAATAACATAATTATCAGTTATACTTTTTTTTTTTTCATGCTGTGTATATGTGAGCTAGACTTTGCTGTTATTAGTAATTCAGCTGGTGTGTAAAATTATACAAGACTGAATAAAAATAGAATCCAGCTTGTAATGCTTTTTGTATTCAAATCATCCCAAAGCATTATATAGAATATGTTGTTGTAAGGTATCATTAAAGACCTCCCATTAACTAGGAAAAGCTTTTTGATGGCTTCAAAGATAAATGAGAAGTTTCTTAACATAAGACTAAAAAGAAAAAGCACTCTCAAACAAATTTATCCTACAGAGAAAAAGCTGGGGAGATAACTGGCTTTTGTCCTCTCTTAGTCAATAGATACCATTAAATCTCTAAAATCATATTAAACAATATTTTAGGAAACTGACTTAAATCCACAAGGGGAATAAAAAGGAATGAAGGCAGATATTTATTCTGAAATTTCATACTATTGCAACTGTATTTCAGAGGCTGATGACACACCATGAGCATGTTATTATTCATTTTGGTCAGACAGCAAGGGTTAAGGTAGGAATATCATCCCAGGCATTAGCCATTAATCTGGGTATCTCATTGCTTCACTAAGGTTTAGGTTATACAGATAATAACTCCAGGCCATATTCTGACACCTTTATTCATGCTGAATGGCATCTGAGGCAGCATCAGGTCCCACAAAAATCAGAGGGTTATTTACAGGGAAATGCATTTGTCAGTGTAGCAGAATATTGTCCTTTGGCAACATCTGCAGATGGAATTGTGCTGTAAAACATTACTGCACCAGCCAGAGCAGGGTGTCATAATGGCTTTGTATACAAATTTAAAGCAGATTCTGAGATAGTGGCTCCTGATAATGTCATTTTTCTCTCTCTTTCAATGTGTGATTCCTTGCCACAGAGGTGCAATGACAGTACAACACTAACATTTTATCAAAGAATGACAGTCAAACCACGGATAGGAGTTATCAAAGTTATAACACTGAGACATGTTTGGGACTCAAAGTCAGGAATAAATTTACTGTGTTGATCTTAAAAACTGTTTTAGTTCAATGTAGAGTGCTTTGTGATTCTGCACCTTCTTTTCATAGTTGTATGGTTTTATTGCTATATTCTGCCAACAAAATCACAGTCAATTCTTTTAAAACGTACTTTAAACTTCTTTTGGAAGTAAATTAGACTCTTTTGCAGCCATTTCAGTCTACTTGAGTCTGTGTGATAGCCATAAAATTTGAAGATATGATTGTAAGGCTTCTAACTGTAATATTTGCAAATGGTGAGTCCCACTTTAATAATCTCAAAGAACTGCACTTACAAGAAACCGATTTTTGGGGAAATTAAAATAGCAGAGAAAATAAATGGCAAAAATTATCAATGGAAAACCTGCATTTCAAGAGACAACAGAAATAACATTTTATTTGATTTAGTCAGATATCCAGTTTCAGCACGATGATAATAGTTTGTGTAATCAAAATCCCTCACATCAACAGCTAATAGAAAATAACCAAATGTTATTGTGTACTTCCTGATAGGACAAAAATGAGTGCACACCACGTACTCTTGCCAGCAGATGATCAACTTTGACTTCAAGAACAGGAGCTCCAGGGGAACCTTGGGCCTGACTTTAGGCATCTCTGCCATTTGTGGTGCTACATCTGTGTCTTCAGCAAGATTCCTGAGGGAGAGACAGGTGCCTGTGTATGTGAGAACATCCCAGGATGTCTTATAAAGTACTGAGGGAAATGAAGTAGAAAAATCCCTCCACTGCTGGCTTTGTCTTTCAGAGGTTTCCAGCACTGCAAACACCGTGGGGAGGAGGTGATCAGATGTTGATGGGAGCTGCTCTGCTCTCCCAGGCGATAGTTGGTCCTGTAGTGCTGCACAGCATGTTATCAAGCTGCCAAGGTTAGAACCAACATTGTCACTTTTGTTAACACAGGACAAAAAGCTTGTATGAGCTGGGAAAACCTTTCTGGAGCCTTTCCAACATTTCTGACCCCAGGGGTCAGACCTCTTGCTTGAGAGTGTTGAACCCTGTTAAGATGTGTGGACTCCTGATGAGAGCTCTCTGGACAGAAGTTCACAGCCCAAAAAGTGAGGTATTTGAACGGCCCCCAGCTCCTTTTCAGGAGCTCCCAGTCCCTGTCTGGAGTAAAGATGGGTTCATGCTTTGAGGAGAGGTGTAGTGGGCATGGGGATTTATCAAGTGTGCTGAGGAGAGTCATCAGGCACTGAAACACCCCAGAGGACATCTCCCATCCACTCAGGCAAAAAAGTTTGAATTTTGATTCAAGGTGTTTCAGGAGCCTTGCTTTTTCCCATGCTGAGAACTTCTGCACCACTTCGTTTATCAGTCATGGACAAAACAGTTGTGGCCACAAAACGTGATCTCATTCACACCCTCCTCCATCAGCCAGTTCACCCAGCAGAACCTTTCCTGATTCACCTTCCTGGTTTTCTCATTCTCATCACCTGTGAAGGGGATTTTAAGGGAAACTATTAGATGATCCTCAGAATGTTTATGTGCTCCTTTGCTGTGCTGATATCATGCTGTCAGCCTCTGTCAGTCTTTCGCTGTTACCCAACAACTGCTGTCTCCTCTGAAGGTCTTTTGTGTTTTCTGTCTCTACTGCTGCCTTCTTTTCCTTGTCTTCCCTTAGAAACTGCTCATTTAGCATATGAAAATGAGATTTTAAAACTTGTCTGGCTGTGAATCTTTTTCATGGAATAACACTGTATTGTCCATTACATGAAGGTGACTGGGTCTCTTGTCCCACTCTGTACCATCTGCTGCTGCTGTCACTTTGCCAAGTTTCTGCAGAGCAAATAGAAGTTAGAGTTTTTCCACCCAGCAATGGAAAAACCTTACCCTGCCCCTCAAAACAACTAAAACAATCTGCCTGAAAATCCCCTCTCCTTTATCCCAAATATGTGAATCCACATCAAAAATTGTTCCAAAGGAGACACAAGAAGTTTTGAAAATGTCGTGTTACATCACAGAATGATGACAACATCAAAAAATGTGAAGAGTTGTGCAGCTTTAAGATTAGCTGAAACTAAAGGCAGAACTTTTAATTAGAATCTAGATAGTGAAAACAGCACAGCTACTGAAACCAGAGCTAAAATCAGCTCTTAGACAACTATTTTGTAAGAAGCTCCTATCAACTTTCAGCAGAAACATTTGCACAGATCCAGCTCTGAAACTCAGCCTGGATTTGCAGGAAGTCATGTTTGATTTTGATGCTGGCATCATTATCAGTTAGAACTGACATAATTTCTGTCATTCCATGCTATGAGGGGAATGGATATCATCAGCAGCATGTTAGGATGGTTAAAAATATGAAAAGTTGTAAGTACAATTACCTTACAATATGATCAGATTACACTATTGGGTATTATACTACTTCATGCCATGCACAGTGCCACAGATGGAAATTTTAATTTTTACTGTTGATAAATTATTACTTTATTACTTCCTTAAAGTTTTTCATTCTCCTTATGGGAGAGTTCCAGTGAAACAAATGTGAAGTGAATGGAGTTGAAATGTGCAGCGTGGGTGGTGAAACAGCCAGGTTGATCACTTTGTTCTGGGTTTAGTGGTTGTAGACAATTCTCTTCAATTTATTAAATGTTAAGAGTGTACATTAAAATAATTGAGACCCCAGAAAGTGCAAGGAACAAAAGATAGGACTTCCTTTGGTAGACACAGAGGTACAAATATTAATGCTTAATACAGGTAAAGTAATAAATTGTCTGCTAAACAAATCTGACTGCATTGGGAGCCTGAGCCTTTACAGGAATTGATACTAAAGCCAAATTAATTTGTTTTCTCTTCATAATGTGAGTAATAGGAGAGAAAAGCAAATTGACCACTTCTATTGTGGGTTATTAATTAAATTCTGTGTCTTAAGACATTGTCCCACCACAAAAGGAAGTATTTTCAAATAAATGAGTAGCCTATAAGTATATACATATATATATACTTTACTAACATTGACTTGGATACATTCCTGCCTACTACTATGTGCCTGTGCTTTTAAAATTTAAGGCCATGTTTGTAGTTAATCCTCTTTAACACAATTGAAATTTCTAAAACATTTGCTCTGAGATTCTGCATTAAAGTTTAGTAGTTGAACTTTTGTCTGGCAATCAAAGAACCACTGCATCATATTGATTGCCGCTGCCAAGTACCTCTCAGTCTTTAGGACTGAGCAATTTTCTTGAGGAATTGGAGCTAACTAGGGCCAGTACCAGCTCACCTCTGTCTCAGACTCTGCCTGTTTGTAAAAGAAACTTCTCCAATGACTTGAAGTCTTTGATCTGCAGACTGCTTCTCACAGAAAGCAATAATTTAAGGGTTAATCTGCCTTATCTATTGCCTCTCTTTAAGATGATCTCCAAATTCAGCTCACAAATCTAAGTCTAAGACTTCTCTGACTGCAAGGCTATTCCACAGTCTTAACCCTACTTTGCCCCCTTTATTCTTCCAACAGATCCACAGTGATTTGATTATAGGACTTTTTAATAGGACCATCACCATCCAGAGTATAGTCCTATGTGATTTTGTAAATACCTGTGATCTTTGACTAAGGATATGAGAAGTGCCTGCTCTCATCAAAACAGAAGAGTTTATGCACTTCAAAATCTGATCACTTTTATGCTACAACACCTTCCCCAATCAAAAACATCCTCTCTCCCATAAGATCCTTCCAAGTTAAGGGGATTCTGGGCAAAATAACTTGCTACAGCAGGACTTGCTCCTCTGGCCATTGATGTGAGAGAGCAGAGTGGCTACAAGAAGATATATTCTGTACAATGCAGAGGCCAATTTAATCTTATGAGGTGCAGGCATCAACCTTAAGATGCCATGTTGAAAACAGTAATAAAATTTAGTCAACAGAAGAAACAAACATATTTATGAAGTCTTGGCCCCATTGAAATCAATGGCAAAGCTTCTATTAACTTCAGAGCAGTCACTTTCCAAATTCTGTAAAGTACAGAAAAATGGGGCCTGAGAAATAGCTGCACCACCCAGACACAAAAGGCCAGCTGCTCCTTTCCCCCTTAAGGGCAGTTTCTTGGATCCATCAGCCCCTGCCATCAACCTTCCAATTTGTGCCTAAGATCACAGGTAACATCACAAATGATGTTGTGTTTTCCTTCTGTTAAAACTGTCTGCTTTTGAGCTGCCTGAACAGCCTGAACCACCCTAGGACAGAATAAAGCAAATGCTCCCAAAGGTACCCCCCAGCCTCCAGTGATGAGATGAAATCGGGATTGATCCCTTCCATTCACATCACCATCACTGAACGTTTTTCTTGCTGTCCTTTGAGGCCAAGCCTCACAGCTCATGGGGTAAAGATGTTTGCAAGCAGCACAGGATCACCCCAGCTGAACCCCTGTTCTTTAGCAGTGCTGTGAATAGTACTTCTGCTGGAGTTTTGGTTGGTTGGTTTATTTGTATGTTTTCTTTTTCTTTGTGGCTTGTTATTTTTAAATATCGTATATGTGCTTGATCTCTTCTCCTCTTAAATAAATAGCAATGGCTCTTGGGAAGTCAAGAAGGAGAACAAACAAAGTTTGTTAGCACTAAAGCCTTTATTTTTGTCATCCTGTCAGCTCTACTACATGACAGGAGATAAGGTTTAGATGAAACAGCAGGACTGATCCTACATCAAAATAAGGAATGAACCCTTCTGCTTAAAACTGTGCTTATATGAATACAGCCATTGAATGGTAAGTGGATCTTTGAAGCCAAAAGCTTAAAAGTAAGACTTCAGGTATTTAAAAATACCCACACACATATGAGCCTTTCTAAGAATTTGACACTTTGTTCCTACTGCGTTGTTGGTGACAACTGGATGGCCGACCAAGCGCTCCAAGCACAAACATCCCAAACAGCAAATCCATAAATAACTGCATCAAACAGTGCAGAGAGGACTTGGGAGTTCTCTTCTCTGCAGACATCTCTAGTAGTTTAAAAACAAACAAACAAAAACCCAAAAATACATCCCCTACATGCTATTGAGAAGAAAAAAGGATACATGAGGCAGTGAAAACTCATTACAAGTATCTCAGTGAAATTTTGTAAGACCTTTTTGGCCATGGGTGCTGATTACTCAGTGCTGTGACTTTCCTTAGAAACTTCTTGTTTCATTTGGCTAGTTTGTGTATTTAGTGTAACACATTTCCATACAAAACTTCTATTTTTTTTCTGTTGGTTGAGTCCTTTTTTAAAAGTATATAGCATGGCAGTAAAACAATAGATGTGGTGTTTATAATAAGCTCTACAATGAGGCAAATATAAGAGTTTTGATCAAGGGGATGGCTGAAGTGATAAGAAGCCATTGTTCCAATAATATCCAGTGTAGGGTTTAATGTCTTTTTATCAGTTCTTAATCTCTGAACACAAAAACAAAGAGGACCTAGGTGATGAACTCTGGTTTTCATATCACAGAAAAGAGGCTGGTTTTATCTGTAGGAGCTCTGCAAGGTTTGTCCCTGTTATCCCGAAAGCCAACACGTGTCACTATTGCCATACCTGCACTGTGATTATTCAGATTACTCAGTCAATTCAGATTAATGCAGCCATTGCCACAGTGCTGCATAAAAGTGGGAATGGATTTGGGTTGGAGTTGTACAGACAGGATACAGGCAGTGGATGGAGAAGACAACAGAGGGGTAGAAAAGCCATGTCATGTTCCAGCCAAAAATGCTTGGGATGACATAAAACCATGCATACAAACACAAAGAACACCCCCCCACACACACACCCCCCAAAAAATAAGAGGGACACTAGAAGGAGCAGAGTCAGGTGAAAGTTGGATTAATTGAAAGGTTCCAAAAAATTATAAGATATTGTGCCATTGCTAAAATTTCCATTCTCATCTCTGCTTTTTTTCCCTGTTGCACTAGACTGGTCACTGACTGACAATGTGATTAGGCTTTTGGTCTTTTGATTTCACAGTAGAAAATGCAAAGTTATTTCAGTGCTTCTCATTTCCCAACTCTCTTGCCTCATATCTTCACAAGTTTAGGATTTTTTTGCCTCCTTCCCTTCTTTATCATAACTTTCCTCATTAACTATATTTTGCATACTGCAGTTCTCTGCTCCATTGATGTGCAATCTGCAATAATATACAATTAGGTGACCCTTTACTCCTTTTTTTGGCAGTAAGATATCTGTCTTAGGATGATTTTTGTCTACTGTCACTGCAAGCATCCATGTTTGTTAAGATATTTCTTTTGTAACAATTAGAAGAAATAACTGAAATCAGACTCAAAATGAAGACATGTTAAATACAACCAGGTCTTTTACATTCCTTTTAGTTTTATCCATCCTTTTACTGTGGTTCAAGAGACTGTGCTTCACAAATATATGATTCTGTAAATCAAAATTATTTAAACTTCAAGTTGGAAAAAGGAAATAAGGTAGGAAGAAATTAACTAAAATGAGAATTCATCTCTTTTTCCAAAAGATTATTTTATATACAACTCGCAGCAATTCGTCGCATTCTACTTTCATGTCTTTATAGGATTATTACTTAACTTTTTTATTGAAATTTTTGATACAGAGTAAAGACAAGACAAGTAAGGCCCAAGGGACAAAGCATTTGATTTATGTGTTTCTCTTGTGTGTGACAATAAACAAACAAACAAAAAAGCAAATACATTTCTTCTCCACCAGATGTATGAAAGTAAACACAGAGGAAGAAGTTTCAAAGGAGAACAGCATTAATGGCAAGTTAAACATAACCAAACAATCAAAGGAATCTCTGGTACAGTATGTCTTTAACAAGAATAGTGAAGAACTTGCTACAAGGAAAAATACACCCAAATTGTTGTCACAGTGAAATGATGACAGAGCCTGCAGAGCATGCTAAAAGGAGCAAACTAAATATGGTAATTAGACTTTTTGCTTGTCACTGCAGCCTCTGAAGACTTAAGCAGGCTGAGCTAAAATATCAGACTAGAGGAGAAATTGCCTGCATTTGATGGTGGTATGTCATTGGAACATGTTCAGGATTTAAGGTTTTGTGGGGTTTCCCTGTTTTTTACAGCAGTCCAAAGAGTTTATCTCTGTTCCCTGCTGCCATTGCCAGTATTTTGGGACATTCTGGCTCTGTGAATTGTGGTACTGTGGTTTGCTTTCCAAGAGTGGCACACACAAGCACAGCTCCCCATGTTGAGGACTGCCATGTGAAAATGTCATCATGTCACTGCTGCTTCCAGCTGGTGGCCAGAGCAAACAGCTCATTGCACACCTTTAAACAGGAGGACAGGGTTTTACTGTCCATACCATACCATAAGGCCAGGCATCTGGAATTCTGCCCAGCTTTATATCCCACTGGAATAATTCCCCTGGCATGGTCAGAGAGGTGACACCAAGTTTCTCAGTTATGTTTCCAGTTTAATGATCAAATCAAGGAGCCATTGTAACTTGCACCAACATATCTAAACCAGATCTTGTAAGTTCATTTATCCTAAGAGTCAATTCCCACTTTCTGGTCATGGTGATTATGCCACAGAGGCAGCTGTCCTCTGTTTGGAGAGTGAATCCCAAAGTGTTTAGTGGCAGCATTGATGTTCACCCTGGGCAATACACAGGTGCCCTACAACTGCTTGGAATGAATCCTGGTAGAAGTAATTTCTGCCATGAATTGCAAGAATGCTGAAAACATCACTCCAGTTTGCCAGGTTCCTTGCTGCCAAGAGGATTTCTTATGTCAAGTACTCATTCTGCACTCTGGCACGTCACTGTGAGCAGCTGATGTTTCTGCAGCAGCCTCAGAGCTGTGACAGGGTGACTCCCACAGTACTGAACCTTGGGCCCAAGTGATTCAGCCACAGAGAGGTACTGGTGCTCCTGCTCTGTACTTGCAGAGAATTTAGGTGATCAAGTACCTTTTAAGTATGTTTCTTCCTCTACTGTCCCTGATACTCTTTCTCACTTGGATATATTAATAATGGAGTTTTGTCCTGTTGAGGGAGCTTTTCTCTCAGTAGTTCTCTGGGATGCCCCACGGTATCAGCAGCTTTTCACCATTTCACCATTAGCAGCTGTTGCAGCCTCCTTCTTTGGAAGTCCTGGGAATGCAGCCCCATGGGCTCCTCTCATCCCTCCTGCCAAGCCTGCTCAGGTCTCTCAGACATCCTTCTCTGGGTAGCAAAAATCAAGTGGAGTCAGATCTCTATAGGAACAAATTGGCCCTGCTTTACATTTCATGAGGTCTTTTTATTCCTTCATGCGTATGTCTCTCTTCCAACTCCTCACCCAACCACTTCTTTTTTTATCCTTTCCCTTCTGTAATTGTAGTGCCCCACAGTGCTCTTCTTCCTCAACACAGACTTTTACACACGTGTCTTCACTTCATGCGACTCTCTCAGGTCATTTCAACCTATGAAAATAGCTCCCATTCCTTTCCAACTCTCAGGCAGCAGAAGCTTCTGCCAGAGAGATCTGAAGAACTTTCCCCCTTGACTTTAAACTGGTTTTGCATGTCTTGTTTTCAGTGAAGAACTTGGACAAGAAGATGAAAACAGAAGTGTTAACATTAAGACACTTCACAACTGTGGTACTGGTCACAGAAATCCTGAGATTAGTCCTCAGACCAAGTCACTATTTTACTGTTTAGAAAACAAAAGTAAAGTATGAATGAATGTAGCTATCCATCAAAGCATAGTTAAGTATAAACTAAAGGCCACAATTATATCAGGGTGAATTGCTTTTCCATCTCATCACATCTGTCACACTCAAGAAGTTCATGAATTCTGAAGAAGTCTTCTCATTTAAAATAGAGGATACATCTCCTACATACTGAGACATTATTTTTAAGAGCTTACATGGGAACTGCTGTACATCTCAAACGAAAAAAAAAAAAATAAAAAAATCACACATTTCAAAAGAATGACTTTTGGAATTAAACAAATCTGAAAAATTAAATAAAAGGCATTTTTATAAGATCAAGGTATGTGGTCATGCCCCCAGTTGCTTTCCTTGGGTATTACAGTAATGCACCAGTCAGGTCTGCTTCTACAAATTTGCAACTGCTGCTTCTGATTTGTTCTGCCTCAATATAATCAATCTGAATTCATGGTCTCACCCTGTGCTGCCACACAGATGACTCGTGGGAAACAGAGCAAAATGCAACAGATTCTGCCCCAGTGCTAATGGCTGTGACATGGTGTCTCCACTACAAGGTCAGTTAGTTAAGAGCTGAGTGCCTCTGACCTTCCTCTTGCTTGTAAATTTAATTGCTTTGCTTGTTAGCTAATGTCCTGAAGAAAAAATAATGGAAAGGATATAACCAGCCGATTTATATTTATTTATTCTGTATTTGAATGTTTTACCTATTAAGAAAGCCATTGCCTGGAATTGTGAGTGCTGCCCAAACATGAGTATTTGCAGTGCTGACACACCAGATTAGCTGAGTGCAATATTGCATTTTCAGCAGATTGTCTATGCATGTCCTAATTCAAGAATACACCAAACATTGCTGTCCTGACTGCCCATATATTTGGATGCTACTTATGTTTACACTTAAGCATGCTGTCCAGTGATGGGATGAGTTCCTAAAAACCTCCCTTATAAACAAAGCAGACACTGAGAGGTTTTAAAATTCAAATTATAGGATTCACACGGATTCGGTTGCACTGGTGTGAAACTGTGTGGTTATGCATACTTTTTCTGCCTCGTGTGCAGTAGGCAGGAGGGCAAGGGAAGCACTTGAGATGGTGATTTTTAAACAGTTAGATTCAATCTTTGGGGTTTATTTCCTTTATATTACAAAAAAAAATAAAAATAAAAAATAAAAAAGCAGAAGTGTGTGCTTCTTTCCCAGTTTATTCAGTCACTTGCAGTGAAGCCAAGCACTAAGATAGGTCTGGCCTGAAAATTGAACAATGAGATGATTTAAGTGCAACAGGAGATGATCCAGAAATGTGCATTGGCTTTGTTTGCAAAATTTTTCTGTCGTGATGTTCACTTTGTTGAATAGCCTTGTACCTAGGCAGGAATGCTCCTGTCTTGACAATCCCTGAGGTCAAGTTCCCAGAAACCTCTTGCAGACACTTTTTGCAAGTTTGACTAAATGAAAATGTCGGTCACTTTAGTGATGCTGTCAGAAAAAAAAAAAGTCACTCCTGAGACACCCCAGTAGATAGGAACTTTGTTAATTAGCAGTGGGAAATGGGACTAAGAACAATTTTCTTTTCACAGGGAAGGCATTAGGTTTTTGTTTTTTACTTGGATATTAAAGCCATAAAGCCTTGATATGTTAATTTGTTGGGTCTGAATGTGTTTAGGCTCCGTGATGAAGCTGTTTTGACATTGGATGATGGGGATGTTTTGATAGGGCATTTCTGAGGTTGTGCTGTTTTGACACAAAAGGCTTTGACAAGATATTTGTAAGGTCACTGTGACCTACCGCTGCTGTTATGTGGAAGTGATGGAAATGTAAATGCACTGATGTCTAATCAATGGAATGGAGCACTGTGGGATATATGTAAATTGAGATGTAAATCAGCTAGTTTGGGTTATAAATGAGCATGTTAGAAAAATGCTTTATGGGAGCTTTCTTGGCCATCTTGGTTTCCAGTCCTGTAGGTAGAGGAGGATTTAACTTTGAAAACCTCATGAGGCTTTGTGGTGACCTTCCAGTACCTAACAGAGCCCTCCAGAAAAAATGAGGAACGGTGATTTATCAGGAAAAGGGGTAGCAGGTTTAAATTAAAATAGGTAAATTTAGATAAGACATTATAAAAGTATTTCTCTTACTGCGAGGGTGGTGAGGCACTGGAACAGATTGGCCAAAGATGTTGTGGCTGCTCCATCCCTGGAAGTGTTCAAGAGCAAGTGGGATGGGGCTTTGAGGAACCTGGTCTAGTAGAAGGTGCCCCTACCCATGGGCTAGAGGAGGGCTAGAACTGACTGCTCTCTAAGGACCCCTCTAACCCAAAACTTTCTTTGATTCTATGTTAATAAGAAAGAAATGTTTGGCTTTTCATAGCCGCCCCTTTCTGATTAGGACAGAAAAAAATAAAAATTTTTATTTCTATTTTTATTTCCATTTAAGAAAACTTGTGACTGTAATAACCTAATAACAAATTTGAACTGAAAAAAGCAACCAACTTTAACTGGGCCTTGCATAATCTCAGCTTAATTTCTGGCCAGCCCCCAGCGGGCAAGCTGCTGGTTTAGTGATGTAGAATCCACATCACAAAATCCGTTTTCCCTCTGACAGAAAAGAGGCTTCTGTCACTTCTGCTCCCGAGATGACACCTGGATGAAGCAGGCAGAGTCAGCAGTGCAAACTGCTGGGCTGACAAAGCAGAGGGAGGCAGTGAGGCAAGCCCTGGTGAAAGGATGCTGCCCTGGGCTGTGGGATGCTTGTGGCTGTCTTTTCTTTTACTGTTTTGTGCCAAGCCAGACAACGGTTGGAGAATTAACCAGGGGCTGCCACACAAATAGAGCAGCCTGTTGTATTGTGTGTTATGGAATTTAGTGTCCTAACAGGAGATGGATCAATATCATAGCAGGAGAGGTAAGGAATCCAAGAATAGTCACAGAAGGTGAAAAGAGAGAAGAGGCCAGAAGAAAGGTTCCCCCTTTCCTTCAGAAATAATATTATTCTTATTATTTTTTTTTCTTTTCAATTTGGTCTGTGTGCCTGTATATATTTGGGATTTGCTGGAGGGATTTTGCCAGTTTTTGTTTGTTTTGTTTTGTTTTGTTTTAATTTCTGTAATCTTGTGTCCGTTTCATTACTCTAAAGCCTGCCAGAGTTTGATGTCAGCGCATTGCTGCCCGAAGAGCTTGTACTGGCCTCTATTTCCAATCCTGTACAATCTCACTTTAATCACCATGGCAGTCAGCTCAGAAGTGCCTGTAGGTGGAAAACATCACTGTAACATGATGCAGTTGATTTTACTTCTGCATGGCCTTGAGACAGGCCACACTGGCTCATGGAATGTGTGTGGCAACTCCTCTCTCTCTGTACCAATTCACGCACTTGGAGACATAAATTTGCCCTTTCTGAAAACGGTTTTAGAAAATGCACAATACGCCACCAGTTTTAGAAGATAAGAGCAAATATTAAGCAGATTGCAAACAAGGCAGCCTGACAGAGAAACTTAAGATAACCCATTAAGCAAACACGTCATTCCTTGCTCCCTTCTCTGCCCTTTCACCAATCTTATCACTTCCATCAATCTTCAATCACTCTCATCATCTCTTTCCAGCCTCTGCAACCTGCAAAGAGTTTAAAAAGCCCTGCACTGGCTTTGTGGTTTCATTTCTCTTCTCTTTGCTCCCAGCAACACAAATAAGTGATTTCACAACCATTGGGAAGGGACAGCAGAGGGAAAAAAGATTTAACCTACCTCATCTAATCAGAAGCTCCTAACAGATGGAGGAAAACTGCTCCCTGAGCCCAACAAGGAACTGAGCCAGGGCTCTTCCCTCATCACCAACTGCTGCCAGCTAAACATCTGAATTTCCTCTCTTCTGGAAGCTTACGAAAGCTCTTATGCAAGAAATGGCACTTCATTTTCTCCTCTTCCCTCCCTCATGCCATCTTCCTTGTCCCACAGCACATGGCGTTACACCCTTCCAGACAGATGAGTTTCAGCATTGTGACAATGTCTGAGTCACCATTTTCCACCCACTGTCAAATCCACTGAAAAAAGAAAAACACCCAAAAAAATCAAAACAAAACAAACCCCACAGAAAAAAAAAAAAAATACAAGAAAACCAGCAAAAATTGTTAACACTTCCATATGTTTCTACATATCCTCTCAAGGATTTTTTTGTTCCAAAGGTTCAGACCACCACTGAGAACCACAGTTTCTGAGATATCATGAAGAACCACATTTTATGTCAGGAGGGTAAAATTCAAGTGTCTCTCTGGTAAAAAGTAACATCTATTAGCCAGCCTCTTGCATTTTCGTGGCCTTGCCTTTCCTTTTTGGAGCAGGAATTTCATCCTGCACCTGACTAACCTCCAAAGTGAAGCTGGTACCTTGATCCCTGTCAGAGCACCAACTTTAGTTGCCAAAATTAAATCGCCCATCACACCAATTACTCATTTCCAGCTATGTGCCGTGTCTGGGATGAGGGGAAGATGTACATGCTAGCATATTTCAAAGTCCAGCTCCTGCCTGGTCATCCAGATGGGAAACACAGCCTGTACTCCTTGGCTCTTTTCCTGTAAAGCATCACTGTGTGTTGAGGATGGGGCTGCTGGGTTACCCAAAGGAGGGGCTAGGAGTAGTCAGCCCCAAAGGCTGGAAAGGCTGCAGTGCTCCCCAGGTTGGATGCACCTTTACAAGTCATAGTGAGGAAGGGTTTGTAGACAATGAAAGCAAATGCCATCAGTATTCAGTCTCAGGGAGGTCAGTGAGTTGTTAACTCATGTGCACCTTAAACATAAAAACCAGCTTTACCTTCTGACCAGGTAGGATCTCGGGGCCTATGTTGCAAAAGATCTGCCCAATGCAATCCACCTGCTGAAGTTAATCAGAATGACCCTTGATAAAAATTTCAGGTACAACTCGCTCCATTAGACAGATGGTCAGTATTTTGCATTACATCTTCATTAGAGGAAGGAGACCCCCTTTGAATACAAGTTACAGGAAGAAGAACCCCTTGAATATGAGGTAAATGATCAGCTAGGCCCTAAGGACTTTCTGAGGAGGGGACCAGAAGCAATGGGTGTAAAATCATGGAAGTTCACCAAGTCTTAGTTTTGCAATTATTTGAGTGTGATAATATTGACACAATGCTCCTGTTCAAATGCTGTACCAGAGACTCCTCCTGGGCTCTCCCACGTTTTGTTCTGAGAGTCAAACACAAAATTCTTCTAAGTTTCACCTATGTTTTCTCCAGAGATCTAATGTGCATGCAGCTATACACACATGCATCTGCACCTCTCACTGAAAAGGAATCTAAGAGTAGGAAACAAACAAGTAGATTCTCCTAAAGTTTTAGAAGAAGGCACAAGAACAATACTATAATTTCTCTCCTAATATCCACTATGATATAAATTATTCTATGGCTTTTATTTCAACCTTCACTGGCAAATAATTCCTTTATTTCTGTGCATAGCCAGTGTATTTGTCATATTCATTAAAGTGAATAAGACACTGGTTTTGTTTCATAAAGATTTTGATATGTCTAGTAGTACAAATATCTAGGTTGGTGTTACAAGTGCACTTCGTCACCTTCTGCAGAAAAACAGGTTCACTTTTTGTAGCTGATTTATTTTTCCTGCAGAATATACCTTGGCAAGAAATCTGTTTTGTTAGTAATGAAATGTGACTTTCAAAAGTAGTAAGTGGGCACAAATTGAAATATAAAACATTCTTTTTAAACAAAAGAAAAAGAAGGTCAATTTTGGGGTTTTTTCCCCACTGTGAGAGTGTTTGAACACTGTCACAGGTTGCCAAGAGAGGCTATTCAGTCCCTGCCATTGGAGATATTCAAACCCCAGCTGGGCATGGCCCTCAGCAAAGTGTGACACTGCTTTGAGCAGAGGGCTGGACATGACAATTTCCAGAGATGTCTTCCAGCCTCAGCTACTCTGAGAATCTAAATAGTTGTGTTTCCTGTACAGTCACAAAAGGGTAGTTTCTTTTTAGGTAGTTGCATAAATTCCTCCCGTTGTCAGATTCAATAGCATCAGTCATCTCCCTGTTGTTGTGATTGCTGAAGCTTATCAGAAATAAGAGGGACAATTCTGAGGTGATTTCTACCTTTCCAGGAGAGAGGGCTGAAATAAAGATTAGCTGTGAAGCTATTGAAAATGATGGATGCTGAGTTAGAGAAAACAGAGTACACCATCTTTAAGTGAAATTTACTTACAATCTTTCATGTTAATAGTTCTTCTTAATGTTTAAAGACACTTCATCCTTTGAATGCAAAAAAATCTTCCAGGTAAATTAGAAATAGGGAGAGTCACTGCACTAAATGATTGAGACAAAATAGCCAAAATGAAGAGTCATGTTCCTCAAAACTACATCCTCATCTGACACGCTACAAAGGGATGAAACTAAAAAGAGAATATAAAATGTTCTTGGATCAAAAGCATAACTCTTGTGTCAAATGTGTTCAATAAGCCATTGAAAGATAATATGATAAACTGTGAAGGTTAATTACTAATGAAAAAATAAACACAAAAAAAAGGGGAATAGAAAGGGGAACTCTGGAGTTTGTAATTATTGAATGCAGCTTGCTTAGGGGATTATTGCCACACATCTGCTTTGTGACAAGTACAGTAAAATTAGTTATGGATCATCAAAGAGACTCCTAACATTTAACAAAATGAGACCAAAAGTGCCTTTTTTCCTCAGGTTCAGACATCTGGGAAAACATTAATCAAACATACAGATTCAGTGGGAGGAAAAATTTGGAAAACAGCAATGTTGAAAAAGACTGAGTAGATAATATTGGCAGAAATTAGATGTGAATCTGCAATGCAGCATCACAGCAAAACAGCCATTTTTGCATTTTATTTTATTTTTATTTTTTCAGTCTGCCTATGAAGAACCACCATACTCCTGTTCAGGAAGGAAAAATAATGCTGTTCTCTTCAAGAGTGGTGAAATGGAAAACCTTGTTTGATTCTGCAAGATGTTTAATGTTTCCTGCTAAATGCCCTTGGGTCCCTCTGATGCAGAGGGGAGCTGGCCCTTAGAACACAGAGTATGGGGCTGGACAACCCCTCACCTTGATGTTGCAGAGCAGTTGGAAAAGAAATCAAAGAAATGCAATGCTGAGGGGACTGGCTTACAAGAGGAGATTAAAACTTGTCTGATTACATCTGTGCCTGGTGGGAGGCAGTGAGGATCTTCCTAAGAACTAGACAGAAAAACAACGTTCTATGATATTGGCCACTGCATAAAAGCTGATTCCTCATTTGGGGAAGAGAGTTGGCTCTCCTTTCTCTAGTGTGTAGAGGAAATCTCTTGAGCAGAGATTTTATCTTGGTTTTCATCTACTTTGCTTTTAGCTTACCTTGAACACTTCTTAACCTAACTTAAACTGGCAAATTTTAGAGTCTTATTTTTTTTAATCTATTTATTCAATTCATTAATATTTCTAGTGAGCAGCAGATGGTATGAAACAATAAACAGCTACAGTTGCAAAATATGGGAGAAGAGTCACTGTGCAAATGGGTATAAGGAAGAGCAAGGGAATATTGCTCAAAAAGGGACAGTTGGCTTTAAATATCAGCAGAAACAGCTTCTCTCAAGCCTGCCTACATGATCTGCTTGGTTTGCACAAAAGTGTGACCCCTTTAGCAGTTGCATATTCAGTACTGCACTATATCTGTCTCAGTGCACTTGCTTCCACCTCCCCACCCACTCTGATCTATTTTTTGTGTGTAGGCGATAAGCATTGTGATTTTTTTTTTCCTTTCTTTGGTGTGCTATGAATCCTCCTCTCTGCAACCACAATTCTGGGACAAAATTCACACATATCCATTCCTAGACCTGCCCATCTGACAATTTGGTGGTTTTGCAAGCTATTTTGAATAAAAAGGGTCCAGTATTGCACTGCTGGCCTCTACCAGTGCATGTCAGGCCGGGAGGAAGGGATGTACTCGACTTCTTGCCATCTGCTGGCCTCGGCTCTGCAATTCAGAGCTCAGAGTCAGACCAGCTTGGGTAAGAACTTTGGCCCTGTACCTTCTCACAATCATGGTGGGATGATTAGCAGGAGCACAAGATGCACTGCTGGCTGCTAAGCCAGAGCTGCTTCCTTTAGTGGAGCAGCTAGCAGCGCTCCCACCACCCTGAGCACATTAACAGAGATGACTGAATCTTTATGCTGGGAGACTCTGCTGACTCCCTCCTACCTATTTCTAAATAATAAAAATCACAAGCAGGAGCTATTTAACTATCACCTAAACTAGTGGAGGATGGTGGAAGGTTTTGGAAGCTGAGGGCAGGTGACATGGCACTGTAAGTAGGCTCCCAGCTGCTGGCCAGTACCTGCCCTTCTCACATAATTGCGTCCCATTTTTTGAACAGCTAAGAGAGCAGAGAAACGGAGAGAAACTCCTGCCTCAAAATCACATTTTCCCTGGAAACTTAATCACTTAATCAGAGAAGACTCTTGTGGTCTATATGGAGTATGATAAAAAATTCAGAGCTATATGAATTCCCCTCCTTTTCTTTTTATTTTCTTTTTTGTGTGCAGCATTTTCGTGTGCATTTCATCACACTTTAGTACATTATTTCTTAAGGAGTTCACAGTCTGTTTTGTGAATGTGCAGGAGTATTGAAAAAAGACCTTTTAGAGTGGGGGAATACTGCTTTCCTTGTGTGTGATGTTGCTATGTTCCCACTGTTATCCCATTTTGTTTTAATATTAGCCTATTGGACCATGAAAAAATCTAAAGTAGGAGAAATGTACTTTTTCTTTTATGTAGCTGGTATTATGAGCCTCATAAAAAACATATCTCAGGTGAATAAACAAAATATTTATTTTTGCAAAATAGAATTAGGAAGATATAACTATTTAGAAGATATAACTGCTTCAACTGTGCAAAATTACACAGGTTGCAACCATTGTGCTGTTCCATATCCAGGGGCAGAAATGAGGCTGGGTTTGCCAAAGATCTGTGCACAAAGGCAGTGGGCTGAGGCACCCTGTCCTTCAGCAGGTTTCAGTCTTCCACCAGCTCTGCATTTTCCCAAAGTTTCTGCATTTTTGAAACCTCCTGCTCTTTGTCAAATTTGGCTGCAATGCTGATGTCAGTTCAAAGATTGTGGAAAGGGAAGGAGGAAGGACAGACATGAAGGTGGAAAGAAAATTTCCTTCTACGAGCCTCCTTTCCAAAGGAAACCACTGAAGGTAAGAAAGGATCACAGAGACCATAATAGTGCAACATTTCAAAATGATCAATTCACAAAGAAAAGAGAATTTATTTTTTTTTTCTTTACACCTACTGTTGCCATGAACTCTTCTCCTCCTCACCTCGGATTTGCTGTCCAAGATGTTCATGTCTCACGTCTCAAGGACAGGCACAAAGGACACAGGGACAGCAGCAGAGTTTTGAAATAACTGTCAGAACACCAGGGGTTAATGATGCCCAGAGCCTCGTGCCTCACTGCTCCCTAAGTCTGTGCATTTCTTATGCAGAGCTGATTTGCAGCTGCACTGCTAAGTTTTATCCTGGGAAAAAGCCTCAAAAATATGTTTCTGCTACAGCAATTCTGCCCTTTGTAATTGGGGAAGAAAATGCCTATGAAATATGCCATAGAGCTCCATGGTGCTGCATTCTGAAATGTATTTCATTGCATACCATGAAAGCTGGAACTTCAAAACCCATTGATTAAAATGAGAGCATTACTGTACTCTGCTAATTAGGATATAGTACTTAACACTATTCTTAGTTTGAACTGTGCACAGTAAGTACACATCTATTAATAGTTTTTTTGGGGGTAGGGAGACAGTGTTTATCTATTTTCTTTTTAATTTTTTTTTTAATTTAATTGCATGAAAAGGCAGGAGCCAGCAGTCACATTTTAAGTATGCTCTGGTAAGAGAAGATTTCCTGCTGAGAGAAGCCGAACAAGTGGAAGGAGAAAATATGTGTCAGATGGCAGAAGGGGGGAACAGACCAGTTGATAGCTGAGATACAGTGAGCTACTACATTCTCACCATCTTTTTTAACCAGTATTTCTGGGTTTGAACAGGGAGAATACTTACCCTTTTGAACATTTAGGGGAAAGGGTTATCATCATGCATGAAATAAAATAGGGCTTGTGCAAATCCATACAAACACCCATTTGATAGAGTGGGAGCAGGAAATTTTAGATGCACACAACAAGCAGCAAGTCTAAGTAGTGTTTTCTCTGCCACAGTCACAGAGGAAAGGTTCAAACTTCAAACAGCTACAAGCCTCCAGCAGATACGTGGAAAAAGAGGTCCTGGAGGTGTGTCAAAATAGCTAATATTTGCTACATCTATTAGAAACATAAAGTTGAAAGTTAGGAAAGTGAAAGGGAAAAATAGCCACAAGCCCAGCTCAGTTTCTCGGTACTAACAAGCAGCCCATGCAAAGTGCTGACAGGTTTTACACCAGTGGTGTAAAAAGATCCACGCTGGGCTCTCACTTAAGTGCAGAAGAGCAGAAAAACCCCTCACTGACCCCTCAGCAGATCAGCCACCTGAAGAGAGAGCCTGGCAGGCACATCTCCTCACCCAGCAGCCTGAACCTTCACTTTTTCCCCTCCGTGGTGGCTGTCTCACTGCAGGCAGGCGATGTCCTCGTGCCAAAGCACGGTCACACTAACGGGGAGTGTCACCAAGGTGACCCCTGGCTTGTGTTTCCCCCAGCCAAGGGCTCGTCCCAGCATTCCAGAGGGAGCAGCTCCTGGTGGGGAGACACAGGCAGGAGCTGCCTGCGCCCCAGCTGCACCCAAGGAATACAGCATGCTTTCACTTAATGCTCTCTGGATCTGCCATGGTTCCAAAAGAGGCACAGAATATATTTCCTCTCAGCAGTTAAGGCAGGTTGAGATTTGTGCTGAGTGAGTGCAGGTCATCGGAACGTGCAGAAACCAAAATGGAAAGAACATGAAGGGAGCCCCTGCTCCCCGGTGCAAACAAGTTCCCAATCCTTCTAGGTTCTACCTGAGAAAGGATTTAGGATGTTGAGCCTCAATTTTTTCAGTTTCCTCTCCATCATGTGTGGGTGTTTACCAAAGCACCAGGTTGGTTACATAATTTTTCATATTATTCTCACAGGCTGTCCAATGTATGAAATCAGTCTTTAATTGAAGTTTCTATTTGCATGCTTCACAACCCTTAAAATATTCTGCTTGGAATGTCAGATGAGGTTAATTGAGGACCCTCTTGATGATGGTAATATTGTAATTTGAAGTTGGAGAATCCAATATTCTAGGAGGATCCTGTAAGATTTATTTTTTCTCTTTAGGTTTTATCTTTGTATTGAGAATTAGTTTGCAGTTTAAATTCAAAACGATTTTCAATAAAGTGAAATTCATAAAATTCTAATGAACTCTAGAAATTATTCTATTCCTAGAAACAGGATAATAGCATTGCATTTAAATATTACTACTTGGATTCTACCACATCGGAGACTGCATTATACCGTTTTTTGGCTGGTATGATTTGAGGAACTTTTATTTCCTTTTGGCTGTGTGCAAGAAACTATTCCTCAAGTTTGGCTGAGATCTGCTGTAATTACTGTTCTGGGCTGTTGCCTCCCTATGCCTGGAGTTGTATATTACTTTTGGAAAACTGAGTGTATAAGTAGTTCTTTACCTAACAATAATGTTGTTTAGGAATAGCTTATTTTTGATATTCTTTACCATTTTTTAGCAGACAGGACATTCCATGACAAAAGGTGTTTGCCCCAGTTTAGAATACAGAGCAGCATGATTACAACCTCAGTGAAAGGCACCTTTGTCTCAGTTCTCTAATTGAGGCATCCATTCAGACCTGTAAATGCAAATTTTATCACTCAAAAGTTATGGAAACTGGTTTTTTTTTTCCCGTAAGCATATCTTGGCATCCATTTTTCTGTCGTCATAGTAAGCACAGGTCCTGTTGAAGCATTTTTACCTTCTGTTGGCAATATTTCACATGTTCACACTGGATACAGTTATACAAATTCTGTAACAAAGAGAAGAAAAGGCACACCATATAAATCTAAATTCCTTATCCTATTTCGAACTAAAAATTACAATTATTTCAGAGAATATGTGTAACCACTTTTATTCCAGAGTTTTGTGGGATTATTTAAAGCCTGATGCAAAGGGTAGTTTAGCCAGTGCTTTAAAGAAGTCACCACTAACTTAATATCAATGTATTCACTTCAGAGTTTCAAAATCCTGTGGTATAATTCTTGATCAATTGATTTATTTTGGAAGGGAAACTGAATATTTGTTTCCTAGCACATCATACTCTGTGTCCATAGAACTGAAATGGGATTTGGATACAGCTGCGATATTCTTTCACTGGGCCATTTGACAGTGTCTAAAAATCAGTATTTCAGGCACTACTCTACACAGATTTGTTATTTCAAGTTCTGTGTCTGATCCCTCAGAAACAAAAAGAGGCAGACTTTTACCTCCATATGGAGTCAATGGCTGTATTCTAAGGGTCATCTGCAGGGGATTGTTTCAAAACACCAATTTCATGCTCATGTTCGTATCAGTTCTTGAACCGATGTTCACGTTCATATCAATTTCATACAGTATGGCTTTTCTTTGCTCTGCTGGACTGTTCAACAAGCTATCTTTCTTTGGTTTTTAACACAATATTCTGGCCTTTCAGTTTTACTCCTCTGCACACCTGGATTTGAGTCATGCGCTGAGAAGAAATGAGACAATATTTTATTGTAGCAGCATCCAGAAAGAGTTCTCCTGCTGCCCAGCCATTCCTGTTGTTTCTGTGCAGAGGATACTAATTATCTAGTATGTGAAATTACAATGGCAGAAAATAGTGAACATCTCAAACAGAGAAGTAATTACAATGTAAGACAAATTATATGGTTCCGTTTGTTTTTAAAAAATGTTGTGAAAAGTTTGATTTTTGTTTTATTTCTTTCCTTTTCTCCTAAAAGCTCTGTGCTCACCTCTGTTTCACTGCATTGGGAACAGCAGGCTGGGAATGCTCAGATCCCCGTGGGCCACAGTGCTGCTGGTATTAAGTACAGATCACTCTGGAACATGTCTAGCCAGCAGCAAGAGGAGCTGTGCTGAGGGGCAGGTGTCCATATGGATCTCTCTGCTCTTTATGCATATGCAGGGCATTTCCCTGCAGATTTTCCAGCTGCTTCTTATCCTTTTCCCCTCAGATGGGAACTTACATTTGTCTTCCTCTGCTGGCCCTCTCCCTAAGGTGTTACAGCAGAGGGAGGTGATTTGTCCATGGGTTATTAGAGCAGACACCACATACACTAGGAATTCCCAGTGCATAAATAATGTCCTCGCTAATTAATTTATTTTCGTTTGAGCCTCTCGTCCCATCCTGTTACTGGCACTTGTGATTATTAGAACAGAAAGCCCAAGTCCTTTCCCAGTCCTTTGTCAGATGGCTGCCTCTTGTGTTAACTAGTGGGCTGCTCTGTACACCAACCTTGGAATGAAAATTAGCTGCTCTGCAGAAAGGCAACAGCAGGGGAAGAATAGAAATTACAGAGTTTGAAACTCCACAAAAATTTAAAATAAAAAAATGTTGCTGTCATGGTAAACCTGGAGATGAAAAAGGAAGTCATAAAAACACCAAAAAAAGGTGTCCCCTTGTCCTTGGCCAGCCCCTTCCCAGACAGGCCTGAGCAGTCAGAAGACAAGACTTCCACTCTGAGATGGGATATAGAAACAGGACACTAAGGAATGGTGATGCTTGTCTGACCACTGTTATCACTACTAGCGACTGCCAATATGTGCATTTCCAGTAGCTACAAGAAAAGCAGCTAGATCTGTTCTGGCAGGTGTTCCAAGCACAGTAGCAGAGCCTTGTCCAGGTGAGAAAGACAAAAGTAAATGTTTATCAAAGAGTTCTGATTGCTAGAGAATTGTCCCCCCCAGCTCCTAATGGAAAGTTACATTTTGCAGAACAATCTATAGATTCTATCTCACAGCTGTCACAGTGAAATTACCTTCAGAGAAGTGAGCCAGGAGTCTGCTAGGAGTCACAGAATGTGCAAATGTCCTTGTCTTAGTTTAGGGCAAATTAGGAAGGAAAACTCTAAATGGGGATTTCTCCAGGGAAATGCCCCTCCTCACTAACTGGTCCGGGAAAAGAAAAAAAATTCTTTAGAGAGAAGTGGAAAAAGCTGTTTATTTAACAGAAATTGAGTAATATTAAATAATAAAACCTCTTGCTGTTCGATGGGATGGCAAGTTTAGGAAGAAAAGTCCTTTTCATGTGGTGTAGCTTGGCTCGCTCAGGTTCTTATCAGTCCCTCCGGCGCTGGAAAGTGCCGAGGCCCAGGCCCCGGTGGGCCACAGGCGTGAGCTCCCGGGGTTTAGCTGGGTGTTCAGTCTAGAGCAGGCTTGCACAGATCCAAGAAAATTGGGAAAAAAATAAACAAAGGTCTAGGGAACTCCTCTGCCTCAGCTAGCTAAAACTAACTAAAATCCAGAGAGAAGTTCTGTCCCGCTGTCTGTCCGTGCTGCAGACACCACAGTCCAGGAGCGGGATGTGTGGGAGTGATGTTTTTCTTTAACACAAACTGCGCGCTTCTTCTTCCCCTTCTCTTGCTCTCAAAGCCAGTCTTAAAGGTGCAGAACTTAATATATAACATAAACCAAACGATTGGGGATACCAGTATCATAAAGTCACCTCAGGACATTCCACCCCTTATCCCCATATCGTCAACTTATTATCAAAATTAATATATATATATTTTAACTTTACAACACATACATTATATACAGACAAGGGCATTTATTTATGATTTTCACCTAACTATCAGATCTCTCTGAGGTACACATTGTGTTGTTTCATCTTTTCGCATTATCTACTATGTGCAACTCGGTCTTTGAGCAAAAACAACTCCACGAATGGGTTTGTTTGTACTTGAAGTAGAATTGATCTAAATTGTCTTTCCTAACAAACCTCTGAGATGTACTGCTGGGACTTTGTCTCCGTCTACTTTATGCAGGGCCTCGGATTGGGCTGGGCCTGCTTGATTGGTGGAACTTCGGGTATTAACTATCCAGGTGGCTTTTGCTAGATGTTGCTCCCAATTTTTGAAAGATCCCCCACTCAACGCTTTCAAGGTAGTCTTTAACAGTCCATTGTACTTCTCCACTTTTCCCGCAGCAGGTGCATGGTAGGGGATATGGTACACTTACTCAATGCCATGTTCCCTAGCCCAGCTGTTTATAAGGTTATTCTTGAAATGAGTCCCATTGTCTGACTCAATCTTCTCAGGGGTGCCATGCCTCCAAAGGACCTGCTTTTCAAGTCCCAGGATGGTGTTCCGGGCAGTGGCATGAGGCACAGGGTAGGTTTCTAACTATCTAGTGGTGGCTTCTACCATTGTGAGCACGTAGCGCTTGCTTTGGCGGGTTTGGGGCAGTGTGATGTAGTTAATCTGCTAGGCTTCCCCATATCTATATTTGGATCACCGCCCACTGTACCATAGCGGCTTCAACTTCTTGGCCTGCTTGATCGTGGCACACGTCTCACAGTCATGGATAACTTGGGAAATACTGTCTATGGTTAGATCCACCCCTCGGTCTCGTGCCTACTTATAGGTGGCATCTTTACCCTGATGGCCTGAGGCATTATGGGCCCATTGAGCTAGGAACAACTCTCCCTTGTGTTGCTAATCTAAGTCTATCTTTGACACTTCTATCTTTGCAGCCTCATTCACTTGCTCATTGTTTCGGTGCTCTTCATTAGCCCTACTCTTGGGGAGATGGGCATCTACATGACGGACCCTCACAGACAGTTTCTCTACTTTGGTGGCGATGTCTTTTTACTCATCAGCAGTCCAGATTGGCTTTCCTCTGCGTTGCCAGTCGGCCCTTTTCTACCTTTCCAGCCATCCCCACAGAGCATTGGCTATCATCCATGAATCAGTGTAGAGGTAGAGTTTTGGCCACTTCTCTCTTTCAGCAATGTCCAGGGCCAGTTGAACAGCTTTGAGTTTAGCAAGTTGGCTTGATCCACCTTCTCTTTCAGTGGCCTCTGCGACCTGTCGTGTGGGGCTCTATACGGCTGCTTTCCACTTCCGGTTCATCCCTACGACGCGACAGGAACCATCAGTGAACAGAGCATAGCGTGTTTCTTCTGCTGGCAGTTGGTTGTACGGTGGAGCTTCTTCAGCTCGTGTCATTTGTTCCTGCTCCTCTTCATCAATGAGACCAAAGTTTTTACTTTCCGGCCAGTTTGTAATTATTTCTAAAATCCCAGGGCGATTTGGGTTTCCTATACGGGCGCGCTGCGTGATGAGGGCGATCCACTTGCTCCATGTAGCGTCGGTGGCGTGGTGGGTAGAGGGAACTTTTGCTTTGAACATCCACCCCAGCACTGGCAGTCGGGGTGCCAGGAGGAGTTGTGCTTCTGTGCCAATCACTTCTGAGGCGGCTTGAACTCTTTCATAGGCAGCTAAGATTTCTTTCTCTGTGGGAGTGTAGTTGGCTTCGGACCTTCTGTAGCTTCGGCTCCAGAATCCCAGTGGTCGGCCTCGAGTCTCCCCAGGCACTTTCTGCTAAAGGCTCCAGGACAGACCGTGGCTCCCGGCTGCAGAGTAGAGCACGTTCTTCACATCTGGTCTTGTTCTGACTGGGCCAAGGGCTACTGCATGGGCGATCTCCTGTTTGATCTGAGCAAAGGCTTGTTGTTGTTCAGGGCCCCACTGGAAAGTGTTCTTTTTGCGGGTGACCAGGTAAAGAGGGCTCACAATTTGGCTGTACTCAGGAATGTGCATCTTCTAAAAACTTATGGCACCTAGGAAAGCTTGCGTTTCCTTCTTGTTGGCTGGTGGAGACATTGCTGTGATTTTGTTGATGACATCAGTAGGAATCTGACGCTGTCCATCTTGCTACTTTACCCTCAGGAACTGAATTTCACGAGCTGGTCCCTTAACTTTGCTCTTTTTGATGGTAAAACCGGCTTTCAGGAGAACCTGGATGATTTTCTCTCCTTTCTCAAAGATTTCTTCAGCCGTCTTTCTCTAGACAATGATGTCATCAATGTACTGCAGATGTTTTGGAGCCTCACCCTTTTCCAGGGCAGCCTGGATCAGTCCATGGCAGATGGTGGGGCTGTGCTTCCACCTCTGGGGCAGTCGGTTCTAGGTGTACTGCACTCCCCTCTACGTGAAGGCAAACTGAGGCCTGCATTCTGCTGCCAGAGGAATGGAGAAAAATGCATTAGCAATGTCAATAGTGGCGTACCACTTTGCTGCCTTGGACTCCAGCTCGTATTGGAGCTCCAGCATGTCCGGCACGGCAGCGCTCAGCGGTGGAGTCACTTTATTTAATGCACGATAGTCCACAGTTAATCTCCATTCTCTTTCAGATTTACGCACAGGCCAGATGGGGCTGTTGAAGGGTGAGTGGGTTTTGCTGACCACCCCTTGGCTCTCCAGCTCTCGGATCATCTTGTGGACGGGAATCACAGCATTTCGAGTTGTTCTATATTGTCGGCGGTGCACCGTTGAGGTGGCAATTGGTACTCGCTGTTCTTCTACCTTTAGGAGTCTTACTGCAGATGGGTTCTCTGACAGTCCAGGCAAAGTGTTCAATTGCTTGATGCCTTCTGTCTTTACAGCTGCTATCTCAAATGCTCACTTAAGCCCCTTTGGGTCCTTAAAATACCCACTTCGGAGGTAGTCTATGCCCAAAATGCATGGGGCCTCTGGGCTAGTCACAATGGGGTGTTTCTTCCACTCATTCCTAGTCAGGCTCACATCAGCTTCTACTAAAGTAAAGTCTTGTGATTCTCCTGTCACACCAGCAATAGAAACAGATTCTGCCCCTACATATTTTGATGGGATTAGGGTGCACTGTGCACCAGTGTCAACCAAGGCCTCATATTTTCGTGGTTCTGATGTGTCAGGCCAACGAATCCACACAGTCCAAAAGACACGGTTTTCTCTAGCCTCTACCTGGCTAGAGGCAGGGCCCCTCTAAGCCTGGTTATCCTTCTTTTCTTGGGTATATGTCTTGGAGGTTCTTTCAAGGGAGTCAGACATGTTATCATCATACTTGTCAGTTTGACTACAGGCTACTGGAGCGGCTTTTTTTTTGGTAGAGTATCCCCCCTGAGTCTTGCTGTCTTCCAATTCAAGCATCTGTTTTGCCAGAGTAGCAGTAGATTTTCCATCTCATCTTTTCATGTTTTCTCCACAGTCACGTAGGAAAAACCACAGCTCAGCTCGTAGTTTTTTCTCTTTATCTGGGGAACTTCTGCGTTGAGTACTAGGGCTCCTGGTCTGTACTGCCGAGACTGGAAGAAGGTCCTCCCTGAGTTTCTTGAGATTCTCCTCTATTTTGTTTTGGAAGTTTTGCATATCTGTTCTCACAGTTGCAATTGTTGCCTGCATGGGGCCATGCACGGTATCTGCATATGCTCGAAGCTTCTTCGCTATATCCAGCACAGTCTCCTCCCGGTCATCCCGCTTCATTGTTGCTAAAGCAGAAGCGTATTCTTGTGGCCCAAGTCGAACAAGTTTTCGCCACATCACAGATGTACATGGCACCAAGTCTGGATTTCTAGTACCTAAGTCACCCACAAAGACAATCTCTACTATTGCCATTTCTCTCAAACGCTGAATGCCTTGTTCTATGGTTTTCTAACGAGTTTGCTGTATATAGAGATCGTCTGCACACAGATATCTTTGTGTCACGCTTCTTAGGACCCGTTCCCAGAGACTATAAGGGTCAGCCCCCCTCATCATCTCCTGGTCAATAACCGGATTGTGTGACAGGGACCCCAGATGCCTCGCTTCAGTGCCATCCAGAACTGTAGCCTCACTTGCAGCATCCCACAGACGGACTAACTAACTAATTATAGATTCATCAGCTCGTCGAGTGTAATCTTTTCTCAGGCCACGAAGGTCCTTCAGGGAGAAAGGTTCACCAGTGCCTTCGGATTTTTGATCAGTTGCTGGTCTTGAGGGTCCTTCCCCCGCATTACCATTATCATCATCTACTGGCTGATCGGTTTTGGTTTTGAATTTCATGCCTCTCGTGGCAGGAGCAACAGACACTGGCTTAGGCTCACTGTCTGGTTTGGCTGCTGGCTTGGCTGCAGCCTGAGTGACTGGGGTAGCTGCTGATTTATCTGCCTGCCCTACAGTATCTAGCAGCGTGCGATAAGCATACGCTAGGGCCCAGCTTATTGCAATGATATTTTTTTTCTTAGAATCATCACAGCAATTCTCTTCCAGATATTTCCTTACTTCATCTGGGTTCTGAATTTGTTCACGTGAAAATTCCCAGGCTGGGGGATCAGAAAATTCCTTCAGAGTCCGGCCCATTCTCTCCCATTCTCTACACCACTCAGGATTTCCCACACCTGAGTCTACTTCTGGGGCAGGGGTCTCGTTGGCTCCTCTGGATATCTCAGCCCTCACTCTAGAGAAGTTGCAGACCATATAGAGGAAGCTCAACAGCTGAACTACCAGGAAAGTGACCAGGAATGTGGTATCTTTAACACTCAGGGGAAACTGGATATTCTTAAAGAGGGACATAACAGATTCAAAGGAGAAGAAGGAAAGAAAAGGCTGAAAAGCCTCATCCCCTGGTCTTCCTCTAACAAACTGGGTGCTATTACTAATAAACTCCCAAAATGTGCTACTGGGACTGGGAGGCAGGGTCGGGCGAAGAAAGAAACCATAAACCAAACATACCTGACAGAAACTTCAGTAGTTCTATAAACTTCCTATAAATCATTATCACCGAGCCCAGCACAATAACCATTCTAATCCGTGCCCCTCTACTGTGAAAGAGGGCAAAGACAGGTATTAAAACCTCAAAAACTTTTAGGGACCAGGTCCACATGAAGGCCTCCACCCCAAGAGACATTATGTATTCAAACAACATGGCTACTGACTGCTTTATCCCAATACAGAATAAATACAACCAACACTCAGTACAGGTTTTTCCACTTTCTCTTGCCCCACGTTGGGCGCCAAAAAACTGTATTTGTCTTAGTTTAGGGCAAATTAGGAAGGAAAACTCTAAATGGGGATTTCTCCAGGGAAATGCCCCTCCCCACTAACTGGTCCGGGAAAAGAAAAAAAATTCCTTAGAGAGAAGTGGAAAAAGCTGTTTATTTAACAGAAATTGAGTAATATTAAATAATAAAACCTCTTGCTGTTCGATGGGATGGCAAGTTTAGGAAGAAAAGTCCTTTTCATGTGGTGTAGCTCGGCTCGCTCAGGTTCTTATCAGTCCCTCCGGCGCTGGAAAGTGCCGAGGCCCAGGCCCCGGTGGGCCACAGGCGTGAGCTCCCGGGGTCCCGGGGTTTAGCTGGGTGTTCAGTCCAGAGCAGGCTTGCACAGATCCAAGAAAATTGGGAAAAAAAACAAACAAAGGTCTAGGGAACTCCTCTGCCTCAGCTAGCTAAAACTAACTAAAATCCAGAGAGAAGCTCTGTCCCGCTGTCTGTCCGTGCTGCAGACACCACAGTCCAGGAGCGGGATGTGTGGGAGTGATGTTTTTCCTTAACACAAACTGCGCGCTTCTTCTTCCCCCTCTCTTGCTCTCAAAGCCAGTCTTAAAGGTGCAGAACTTAATATATAACATAAACCAAACGATTGGGGATACCAGTATCATAAAGTCACCTCAGGACAGTCCTGAATCCAAGTGCCTCAGTGGCACAGTTATATCTCATCTTCATTAAAAGAGATGCAGTGAGGAAAGACTTCACATCATCCTTTTAGATGACATGAAAAACACATCAATTCAGGACCGTCACATTCTTATTCTACCCAAAGGTAATTTATTTCCTAGCCATAAGCAGAGCTGCTATTTCCTTTTCTGCATCCTCAGAAGTATGCACTTTGTTTCCTGCTCAACAGAAACTCTGAGTGAAAGCAAATATATAAACTACCTCTGCCTCTGTAAAGTAACTATGCAAAGTTCCTGACTTACAGTTCAGAAGCCTGAGAAAAATGCTCTTTGTTTTATATTTGGGGTTTGAGTTTTGTTTGTTTGTTTGTTTGTTTTCTGAACAGTGTCTATGCTGAGAGCTATGGAAATAATCAACAAACCGAAGAGACAAGCAACAATAGCCACTACAGGGAAGTTCAGAAAAATCTAACTGATGAAAAAGTTTAGTAAACAGCCTGGAGAAAATACAAGGGTTTTTTTCCTCTTTATTTTCCTGTGAGTGATAAGCAGAATGATGCAAAAATATGTGAATTGGCAGTTTTGTTTTCTCAGCTGCTGGACACGTGCAAGAAGTAAAAATGGCTTAAAATAAGGGTGAAAATGTAGACTGTCTAGTGGAAAGCATTTTTTAACAGTGAAAACAGTTAGGGAAGTAAAAGCAAAAACTTTAGCTATTGAATGCAAAAATGCACACAAATTAAATTCCATACAAAACCCTGAAGAATGTGTATTCAGAAGCCACAAGTCTCATCTTTAGATTTTTCATCTAAAAACAGAAGATTTTTTTTCCACTTATCCAGGAATGTATGGGTTAAACTGGCATTCACTGTACCACATACTCTAAAAGAGTTTCCCAAATAAGAAATATATAAGTGCTCTATATAATGTATGTTCCTGAAAAGTCCAGATCTGGAGAAGGACACTTTTATTTGGTGGTCAGATGTGAAAGTACAATTCCTCTTCTTGGTTTAAGACCAAAACTGCAACATTTAAAGTTGTTTTATTAAGCCGTGGAGACAGAGAGAAGACTGTGGACTAAGGCAATGGCTGAGGTTGCTGTATCTTAATGAAGAGCTGTCAGTACAAAGTTGTTACTCAATTTTTTGCTGCTTTGGGCAGAATATTCAAAAGATAGACAACTTCTGACAAGCAGTAATCCTTTTCTTATACCCCAAGTATTTGGATGCTTCAGGACATTTATCACGGCTGCCAAAACTGGATTCACAACCTGTGAGTTTCAAAAGGAGAGCGAGATTTTGCCTGTTCTTGCTTTGGGAAAAGGGGAAAATATTCTCATTCCTTCTTCTCTTTCTTTGCTTACATCTTTTTCACCGACTTTTGGCTGGACCCAGCTCAGTGATAAACCATCCACAGGAGCAGCCAGGGCTCCTTGTGGCTCTTTCCTAGTGAGGAAGCTGTGCTGAAGCCACACCTCCTGTAAAATGCACTTAGCATTTTACATACTGAGCTTTCCTATCAGCCTCCCACATCTCAGCCATTCCGTGCTGGGAAATGACAGACAGGGCTGCAGACTGACGGGGGGAGGAGGGGAGAGGAGACAGTGCTTCGTTTAATTATCCCACTTCAGCCTGATTGCTGCAGTGTTATCTTAAAAGTGAAAAGATTTGGAAACTAGATTTCTGGTAATTAGCATTGAGAATATTGTAATGCCAGCACCCAGCCTCTTTCACCAAGGATTTACTTCTCTGGGATGAAATTGCCAGGCTTTCACATCCTCTCATCTCCTCAGAGGACCAGCTCTCACATGTGCTGGCAGACAGCATCTCTGGGCTCAGGATCAGAGGCAGGTAGCAAAGAGGGGACTCTGTCTGTTGGGGCTGGGGAAGATCTATCTCGTCCTTCAGGAGGGAGCCCACACTGCCAGTGCTACACCAGAGTGTTTGCAGTCACTGCTGTCACCACATCCTGATGTGAAACTGCTGCCATTTACTGCCCTGCCTGAGGCTGGAGGCCAGCACACATAATAAGAGAGGAGCTTTAAGCAAGTAGTCAGAGTGAAGGGAGTGTGAGTGTCAGAGATTGATGATATAGAGTGCCCAGTCTGCAGCTGCACTACTGGGCGAAACCAAAAGAAAGTATCACAAAAGCAGCAGGCATCACAGATTGCCTTTCACTCTTTCCTGGACAAAAGATATATTTAGGTAATAATTCACAAAGAATTAGGCTGTATGAACCTTCTTGAGGAACTGTGCATGTAACACAGGCAATGGTAAAATACCAGCAAAAACTGCAGCACACTCAGGCAGCAGACGCTGTCTGAGACAGAGCAGAACAAACCATTTGGATCCCCAAAATGACTGCTCACATGAGACCACAACCTCCTGATCACTCCCTAGGTCTGTACCCATTTTGGGGGATATTTTGGAATGTATCTTGGCACAAGCAAGCATGTGCATCGAAACCAAGGAGTTTGCCAAAGAGAAATAGAGGAAACTTGCTACCCACCAGCTGTGATCCTGGCCAGGAGCTTGGGCAATAGCACATAAACACCTGTTTTCATTTGCTGAGTGGTGCTGTGACACAGGGGTGAGCGGTGACATGAAGCTTTCCATGTGGCCGTGATCTGCTTTCAAAGCTCTGTAAACAGCTCTTAGCTGAAAATATCATGTAACTTTTTTTTTTTTCCCCTTTGTTGCACGCAGTTCATCCTCAGAGGAAGAAGAGCCCCTGTGCTCATCTGGGCTTGGGAACAGCAGCTCCCTTGAACACAGCAGGCATTCAACCTGAGGCTGAGCAGGTTCAGGCACTGAGCCACGATGCTGTAAGTGTGCAGGCTTGCCTTGCATAAAGAGGGAATTATGAGTTGTTAGCTGAGGGAGATAGCTGCTGGTTGGAAATAAGAGAAAATGCATTAATAGAAATTCAATTTAAGAAAAAAAAAAATAGGAGACCAGCCTAGTTAATTTCATAAGGATTCATGAGTAAAAAAGTAAGACCTTTAGTTAGGAAATAATTGCACACTTATGATCTGAGGCAACAGTCAGAACTTGCTAAAAAAAATGGCACATGTCATTAAATTTAATAATGCTTAATTTTAGAATCATAAATATTTGAGATTGGAAAGGCCCATCAAGTCACTTAAGTCACCCTCCTTACCAATGCAAGACTGTTCCCTGTTGCACATATGCTGGTATGTTTTCTACAGACTATTAGAACTCATTGTCAGGAGGATTTGCCTTAAATTCTGCAGTTTTCTCTTTCTTAACTTCATTCCATTACTCCCTGATATACCTGCTTGTTTCCTGCTAAGTAATTCCTTTCCTTCCCTAGTGTGTGTGTCAGTCAAACATTTGTAGATGGTTGGAATGCCTCTCCTTAGTTATCACTTAGACAAACTAGACATATTTATTTAGTTCTTTTAATCTTCCTCATAGGTAAATCCCTCTAGTCCCTTAATTATTTTGTTGCTCTTTTCTGAACTCTCTCTTTCCAAACCCTTCTTGTAGTCATATTAAATGCAGTATCCTAGTTCTTGTCATCCAGAACCATGGTAAAATCAGGGGTGCTGTTGCATCTCTGTTGCAATGTGATGTGTCTGACGCACGATAATATTTTTTCTCCTGATCTATCATGCTGAGCACCATGCAAGGCTGTAGAGAGGTCAAGACAACCTCTGTTTTTAAAACTCTGCCCTGCAGCTATTCCTTACGGTGCTGTCAGCAGGGAAGACATTTTGTCTTCTAAAACCTTACTTCTGATAGTTTTTCCCATCAGAAAACTCTCTGGGCCAGGGGCAGCATCCAGGGACCTGCCCTGCCTGGGGGAACTTATAACTGGATCTTATAACTAAGTATCAGAAACAAAGGCACACACTCTGTGTTCCAGACTCCAACATTTTATTCTTATTCTTAATTTTCTATGTTTTTAGTACTACTACGTCTTCCTCTACTTCAGCTTCTACTTCTTCTTCCTAATATTCCTATTCTTATTCTTTATCTTGGTTTCTGGAGGGTCCTATGCTACTTTTAGTGTGGGGGTTTTGGGGTTTTTTTCTTTCCTACTACTATTTCCTAAACACAACTTTTTCTTTTGTTGGAATTGTGTGTGTTGAAGTCCAGCAGGCCACTGTTGTGTCCTGGGAGCAACACCTCTTGTCTGTGTCCATTCCTCATGGCCACAGGATCAGCACGGAGTCCTTTCCGGAGGAGAAGAGATGGCCTTAGAGTCCAGCAGGGAGGAGCTGGGACCAGTGTCCCTGCAAAGGGCCGAGAGCCGTGTGGCTGTGGCCCTTGGGGAGCTGATGCAGGGGCACCGGGCAGGCCACAGGGCAGCCGCCATCGCAGCCTGGAGCTGCTGGCAGCAGGCACTAATCCTGCGGCTGTGCTGCCAGGCAGGGGCAGCGGAACAGCCCCCGCAGCGCCCGCAGCGCCCGCCTCAAGAGCGAGCGGCCTTTCCTGGGGGGAAGTGGCTGCACAGGAGAAGAGACAACTTCCACTGCGGCTTGGGCTGCCAGAGGGCCAGGCCCGGCACAGAGTTGCTCTTGCGGGCACAGCTCGGGTTCCTGGCACTCCACCCAAGCTTCTCGAGGGACAGGCAGCAGGATTCCCTCTTGGGCTAAATCTGCCAGTCTCTGCTGCCTGGCCTCTTCTCCTTCCTCGTGCAGCTCCAGAACGCTGACCTCATCCCAGTCATCGTCCTCCCGCTGCCAGGGCTTGTGCTGGCTGCACAGGATGTGGCAGTATTCCCTGCTGTCCTGCGCCAGCTCTCCATCACTATCATCGTCCCAGCTGGACCTGGAGGATTTTCTCTTTGCTTTGCCTCCAGTCACCTCCTGGCCATCCTGGGACAGCTCTTGCTTGCGGCAAGCTTCCCAGTCCAAGAGTGCCCGGCGGCTCGTGCCTTCCCCTGGGGACAGCCACTGCTCAGGAGATTCTTCCCAATCTGAGAACTCCTGACAGTGATCGCTGTCCGCCTGCCACGGCTCCTGCTCCCTGCACTCGTCCCAGTCGGAGACAACTGGGGAGGGCTCTTTCTCCGTGCCCTCATCCCAGTCCCGAAAATGCCAGGAGCTCCCCCATGCTTGGACCGGCTCAAGGCCTTCATCCCCCTCAGAGAGCTCCTGGCAGCTATGGGCTTCTCCTGGGGACAGCTGTGCCTCAGTGCAAGCTTCCCCTGGAGTCCCTTGCTTGTCCATGTCTCCTTCGCAGAGCTCTGGCTCTTCCTCAGTGCAGGACTCCACGGCTCCTCTCCTCCCTCTGCTTTCCCTCTCAGCCTCCTCCTGCTGCTCCCTCAAGGCCTGGGCTCTCTGTGAGCCGGGCCAGGGCCTGGGGCGCTGGGAGTTGGGCTTTGCCTTCTCCTCTTCCTCCTCCTCCATGCCTGCAGTCCTCTGGTCCCTGGACACCGCCGATCTCCTGGGACTGAGCCGGGCCCCGCTCGCCCTTTATATACCCCCCAGCCGGGGTGGGGCCCTGCCGTGTCACAATGGGCTTTGGGCACCGCAAGCTCCCGCGTCACCGCGGGCCCTGAGGCACCGTGCCTGTGTCACAAAGGCCACCCCGGCACCCCGTGCCTGTGTCACAAAGGCCACCCCGGCACCCCGTGCCTGTGTCACAAAGGCCACCCCAGCAACCCGTGCCCGTGTCACAATGGCCACCCCGGCACCCCTTCAATAGCCCAAGGCACCAGGAGCGGCCTGGAGCAGCCCCGGCCTTGGAGGATTGCTGCCCCTTCTTCTGAGCCACTCCTTCAAATGATCAGGAGTGGCTGGGGCCAAGTGAAGGTGCAAAAGGAGACCATGTGTCTTTGTTTGAAAGACAGGGGCCTGCTAAGGGAGGCAGGAGCCTCCTTTGCAATGGAAAATGTAAACCCCCTCCCTCCCAATTATTATCCCTTTGAAAGGCACTGTCTGGCAAAGATAGGAGGACAGGAAGAACAGTTTGTGCTGCTTTTGCATGAATTGCTATTTGGTAAGCAGGGAAGAAGCCCCCCATGGAAATGATTTTACTGAGAGGAGCTGCTAAGCGAGAGCTGTCTCTGTGCCAAGCAAAATACAAGAGCTGGCTAGCTGTGGCAACTGACTACCTATTAAAGCATTTAAAAAGCTGCATCCACCTCTGTGAGATTGACATTTTGCAGACAGGCAAGCCTGGGAAATCTCTCTCTTGCTTCCACCTTTGAGGAGGTACCCGGCTGCCATCCAGGCTGGGCCCCGCTGCACTGCGGCCTTGCAGTCGTGCTGCCGGTGGCCGCAACAATCCTTAAAACTTCAGGGTCCCCTGACAGCCGGGCAGCCGAGGAGGAAATTAAAGGAGTGGGTTCGCTGGAGTACCCAAAACCAACTGGAATAGGAAAATCAAGTAGGGATGAGGCCCATAAAGCCTGCGCAGCACAGGAACAAAGTGTAAAGACCAGGACTAGGGGCAGACACAACAATATCTAGGGGAGGTGTGAGGGCGCAGTCTGAGGGCATGGGTCCAGACTTGTTAGAAAGATGCAAAATACTGCGACGAATTGCAACCAATCGGGGGAGAGATACGGGAAGATTCTAGAAACATAACTTTCAGTGGGGTGACTTGATGAATGTATGAATTGCCAGCAAGCCTTTGGCAAGTGCTTCCCAAGGCTTGAACTCAAAGCCTGCTGCTTCAGGGCTGAAGTCTTTCTGGCCCTGTGTCCCAGAAGGGCTGAATCGCACAGGCTCGGCCTGGCAGGGCCGGGCCGGCCCCGGCAGTGACCTGGTGGGAACGGGAGGCTGCAGGACCCCGGTTGAGGCCGGGCCAACCATGGCTGATCACACCTTGCCAAGCCTGAGCCATGCCCCGCTGCCAGCCCCCGCTGAGCTGGAGTCCGCTGGGCTCTGGGAGGAGCTCCAGGTGGGTCCAGGCCCCCTTGGCTGCAGCCCGTGCGTGCTAATTGAAACGGTAATTGAATAGAAATTGGCCAGGAGACAAGAATCTTGTTTGATGCCTTTATTAGGATTCAGCTCTTGGGGTGGGGGGCCCGAGGGGTTGCTTGCACCACAGCCGTTCCCACACTGTCAGCTCCAAGGAGGAGGCACAATTCAGCTTTGCAGCACACACTGAGAGCTGGGGCTTCCGTCCTCATGAGAGTTACCAGGAGGCCTCTTCTTCTGGCTCATTGTCTAGGGAGGTCAGACCTTTCCTGTCCTCTTTAGGTCATGGTGCTGCAGGAAGATGGTTTCTAAGCAGGCTTAGGTGATACAGGGAGATGATCTTTCATCATAGCTTGCTAGATTATGTTTCCTTGTCCTTTTATTCCTCTGTTAGCTCGTTGTTTTGGTGTCTTGAATGCCTTAGTTTGCATATTACTCGGTTGCACAGCTTCCTGGAAGTTCCTTTGTTCTAGTGTGGCACAGCTTCTATGGGAGCAGCTTTGTTACATAGCTGCAGGGAAGTAAGGGAAAGGGTACAGGAATGTCTCGTAAGAACCTTTAAAACACTTCAGAAACTGGTAAGTAATTAACATTACTAATAACCATCAGAGTAAACAATGGGTACAAGGTTTACAAAGGGGATAAGAATATTAACTGTACATAACTAAACACAGTATTTTAACCGGGGTGGATTTCTGGAGAGATTTTATTCATGACAGTAATGGCAGCTCGGCCCTGAGGGGAAGGGGTGGCAGAGAGGCTTTGCTTCACAAACCCCGGGCCAGCCGATGCCAGTGCCCCTGCAGGACTCAGGGACCGAGCAGAGCTGGGCCCGCAGGAGGGATCGGCAGGTGAGGCCCGCTCGGCTACAGTGTAGCCAAAACCCAGAGAAGCTCTTATAAGCAGAGATTGACACTGTTTGGAAAGTGTATTCTCGGTTATTAAACAAAAATATCACTAGTTGAGGATGAGGTCCCAAGATAAGCCCACGGCCCACTCAACAAGTCAGATAACTTAAAAAAACCAACGACCTTTTCAGACTTGACATGGCTGGGTGTTCCTCAGGAGTCTGGCTCCATCGAAGACCCTGACTCTTGGTCCCTATCCCTTTTTATAAGTTTGGTATCAGTTGGATCAATTCATTTAGGAGTCTTCATTTGATTGGTTAAATCCGGGCTCTCCTATTGATCAATATCACAGAGTGTTGTACACCAATAATTTCTCTGTAAGTCCTTTTCATTGCTGGGATTCTCCTCCAGTCAGTGCATTACGTCTTCCTTAGTATTTAATTTCCAGAAAGTTCCCAAACTGTTCTGTCCATACCTTCCTCTACTGGCTAAAACCCCTCATGACAACATTCCAGTACAATCCGCGCATAACTTATATAAAATGTATTAACTTAATTAAACATGAACTAATAACTTTCAAAAGAAGATATTAGAATAGTTGTAACAAAGCAGCAGGAGCGGAGCAGCAGCCACCCAGCTTCCAGCAGGGCAGGGAAAGGCCAGCTCTGGATCCCGGGTGTAATATATGTTGGTATAATTTGTGTTTTATTGTACATGTATAAAATCATTTATGAAGCATTTTTCATGTATCAATCACAAACCAAACAACTTGGGATTGCAAAACTGAAGGGAGGGAGGGAGGGCATATTCAAGAAAGAAGGAACGGTTTTTAAACTTGATTCAGAAAGATGAATAGGTAAGTGTAATGTGTAAATTAGTGTATATTTAATAAAAATATACACTGTTAAGAAAAGTTAAGAAAAAAAAATAGGAGACCAGCCTAGTTAATTTCATAAGGATTCATGAGTAAAAAAGTAAGACCTTTAGTTAGGCAATAATTGCACACTTATGATCTGAGGCAACAGTCAGAACTTGCTGAAAAAAAAATGGCACATGTCATTAAATTTAATAATGCTTAATTTTAGAATCATAAATATTTGAGATTGGAAAGGCCCATCAAGTCACTTAAGTCCCCCTCCTTATCAATGCAAGACTGTTCCCTGTTGCACATATGCTGGGATGTTTTCTACAGACTATTAGAACTCATTGTCAGGAGGATTTGCCTTAAATTCTGCAGTTTTCTCTTTCTTAACTTCATTCCATTACTCCCTGATATACCTGCTTGTTTCCTGCTAAGTAATTCCTTTCCTTCCCTAGTGTGTGTGTCAGTCAAACATTTGTAGATGGTTGGAATGCCTCTCCTTAGTTATCACTTAGCCAAACTAGACATATTTATTTAGTTCTTTTAATCTTCCTCATAGGTAAATCCCTCTGGTCCCTTAATTATTTTGTTGCTCTTTTCTGAACTCTCTCTTTCCAAACCCTCCTTGTAGTCATATTAAATGCAGTGTCCTAGTTCTTGTCATCCAGAACCATGGTAAAATCAGGGGTGCTGTTGCATCTCTGTTGCAATGTGATGTGTCTGACGCACGATAATATTTTTTCTCCTGATCTATCATGCTGAGCACCATGCAAGGCTGTAGAGAGGTCAAGACAACCTCTGTTTTTAAAACTCTGCCCTGCAGCTATTCCTTACGGTGCTGTCAGCAGGGAAGACATTTTGTCTTCTAAAACCTTACTTCTGATAGTTTTTTCCATCCGAAGATGCTGTAACTTGAGCCTTCTGCACTGAGCAATAACTTCACTTACACTTCTCTCTCTCTGTGCTTCTTTAGTGTCCTCTGCCCCATGTGTTTCAGAGGAGATCAGTAAGAATGGCAGAACAGGCAGAGCAAGAACAAAAAGCCCCAAAATGTAGCTTACTGCACAAAAAGCTTTGTCTCCTGGGTTTATCATCCCACAGATTAGTAGCCCAGGATGAGGAAAAGGCTCCAGGGAGACACTGTGATGAAAATTCAAGAATGAAGACTGAAGTAAGGAGACAGAGTAGTATAGAAATAACTTAGAGGGGCAAGCTGACAGGGGAGATGAAACAGGAAAGACAGTGAATGTATTATCTCCCTGGCCAGCACCTAGTAGCAGATTCTGTTCTTGAGTAATTGGTGCTACTTTGATTTCTTTGGAGAGCTCTGTTTTGACTTTTCCTTGTCAGTTTTGATATTTCCATTTATACTAAAACACTTTCTTCTTCCTCAGACCTTGGTTCCACGGAGCTGAAAGGTGGGCCTTCCATGCAGACTCTGCTTTCCTGACAGGTCCTCTGCCCTTGCCACAAGGTCCCCAAACAGTGACATCCATCTCTTTAGTCTAACTGCAGAAAATTTAGGGGGTTTAGGATAACCTTGTTGATGCCCAGGGTTAGAAAGTGCCTAGTCAGCATCCATTCTCTTGGGACCTTACCTGTTTAAATGAAACTAAATATTAAATAGAATATATTAAATAGAAAGTCAATATTGCCCAAGAAGCACTAGATAAAAATAATAATCAGTTGTATCATTGTTCAAGCCAAGGGATTTTGTAGTGTTTGCTTTATCCTTATCTTTTACACTTTTCATTTTGTCTTGTTAAATCATGGCAATTGACAGAGCTGCACAGGAATGCAAAAAGTGAATGTGAAAATCTGCAAATGTAAAGGCATATATGTAAATATTCCAACAAAGGAATGAGTGTCTACATAAAAGACAACATATTTCTTCTTTTCTGGAAGTTCTCATCTGGTTTGTTTTGTTATGGTTTTTGTTTCCTTGAAAATAATGAAATTGTTGTGTCTCATACTTTTAAAACATCTATTCATATGACAGTTGCTATTATATTTGTTACAATTAATGGGAAATACCTTATTTTTAAGTTTATTTTTCATGTAGCTGCCAATGATCTCTGTTGTATGCCTACATCTGATAAGTCATTATCAGAGTATTATCAGTCTGAAATCATTCCATGGGAGGAAACCGACCCTTGAGAGAAACTTATTTCAAACAATAGATGACAAACACAAACAAGGAACGTTTACATCTTTAATACAATTGTTTCCAACCCAGCCATTAATTTTTTATACATCCAGCCCTACACAAAAGCGTGCCTTGTGTGCATGCTCAGATGAATAATGTGTGCCTGAAGCTGACAGGATTCGTGGAAGCCGTCACCAGCCTGTGGAAATCATGGTGTTTAAACAAAGGGCTCCTGAAGAGCTCCCCTTGCCAAAACACTTTACAGTTGCACGTGTACAAGAAGTAGCCACACTGCCACAGAGGCAAGGAGAACAGGGTACAGTGAGACCAAGCTTTTCCAGCATGGGCCTTGCTCAGCTAGGCAGAACAAGCCCAGGAGGTTTCCCCTCCTGCTCTTCCTGGGTGCTACAGGAACCTAAATAAAGCTGAAAAGTGAAGTCCTGAGGCAAATTCAGATGATGGATCCTGAAAGCTTTTGCCTTTCTGAGATTTATCTAATATGTCAGGCAGTCAGCATGACACAGAAAGAAGGGTGTTTATGCAGCATTTTTCCCAACTTACATCATTTTCTCAGCCTATGTCTAAAACACTCTGACACTTTAAGTTGTTTCTTCTCCCCTTAAAAAGGTTTTGTGACATTTTTGTCACAAAAAAAAAGGAAAAAAAGGAAGTATGCAAAACATGCAGAGATTAAACTCCAGTCTCCAAATCTCCATATCTTAGATTTTTGTTTTGGTAGCTGAAAAAATGAAGGCTATTGGCTTTTGGATTATGTAAACTGACACAGTACATTTTGTTTCATTTTCTTCAGAGTGTATGCATCAACTTACCCATAAACTATTGATTGCAGGGGGTTGAAGCTGTCTGCAAGTGCTGGCTGATTTTAGAAGAGATTTTATTTGCAATTCTGCCTCAAAAACAAGGTGTTGCTGTTACTTATAACAGAAAGTATGTGGTGTTGAAGACATGCAGGTGCCTGTGGGAGAGGGGCTTGCACTCCAATGCCCAAATTTGTGTCTTTATGCACAGTATTTGTGAAAACATGAGAAAGTCATTGCACTTGAATCATCCCTCTGAGGCAAATTGCCTTCAAAGCTTTGTTTTCCCTGCTACATCTGCTGTACCGCTTGCTCTCTCTGTTTTCCACACATCTATATCTACAAGGGATTTCCCAGGCAGGAGCATGTAGTTCTGTGCCAAACCCTTGTTCTGTGCACAAACAGCAAAGATAATGTTTCGGGGATGGATCACACGCTGAGCTCGCTCTCAGCAGATCCAGCAAACACAGCCTGGAAGCCTCAGCCTGGGCCAGCAGTGCCACAGGACACAACCACAGAAACCCTGAGCTCCTCAGAGCTGCCTGGCCCGTGGCCACAGCAGAGACCTGACACCTCTGAGAGGACCAGAGCTGCAGCAGAGCTTTCACACACAGCTCAAAACCTCAGACTGCTGGGGAAACCTGCAAAGACTTTGATAGAAACTGGACGAAGCCTCCTCAGACAAAAGGCTGTTCCTGAGAGATCCACTGGCACCTCATGGATTTTGGTGTAAGGGATTGGTCCCACCCTATCATTTCCTTGGTTTAGGGTCACAGGTGGTGCATGCACAGGTAGAAGTTTTAATTTTCACTCTGATCCGGGGCCCTTGAGCACCAGGTGGCCCGACAGCCGTGCCATGAGCTGGCAGAGCTGCTCCCTGCTCCCGTTTGATGTGTGTGCTTGTTCAGCCGGCCCTTGTGTCCTCCTCAGCTGTGAGAGGCAGGAGCGCAGAGCGGCTCCACGGGGGTTTTTACATCCCGCACCTGATGCTGCGGCTGCGGCTACCGGGGACGGGCGCTGCTGCCTCGCTTCTCCCGATGGGCCGAAGGATGCTCACACTGCAGCTCTCAAACAGCTTCCTAATGTTTCAAACAGGCTTTTAAAGGCTGTCATGTTTCCCCGTTCCGGTTTTGCTGCCCTGCGGCTCCTCGGAGCGGCGGGCGCCGGCAGTGCCGCCCGGCCGGGCGGGAGCGCTGGGCTGACCCACATTTCCCAGCAGAGTGCCAAAAAAAGGGACAGAGCCCATTAGTCCTGACCACTGGATTAGCAAACTGCTTATGCGGAGAAGCATCTGTGGGTTTTGCTGTCTCTCTGCGGTGTGGTTCTGTGCTACACGTCTTGCACTTTCTCTCTCTGGAGCATACGATTTGATTTTATTTTCTGCGTCTTAATTTGTCACACCCCCATCTCACTTTTTAAAGAAAGGATTTCTCAAAACCAGAGTGGTCTAGGGTGATTAATGAAACTCACATATTCTTTCATAAACACATATTTCAGAATTTAGTAACACCACGTTGCTTCTTGTGCTCCTATTTTAGGGCGTCAGTGTTCGCACCACGAAAGACAGCATCAATCACTTCCTCAGATTTTGTAGCCCGTCTGCCCTGCACTGGAGATCCCTGGAGATGTCATTACTGAAGTGATGAGACATTCTGGTTTAAGTGCTAATGGTCTCTGCAGAGCACAGGGTTGGGAATTAAGCATGCATCTTACGAACAGTAGTGCAGAACAGCATCAATAAATGACTATTCTCCTCCTTAATGTTTACTTTTTGATTCAGGGGGACTAGAAGCAGCTACTGACGGGCCAGAACTCCTGATTTTAAAATCCTGCTCAGGCCTGGATTGGTGCTGCTGAATTCCATTGTGCCTCTGGGAAAAGGACACAATATTAGCACTTATCATTGAGCTGTCGTGCTGACCGGGTACTGCCCAGGAAGTTCTTTGAGTATAGAAGAGCTATATGGGAAGAAAGGATTATGGCTGTAATGGAACAGGGCTTTGGTAATGATTCTTGGCTAAGGTAAGACTACCAGCCCTGTCCAGTGAAACCCTGGGTAGTTTACCAATTGTCTCAGATGGAGAATTATTCTATTTTTCATGTTATTTCTTCCACTGCAAATAAATGTGTTTTTTCTACCAGTATATGGCAAGTAAATGTGTGTGTGTGCTCTGCAGCAGGTTCTACAATTTGGGTTTTTCCTTTGGTTTGGATCACACATTAAAACACAGAGGAGTAATCTGACAGCAAGGTAAGCTTTGTGTTGAGGTTAGCACTAATATATAGCAAGTACTCCTTGTGCTTAAAACACAGCTATGGTAGCTGAATTATTGTCCCTGTGCAGTTTTCACAGTTATTACTTGGTAGGTTGCCTCTTCAGTGTCAAATTAGAAGTCATTTGGCCAGAACCATTGCAGTGCTGCCTCTTGAGGTTTGTAGGTCCACATACTCGAAGTATATTACATATTTTTCTGAACAGTTGTGCTTTCACAGGGGTCTGTATTAGAACAGCATGAAATCTGCTGCTGTTTACACGGGTTTCATCTAAACCTCACTGGTGGGTTCGCTTTGTGCAGTGTCAGCAGCACTGAGACTCAAACTTTGTTTCAGACAAACTTGAAACTTAAAAGAAAACTTGGACTCAGCTGCCTGAATCTCTTCCAGTATCCTTCTCCTTTCCATTCTTTTCTTGAAGGGCAAATATGCTTTTTGCTTTCTGATACTGTGTGGACACCAAGCAGCTTTTTTTCATACTTTTCAAGAGCCATTTCATTTTGCAGTTTTGTTTGCACACATCCATGTCACACACTTGCTGGGGTGTACAGAAAGCAGGATGGGAAGCAAGTTTAAATTGAATTTACCTTTTTTATTTTTTTTACATATTTCTGGCCATGGAGGATGAGTTTTCTATGTTCAAGTGTTTGTTAAAATGCCATTTGTAGAGACCATAAAGAAGAGGAAAGAATAGGAGGGTTGATGAAAGCATTCAAGGAACCGGCTGCCTTATTCAGGTGAAGAGGAATTTCGGGAAAGAAATGCTTACACATTATACTGGGCATAAAGTTAGAAAGTCTTTCTCTGTCCCTTAGTAATTAATAATTGGACTGGCTGGGGAGGCAGAGAAGTGCTGTGGTCCTCATTTCACTGTTAAGGAATCTACAGCTGCAAAAAATGGATGCAGATATGAGAGAGATATCTAACCATTTTAAATTTGTGTAGAAACATGATAAAAGAGCTAGGCACCAAATTAAATGTGGAATTAAGCAAAATAGTGATGAATTTTCTTTTCTACAGGTGCTTCTGCTTGTGCTAATTTTATTTGGTCTCACACATTTTTTTAAAAATAGTTTTTAATAAATAATACAAGTGGTGTCTTGTCCTTTACACTTGACTGAAAAGCAGCCTTATTTTTCATGTAGAGCTTTTGCCTGAAAATTGTCACTACAATGTCTTCTGGCAACTGAGAGAGAGATTTGGGGATGGTAAAAGACAAATCTGTGTATGGATTAAAACAGAGAAGATTTCCAGCCTCCCCATAGGGTTCTTAATCTTAAACAGTAAAAGCCAGATGAGATTAAAAGGAATTATATAGCAAATAGAGTTAATTCTTTTATCTAATACAAAAGGATGGGAAAATTTTAGACACAGATAAATAGTTTAGTTAAAATGATTAAAAATAAGCATTTTATTTATACATATATATTTTATTTTCTACAATGCATGTTAAGATGGAGTCTCCTGGGAACCTCTTAAAGTTCAAGATTCAAAGTAAAAAACTGACTGAAAATCCAGCTTTGATCATGGTTATTAAAACAGATACCATGAACTGAATTGGTCCTTGTACAGTTGTCTGTGTAAGAAGATGAACTGTCATAAACTGGAGAAAATATGATAACATTTCCTTCTGCTGCAGCTTGTATCTGCAAAGCATTATAGACAAGTGGGTTCAACGTGACCAAGATCCACTAAAATACTTACATTATATGTTAGGTGTATTTTTTTTGTGTGAAATCATGATAGATTGTAACAATCTAGAGAGAATCCTTATATCCCCTTTTCCATGAAAACGACAGGCATAAATGTGGCAGTTGCTTTGTCAGACATGAGGTTTTACAAACGCAGCATCTCCTCTAGTTTCATTCTCTATACAACCACAGCCACACACATGCAGGTACACACATCACACTTTCCTTCAAAGGGCCTTTCTTCAGTCCTGCCCAACATTTTCCTTCTATATATTTCAATGTATTTGTTTAATTTTGCTGCCAGAAAGTAATACTACTTCTGGATGATACACAAATCTATCCAGAGTAGGGATGGAGTTGTATTGTCTAAAATGGAGTTGTGATGGATGAGACTGATCAATATGGAATGAGACTCTTGGGACAATCCTTTCAGAGCTTCTCTTTGGGTACACCCACACACCACTGCATCAAACAGAAAGAAGAGTGTCCATGGAGCACCATTCTGCTGTTGGAGCTTGAAGTGCTGGGCAGGAAAAGTCTGGAGTTTCCTCAAGCCCCAGTGCAGATTCATCAGGGATTACAGGGGGCTGGGCACTCTCTCCAAAAGGCACGTCCTCAGTGGGACCGTGTGGCTGCAGCTACACCTCTGAAACCTGCCCAGAGACATTTTCATAAACAACATATGATGTGCTGGCCCAAATCTTGGAAGTTTTACCGAGCATCTGCTCAGGCTTCCCAACAGGGAAGTCGTGCTTACACGGGAAGGTGCTGGGCAGAGTCCGCTGTGAGATTAATGAGGGTAAGTGGAAGTTTAACAGAAATGACAAAAAGAAGTATCAAATGAAATCTTCTCCAGGTCTCTCCTGTCTGCAGAGTGTAGCTCAAACCCCTCAGCCACAAAAGAAGCAAATATAAATCCTTTCTAGGTCATTTTATTGTTGAAGATTAACTTGAGATCAGAGACTCGCATCATGCTGTGCCCATGCCTCTGTATTTTGCAATATAGTTATTGGTACAGATTTTTGAGGACTAAATTGTCAAAATAGCTCTGTAGTTTTGTGAAATCTAATAATTTTGTACAGATTACAGTACCTCTGTGTTTGAAATGGATTTTTAAAATCCTATTGCTGAGACTGCATCTTTAGTTGTTCCCTGATTGTTTGTAGATATTGTGAACGCCTTCAGATCATACCAGAGTGATAATGACTTTGAGCATAGAAATGGACTTGCAGCTGGATTTCCAGGAGAGCCTTCCACACAGGGTAATAGCTCACATATTGAAATGTGCTCACCAAAGAGGTGTTAGGGAAGCAGTAAAGAGCAGTAAAGAGAACCCAGAAATGGGGATTAGAAACACGAGCAGGTAAAATTAATCTAATTTCTCATAGAAGTTCTGGTTAAAATCAAACCCCATTGTTTTCATCATTAATTATACGCCAGGGTCTGCAGCCATTGCTGAAGGTACCCATTACCGTGTTCCCAGTGCAATTCCATATATTACAGTGTGTGTCAAAGAAACATGGACAATTGTTCTTCCCAGGCTAAGATGCTGCTTAACACAAGTGTGAGAAATGTTGAGCCTTTATTGATTAGGATTCTGAGTTCTTTCAGCCTAAGCAGAAATAGCCAATATGCTGAAAGGCAGCAGTAGATTTTATGTGCAAAAAGAACAGCGTGAAAGGATCTGTGCTGCAGAGATGTCTTGTTTTCGTTACTGTTGCTGTGGAGCTGAAAGCCCATCTGTCCTTCTTATTATGTTAAATTCATTCTGGAGTCACTTAACTGAAGTATCCTTAACCTAGTGCTTCTGCAAACTAGTACATCCAGAAAGAAAATAGTTATTAAAACAAACATCTCATTATCATCAGCCTAATGCAGTACCATTGTGAGTAATCAATGAGGTCTCTGGCAATCGTGGGAATTATACAATATAATCGAGTTATTTATAATAAAATTGCTGAAGAGTTCATGACTTTCCCCAGTTAAACATTTTTTTCTTTCTTTTGTACAGCTTGCTGGTCTTGCTCTGGGTTTTCAACACATTATATTTTCTTTTTATCCTGTCATAACTTTAGAATAGAAATCTATTAAGGTAAGCACAGGTTTATAAAAGATCATGAAGTCACATAACAGAATCACTTTGTGTTCCTTAAGCTTTAAAAACATCACTTGAGGTAAGAATTTTATGCTATCTTCCAAAATGAAGTAGAGGCTGAAAAGATACAGCACAAAAATTTTTTATGTGTTGCTTCCACCTCATGCTGACAGTTTATATTTTGCCCCTTTTGCTTTAGTCTCTTAGCCAGCCATGCAGTAAAATGGGTTTGAATCCCCTGCACACTCATTACAGAGAGCATGTAAGAGTCAGGGAAATGCTGAAGCCTTAGCTCTGAGTAAATAAATATAGGAATAAGAAGCCTCCAGGAGATACAATAAAGGCATACAAATGCCTTTGCTTTGCAAGCCTGTGCCACTCTCCCCATTTTTCCCTTCTCTTCCACTGCTCTTTACCCACAGACAGAAGTCCTGGCAGAAAGTGGCAGTTCCTCCTCTCAGATATTTCCACCTTAGTTTAAATTGGTGATGAGGGTGGTGTAAAAAAGCCCTTGCAGATTTTATCCAAAAATGAATGTAAGAATATTCATGTTCTTAGTTTCAGGAGTGATCTCTACCAGGTGGGTGTTGGTAATCATCTGGAAGTAGTAAAGATATTAACCACATCCAACACTGGGTGTTTGCCCACTCCTACCTGGAAAGGGAAGGGATGTACATGCAGCTGTGATCTTGCCCTCTAGATTGTCTGACAGTCTAGAAGAACACAAATGCACTGGATATCTTTACATTTATCACAAATATTTTCTTCTCTCCATCAGATGCTCTGGCAAATATTTGGACCCCCAGAATAAGATGGTCGTGAAAATTCAGCCCAGGTTTGCATCAGCACAACTCAGTTGTGAGACCATTAATATCAGGGGTTATATTTTTTAGGAAACAATAGGCTTGTCTCCTTTTCTGTGGGCACAAGATTTGCAGTGCTGTGCTCTGGTTCAAGATTGAGAGGTTAGAAGACACGCAAGCCACCAGTGTGAAAATGGAAGGAATCAAATTCAGAGATCCTATTCTGTGCCAAGAAAAATATCCAGACAGTAGCAGCTGAAGCTTGTGTGTTTATCAGGAAGCTGAATCTGTAGGTGAGCTGACTCTAAGCTGCACAGAAGTTGGGGAGCTTTTCTGTTGACTGACAGCAATGAGCTGAGGACACCTCAGAAGTCAGGTGGGAATAAAACTGCTCTCTGCAGGCTCAGTGGTCCTGACACTACTAAGAGAGCACTAAGAGAGCACACATGTGTCTGTGGGAGGAGGATGGGAGAGTTAAAACATGGTCATGACTGCTATAAAACAAAAGTCAGACTGAGAGTCCCCCAGGTCTCCACCCAGCCTGAGAGGCTTGCAGGAGATGCTGCCTTGCACCTTTTTTAACACACAGGGGTGATGATGGAGGAAGGGTCTTGCCAGCTCTTTTCCCCTCATTTGAAAAACTGTACTGCTGTGTTTCATTTTACTTAGTGCAAAAGTGGCAGAAGGAGGGAGGCAGAAGAAAAGCATCTATATCAGACACAACAGAAGGAAATATGGGAGGAGGGTGGGGAGGTGGGCTGGTGGTGTCTGGTTTATGGCCCTTCTGTGCCATCTGAATGGTACAAAAGGCTAAAAAACAGCCTGAGCATCTGTGTTGCTCTCTGCACCACTATGGTAATGAAAATCCACAAATGCTTAGAGGAATAAACAACATTCCAAGTTTCCTGAGGTTATATAAAAGAAATATTTATTCTATCTGAAAAAGACTATGCAGAGAAGTATTGGAGTTTAAGAAAAAAAAAAGTCATAATGTGTTCACAATGTGAGGGAGAAGAGCAGCACAGCAAGCAACCTTAACTAGGCTGTTTCCAAACTTTTGACTGCCTAACCATGCAGCCTTAATGCTCTGTTACCATATTTGTCATGCACACAGTATTATATAGATATATATAATACCAACTGTCTGGCTAGATATAGATATCTTATTTTTATTGGAATTTTATCCTCAGCCTCTTCTCTGCTTCTCTTTTCACAGTTTTTCTTAAGCAGAATGTGAAACTAATACTTTCAAATTTCAGCTGCACTTTTGAACTCGTGATATTTGAAAGCAATTTTTTTCTCATCACAACCTGAAACTGATATGTTGTTACACAGGAAATGTTGCACATCTCAAAACTCTCCACTCACAGAAGAGGCAGAATGTATCCTTTTGAAGGTGTGGGATGCATGTGAAAAAGTATCAAGATTACTTGGCTCCTTGGAAATTATCACTGCAACTCTTCTCTGCCTCTCTTTTTCTTTCCACAAGTGCCAAAATTGTCTCCTAAAAATGCTTAAAATTCATCTTCTGTCATGTAGATGCTGGAGTTTATTTTGAAATGCAAGCTTGTCTGAGAAAGCTGTATTATGCACGGGTTTATGATACATAAAAGTATCAACATAAAGTAAATCCAAACTCAGGTCCACATTTAGATCTAAGAAAGGAATTAGTAAAGCACTTAAATGATCCCCAAGGTTAAATCCTACCTGCCCAATGAAAGCCAGTGACACTGGAGCCCTCCAAGTTCTGTGATGACCAAAGGATCTTAGCACCCAAGTAGTCTCAAAGATTTAGGTACCTAAATCTGCAATCTATAGATGGACAATTTCTTCCTATTTTATTACAAAGGAATTTGATTTTGGTGACAAAGAGAAGGGACAGAAAATGGAGTGCAGTCCTCTAGCCCAGCGAGGTCCATGTCTTAAATTTGTGGCAGTTAAACAATCTTCAAAGCAAGGAGACTCCTGATCCAAAAGGAATATCAGGAGAGAGATTGCTTTTTGTCACTTCTGAGCAGGATCAGATGCACGATAGGAACACCAGGGAAATTTCTGGTGAACATCCAAGTATCTTTATCCTTTTGGATGCCAGCGAGGTTAAGAAAGGGTTTTGTGTTTTTGGATTGAATGACTAAATCTCACATAAAACCTACCCAGGATATCTAACTGCTTCTGCTGAATTGATTTTGGTTCCTACTGTTTTTTCCTGATTACTTTTACATATATATATATATATATATATATTCCTTACACGTGTGCATTTTAACCCATAACTGCTGCTGTGTTATGTGGCAAATCCAATTTTGATAAAGGTGAGACCAAACTCCTAATTTCTCTTCAGTCCTAGACTTCTGTAACTCTGGATAGGAAACATTTGTCATGCATAAAAGTGTTGATTCCATCTCCAGTAATCACCCACCCATCTAATCCATCATACTCGATCAGATTATATGTAAATCTGATTATCTCACATAAGAATGTAAAGGGGTTTCTTACTCCCTTTGGTAAACACATCAGTCCAATAAGCTGGACATTAACAGAAGGAAGCTTTACACTTTATGGGGGAGAATCAATAATCCTAAGGATATGCTGATTATAAGTGCTCACAACCACCAGGAAGGCTGTAGGCAGTTTATGAGAGAAATTCTTCATCTCTTAAACTGGTCAGACTTGCAGATTTGCTTGGTTAGCTGATCATGCTTTCTTCAGAAGACCTATCTGCTTAATGCAACAGCTCAATAACGCAGCATTAATTATAATTAGCAAATTGCTTGTACACCTACAGCTCTATCATATTGTTGCTGTAGCCAGGGTTAGGAAATTGTCTGAAGAAAATAAATTTGAAGCAACTCAAGCACAGGTAAATAGCCTGTTATTATCCATGAACCATTGTCATTATGGTCATTTCTGAAAAATCATGTGTTTCCCATGGTTCATTAAATCTGTTTTACTGCCTGGATAAATGAGCTACTTTGAGGTGTCAGCAACAACCCCAAGCAGGAGGCTTTATTCTGCTGAGAAAGATGGCAATCAGCAGCAAGAAAGGCAATCCTGAAAACATCTTATACAAAATTCATGGGTTTATTAATTCATAATGTTAAATGGTTTTGGCAGCTAACTAGTCACAGAATTTCATCAAAATGTGCACTTATAAACAAAGGGAAAGCAATAGCTTTTCTTTAGCAACTTTGCTCTGATACTTTTAGTCCTTCAGGTAAAAAAAAAAAGAAAAAGTAACAGTCTCAATATGGAAATTTTCTATTTCAGCAAACCTGTCTACCAGATTATCAGAAAATGCCTTCAAAATGGCCAGCGTGAGGCTTCCACCAAGATTTATCAACAAATGAGGCAGAAGACACCCACATTATGGAACCAGAAAAAGGTAAGAAAGGAGAAGAGGAGGAGACAATGTGCCCATTCCAGCCAGGGATTTGTTCTGCCCACAAACAGATTTTAGAGCAGGCCAGGCTGGTTAACGTGACTTTAGTTCCTCAGCAGGCACATGGAATTTATTTCATGTGAAACCATTACAGGAATGCTGTGAAGAGGGAGAGCAGAAACAAAGGCTGACACTGGTGCCTGTGCTGTGGTTTGAAGAGGAACACCCTAGAAACAAGAGAGGAAGGGGAGCTACACCTTCCATTAGAGCATCAAAACAAGCCAGACTCACAACTCCCCTGGAGGGAAGGGCAGGACAAGTGCTGGGAGAAGAAGAAAGCAGGGAAGAGTCTGAAAGAGTGGGTACTGGAGAATTTCTGAAGGGAGCAAGAGCAGGGCAGATGTACAGCAAACCTCAGAAATGGCAGAAATTGGCCTTGAGGACTGCAATGAAAAGTCAGGGGAGGGAACACTTTATCTCAAACACAGAAACACTGAAAGTTGCTAAAAATTTGAAAGATAGCCTGGAGAAAAGGACTCATCCTTCTCAAGAGAGATATTTGTTTTTCAGCTTTTCATCCAATTTATTCCTCACATTTTAGGTTCTGAATTTTTCTTGCTTAGCCTGCTATCTTGCTTTACTGTGTGTGATGTGTTCTGAATTTTTTCCCCCCCAAATTAATCCTAATTTGAAAGGCTATAAAAATATTAACTTCAGATTAATGGGAAAGGTTTGGTTTTTATTTCAAGGCCCTCCTGGTGCAGGTCTTGTGAGCAGGTAACTCTACACCACCAGTTGTAGCTGTCAGTACTGACAAACCCCACAAAAGAAGAGGATAGGTAAAGAATAATGTTGAATTACTCTAGGAGGGATGAACAGGGATAAGGAGAGGAAGCTGTTCCCCCTTCTTCTCTCTAAAATCTGCAAGCAGATATGTGCTTATATACAGATATGTAGCTAAGTGACACTGCCTAGCCTCTTGAATCTTTCACAGACAAAAATCCAGCTGGCCTTGGACATGTGCATGCAGTAGAAAACTGATGATGAGGAGACAAGGAATCAGTTGCTACAAATCAATGAATGACAGCCCTAAAAGCAGTCTATGACTTTCTTGAAGGTGTGCAGTGAAAAGATTCCTGTTGATGTGTATCCACATTACATGGTGGCCTTTTGTACCCTCCCCAGCAAAGCAGAAACCTGCCTGTGACCCAACACTGCCTATGGGGCAGCCTGTCCTCCAAACCAGCCACTCTCAGGATATTGAACACACCTTTTTTTTCCCCCCAGTGCAACAGGGTACATGTGGAATATTAGATTGGTTTCCAGCCACCTGCCAGAATCTGATGGCAGGAAATTTGCACGGCTCTTGCTGTGGCCAAGTGACAGATAGTAAGTGAGAGGTGCCTTTGTTGGAATTATCACTATCAGATTTTCTAATGCAGCTCTCTTGTAATGAGATCATGCACATTGCTCAAGCTTCAATCAGAACTTCCAGTGAAGGAACAAGCCTGAATAATAATAAAAGCGGAAAGCATTTTAAGTAAATAGAATTTCCCAGATACTGCATAATGGTGTTTGTTATTGCTATCTTTTATGAGCCTCAAGAAATATTTTGTATAAGAGTGATTTCCTTCAATATAAGCTGTTATCATGGAGGTCTCCTATGTCAATTCTTATTTAAAATATATTTCCTTACAGTCCCAACATTATGAAAGCATAAATTAATGCGACCTCTTTGCTTCCATTCCATGTTCTTATAAAACGTGCTGCGTTGTACAAAGGTAGCCTAACCCGCTCCAAATAATAAGATCCATTTTGGCTGTAAAAATTTATTCTATGTACATCTTCCTGAGCCTCTGAAAAGCCAAGGTCTTTCAGTGAGGACTGCAGGGAGCGTTTTTTTCCTAAGCTTGAGTGCTAAGATGCTTGGAGCCGATATCCCGCGCCACTGTCCTGATGGAAAACCTCCACGAGCCCCAGCAAGCTGCTCCTCTTGAAGAGTTTGTGGGAGCACAACCAGGGATCCTGACAGAGCAGGCAGGCAGTGCAACAGCAGCACCCCAGCAACTGCAGAAGGGAGGGCAGACTAATTTCAGGAGCTACAGTAATACATTATTTCCCTCTTGCCTAAAGCTTGCCATTGGCAAAAGGACAAAGCCAAAACAAACTCCTACAGTGTGCACATTCCTGTTTAACATTTCCCTGTTAATGCCATTTTCCTGTTTTGCACAGTTTGACTTTTGTTTTAGTATGTATTTATTATTATTGCTGGCAGAAGATAAACATGATTTCATTATTTCATTACTTGAAGTTCTGACCACTGGATCTCCATATTCTGTTTTCTGTTAGTGTAAAAGAGATGTATGATTTCAAAATTTCTTCCTTAAGTAGTTAAAATCTTGTTTACAGGCCAAGAGGAAACATGCCTTATACATAAACTCAAAATTTATCATTAGTACAATTGAAATCCTAAGAGTCTCATCCAACAATTGTTATTATTCCATATAAAATTGTTATGGAAAGAGAAATACTAAGTCTGTGCAGAAAATTTTCAGTAATAAAATAATAATGCAGTTAATTTTTTACACATGCACTTAGTTTCTACCTCTTTTCATTATGTTCTGCTCACCCTTCTGGTGTTCCTCTTATCCCTTGTGTTGGGGGTTTCTTTCTCATGGAGTATTGTTGTCAGCACCCAAAGTCCTTTGCCAGGAGGAATACAATGTTCACTTTGAAGTGTTCTTCATTCTCTGTCTTGGATTCTTTTGGGGGTCACTTCTATATGTCTGCTAACATGATTTTACAGCCAGGCTTTATTTCATTAATCTGCACCTCTGAGTTCCAGCCATTTTTAAAGGTGGATTTGCATGTGCTGGATATTCTTTGTTTACTTGCTTATCCTAAAAAGCTGAGAAGATCAGCTCCAGGTCTGCATTTCTTTAGCTGTGGGGCCTTTGGTGTCAAGTCTGACTTCCATATTTCATAACCTCAAGCCTCTACCCCTCCACACTGAACTCTGTGTCTCTCTTATCCACGCTCACCAGTACTGATGAAACCACGGTGGTACCACAGAAAGATGAACAAAAGTAAAGCAAAACAGCCAGAAAGTCCTAAAGAGTTAGAGAAACTGCTGTCACAACCCAAAACAACTGAAAAAAGGCGGCAGGCAGGTCAAGAAAAGTTCAGACAGAGCAAGTCCTGACACTTTGCAGACTCAGTGCAAAGTTTATGGCCACAGCAATACAGTATCGCAGATAAATTTAATGACAGCATGTTCTTACACAATATCTTGTCACTTTTCTTAGAGACATGAAGCAGGTTCACCTTCTTTATGTTTTTATTGTAAAACATGAATTTCACTCCCCAAATAATTCTACAGTTCTTATAAATTCTTTGTTTTGTGATCTTCAGGAAAATGACAATGATAACAAAATAGTTGTGTAACGTAATATGCACAGCTTGGTGAAATGTATCATAATGGACAAGGTGCTAAATTTCCTGGTTGTCACCTTTCTAGACAGTGTTTCTCACTATTTTAGCTTCCAGCATTTTTAATTCTATGATCCAATATGGCTCAAAACAAACTTAGAAGATGTAACATGTAAAGAAATGAAAGAAGCTGATAGGGGCTGAGCCTTGTATAAGCAAAGGCAACAACTGGTGAGACTATTCTGTACACTTTACTTTAAAAAGCAGCAAATGCCCAGAGCCCATCACTGGATTATCCAGCACATGTCCACCACAATTAGATTTAATGAAAATTCATACTTTTATTTCATAAAGAATGGCATTTGAAATCATGGTATCTATATGAATCCATTGGTTTAATCTCTTTCCTCTTCCTTTCAGAAAGTTTTTGGACTATTTTCCATACTTTGTCTATTTCAAAACAGGACAACTCATCCCAGAAGCTACTGATTTCTTACTGAGGAAACATAGGTTCAATCCTTATAAAACACAAGAAAATCACCTCAAATACAAGAAAAATCCAGACACAAATCTGCATCTCTCTGGTCTTTGCTGGGCTGCTTCTCAGGGAACAGCTTGCTGGCCAGGTAATGGATTGCTGGGCAGAGTGTTTAGTGCTAACCATGGTAACAACCCTTATCCAAAAAAATGTACCAGGAAAGACAGTGCAAAGCCATGAAGTAGCTGGTGGATTTTTCAGTCATAAGTATGTCTTCTGTTTCCTTGGGTTTTTTGCTTCCATCTAATGTCCACTAACTTTTTTTTTAATTATCAGATTTCATATTGCAAAGTATTTCTGTTCTCTGTGGCAGATGCACAGATATCTTACCATCAAATACTGTATTGGTGATCTGTTCTGAGTGAAGAAAACCAGTTCTTACTCTGTTGTTTCTTTCCTACTTCAACAAGTTCTAGATATTGCAGGCAGGGGAGAGGACAATAATGCAAGATGCTGCCAACATGTACAGTGAGCAGCAGCTTCTGTTCTGATAAATTTATGATTATCCACTCCATTTATCTCAATGAGAAGTGAACTTTTAAATTTGCATGTCCCATTAGGGCCTCAAGTGAGCAAGGCATTTAAGCATGTGCTTAAATCCATCTGTATTCAGGAAACCAATTAAGTACATGCTTAATTTTAATGATGGATCCTGTGCTGAGGGCTATAAAGCTAAACTGCCTTTAAACTTGGACAAAGTCCCCTTTCTCTTTATTTCAAAAGAAAACAAGGAAGTTCAATGCAAGAGGTGGTTTTAGTGCAAAACAAGGCTTTTCAGTTTCAGCTGTCAGGAATGGAAACAGTGAGGATGAGCTGTAATAACTTTTAACCTGGAACAAGTAGGGTTAATTCACGGAAGCTAGCTCTGCCTAATGAGTCAGGGCAGTTCTGAGTGGCAACACCAGGCTTCTGCCTCTTCTCTGACTACAGAGGCAGCCTGGGGAGACCAGCACAACTAGAGTGGAGCCAGCAGTCATTCTGTATTTGTGCAACCAGGCCTAGAATTCCACATTCTCCCACAGGAGACACTATAAAAGTACAAAGCAAATTAGCTAATGAAACATTTCTTCTCCTGTGCATTCTCATCTGCAGCTTTAATCATTCCATTAACAGTGTCATAGATGCCTTCATTTTGTTTCCTGAGCACTGCTATCAACAGGATCGACCAAAGCTATGAGATATGTATGATGCCTATTGATGTCACAATTAAGGGTTTCTGAGGAAAGAGTGCTGCAACATAGTTCACTAATTGCTCATAATTGAATTGACTATGACATTTCATAATACATTCTATTTCACCCTCTTCACAAAAGTATGCAGGGCAGCTAAGTACTTTGAAAGCTTTGAGGAGATATTTCTATTTATGAGGGCAAAGGCAGTATGTAGACATCCCTTTATAAAGTAGGTCTGAATCAGCATTAAAAAAACCTGTTAGAAGTAAAGCAGCAGCTTATTAAAAGGACTTTAGTGACAGATGATTTTAGCAAAGCCACCAATATTTGAAATTACTGGGAAGTACCCAGCAACACCACAAAATTACATGAGGAGACAAATACTACAGCCTATCTCTGCGGGTGAGAGAAGTAGCAGGCCAAGGCTGGCCTATCCCTGAAGGACTAATTTTGAGCTGTATTAACTGCTTAATCCATGGAGTTCAGTTTAACACCATTAGAAAAAGCAGAGCACACGTTTAACAAGTGAACAGACAAAAAAAAAAATACCTCAAAGCTCCAGCTCAGCTTGTACTACTCAATATAGCTGTTAAAGCAACACTGGCCTGGGGCACATGAAAAGTGGTAGAACAAGAAGATAAAGAGGTCAGCAATGTATTTACAGATACTAACATTATACTTCTGGAAAGTATTTTGTGTTCCCTTCACAAATATACACATTGGCAAAAAGGTAAAGATTAATTTCAGAACAGTACATTGATGGGCTGATTTTTTTTTTTTCAGGAGACAACTACAGTGAGAAGGACTTTTTAGTAGCATTTGTGCCCAAAATTCTGCAGCATGGCAGAAAATTCATCCTTAGTTTGCCCCTCCCCTGCCTCTTTGTTAACTTTTCCATTTGGTACTCAGATTCCCTCTCATTTTCCCAACCACCAAGTAAATTGATCCAGACCTACATGCATGCTTTACTCTCCTTACAAGTGTTTCATGTCCTTGGCAGCAAGAACTTGTGATGGCAGCCAGTGTGTGCCCATGTGTGCACTGGGGTCTTCAATTATCCCCCAGGAACCAGGAGAGCTCTCACAATTCCTTTTTTTTTTTTTTTCAGTCTTCAAGATTTTGCTGGATTTGCAATGTGGCAATTATTCCCAGGGAAATGTAAGAGATCTCTCATGTTCCCCTTGGTGAGAGATAGTTAAATATTTGCTGGGTCACAGGAAGCAAATGTGCTGCATTTCTCTTAAATTAACCCAAGGTGAAGCGGGCCAGAAAAGAAAGAGAAGGTCCCTCATTTCCAAGGGTGTTTATCCAATGTTGGCTTATTCCAAAGCAGAGAAAACACTGCTTCAGTCCTGGGAGCAGCTCCCACTTTCCTGTCTGTTGGGTGACTGCCCACACAACAAGGCTGCTGTGTGAAAAGGGTGCCCACCTCATCCTTTGGCCACCTTTTAAAAGAAAACAACCTGTTGCCTCTGTATCCTCTACGTGTCCTCCAAAAACCCACGGATCAGTCCTCATTTGGAGGGAGGTTTTGTTTCTAGGCCCCAGCTGTCAGGAGCTTTACTTTGAACCTTTGAGAGATGTAGCAACCCTTTATATACCTACAGAGATGTGAGAAAGTTGCCAGTGGGGTTTGGGCAGGGCTAGAATTAGGATGCTAATCGGTGGGTTTGCTCCAGGGGGTCTGGATGTGGGTTTGGATAATGTCCCTAAGCTTGCACGCAGGCAGGAGTTGTGTGACAGAGTTCTCATCAGCATTTCTCACTGCAGGAGCCCTCAGCCTTTGCCACAGAATCCCAGCTTTTTTCTTTATGCCTTTTATATGTTTCTGAAAGCATCCTAAAAACATATGCTTTTAATCTCCTTTGAGTCATCAAAGAGTTTAAAACAACACTCCTGAGAGCCTGGGGACAGAAGTGATGCTGTGCCACCATGAAATCTGACATTTTGCTAAGGTACCACGTGAGTCAGTGTTTTACTGCAGATTTAATTATTTTTGCTGCTATCAGAAGTCTGAAGGCATTAACTTTTCAGAGCCCATTCTTTAGTGAGGCTGGATATGGCTCTATGCATCTTGCTCTGCATTCTTCCCTGCAAAGGAGGAATAATACATTGGTGGTGGGGGGGATAGGAAAACCAAAGCTGGGTCACTGAGTCTAGGAAAAAAGGAGAGAGCACAGAAAGCAGAAATATCTTTCTACCAATCCTATTTGGGTTTTGGTGAGAGGGACAATAGCTTGACAAGCAGAGGAGAAAATGCTCCCTAGCATCTGCTGTGACTGTGGGATAGTGAGAACACAGGAAAACCTTGTGTATCCTTTCCCTCTGCCCTGTGTGTCCACACCCATCCAGCACTTGGATTCTGTTGCAGCTCTGTCTTCACTGCATGCACTTTGTTCCTTTGATCCTGGTGGACTTCTGTTCTTTCAATGATTTTTTTTCCCTTGGATAATAAAAAGCCCACGTGTTTCTACGAGTAAGATTTTATGCATACCACTTCAGGACAGGGGCTAAATAATATCTACAACATGAAAAGGAAAGTTTGATCCTGATAAAGTTATCCAGTGGACAAATGACCTCAGAGACGTGCCCAGGAAGGTGCTGGATCTGCAGTCATTGGAAAGTGTGTGGGTGCCATGGGCTGCTATTAAATTGTGCTGCTGTGTTAAACTGTACTGGTGTTCACCACCTGTGGAGCTGATCCGAGGTCAGGATGGAAGAATCAGGGCAATAATTAGACATTCTGTTTTTTTCAATTAGAAACCACACAGTAATGAAAAGCTTTTTAGAAGATTGCATACTGTATTATTGGGTTGGGTTTTTTAATTGGCTCTTGAAATGAATTCTGCTTAAGCGACTAACTGGACAGTCACTATTCAGCTTGGGAAGTGCAAACAGGCTGGGGTAACCAAAGCAAAAAGGACTGAATTCATTTTCATATTAATAAGAGAGTTCATCCTAGAGAGAAAAGGTTAATTTGCTTTTCAGTGAGTTTATGGAGAAAGTGCCTGTGGTCAGGGTGATAATTTATAGCTAAATCACACGTTTAAAGGCAAAAGTGATTACAGAAAAGCTAGGAACAGCATTTTCAGTGTTATGCAATGGAACTGTCAACAATGTTTTCTGTGCTTTCTTCTTCCCCACGCACGAGGATTTGAGAAAGAAGCCAGCACAACAGCACTGTCATCTGTGGCCTTATTTTTCCTCTGCATTTCAGATATCCTAACAAATGCAGAAACAGACAGTGCTGCCTCTCCCAGCTTTAATGGTGCTCATATTTATGGGAGTTCTCCTCAAATACACATGGCTTTTGCTGGGCTTGGCTTCCCCACAAAGGTGCTGTCTGTAGGTACTGAATTTTTAATTTATTTTTTGTTAGCATGGTAATTCTTCAGATTTGTGAATTTTTAGACACGCAAGTAAAACAATTTATACCTAGCATGGTGACTTGACGTAGATAAAATTGTTTCAAATATGGGTTGGAGTTTCTTTAATTTTAGCCAAGAAGAATCTGTGATATTTAAGCAACTGACTATGAGATGGGCTAACTTGTTTCTTTGATGTGTCTAGGTTTAGGAGTTGAAATTTTGGATCGTCACCTCCAAGGGTAAATATGAATAACAATGGTAACTGTGCTGATGATTTAAGAAGTGATGTAAAAAGTGTGACTTGAGGAGCAGTGACAGCAGCTCGTTCATCCTACCTTTGATGCTTTATTAAAGGCTTAAGCAAACATACAAACCTAGACAAGCTCAGCAAACAATTACCCAGCAAAGCCTGACTTCTGGAATTTTTTTAATAAAAGTTGCTAAAACAGCACCTTTAGAACTGTGGGGTTTGCTACACCTGATGTAGTTTGCATGGCAGTGGAATGGAAAGTCAGGGAAACATCCAAAAGGCCACACTTTAAATTTGTGCCCCTTCTTGTGTGAGAGTTTGAATTTGCAGGGTTCAAACTACTTGGAAGGAAACTTTTTGTTGTAGCTGTTCTGTATTATCCTGGTCCATGGCTGAGGCTCATGGGCTGCTTCTCTCTGGTCTCTGTTCCTGTGTGGGAGGTCAGAGCATGCTTCCACTGCTCCATCTCTTTGGCTTAACCTTTCTCCCCCATCTCTTAGCTCTGCCACCGTGCTGGATAGATCATTCACCTGGTCACATCTTCCACAGCTTTCATCTCTCCTACTGTCCAACACGACTGCCAGGTTCTGGCATTCCCTACAGTCCGAGAATTTGGCATCTGCATATTTTCCTGAGGGCTCCATCTGTGAGGTTATCTGAGTCTGGTTATATGGGAATGCTTCAGAATCAAACCACTTTAAACTCATCTTGGAGTACAGAAACATCCCTGATGCTCCTGAAGAAATGAGAAAGAGGAAAGAAAGCAGACATGCACTTTACAAACACTCTTGGATGACATGTACAAAAGTGCATACAGGGATTTTCACAGGCTATAAAAAAAGAGAGCTCAAACTGACCAAGAAATAGATAAAACCAGTAATCTTCAGGATGCTATCTGCAGTAAAGATTATGTATTGCAGATTACAATCTATGCTAAAAAGGGTATCTTCTTTGCTACGGCAAAAGAATGGTTGAATCTTCCACATTTCCAAGCTCACATGTGGGCACAATAAAATCTTAACAACATGCCATTAAATATGCCTTTACAACATCTATTCTGCCTTGGCTAGATATATCTGTGAATCCTCCCTTTGCACTGCAGATTAAATAAACTCCCTGGACAGCTGAGAAGAATTAAAGTATGACCTGATAGTTTCTCTGCTTGACAATAATATTGTCTGTCAGTTTGTGCTGTATCCAAGATACTGTTCTCTGGTCCATGCTCAGAAAACAGATATTGATGGATTTAGCTGATTAGCATCTCTGTATCATTTGGTCTTTCAGTCTCAAAATGTATTTTACAAAATGTTGCAGCAGGTGCTTTCTAGACTATGCACAGTGGTGCTCAATGCAAATATTTCCATGTTTTCCCTAGCTAAAGCATTGAAACTTTTTTCTGTCTTAAACAGCAGTGCTGTCAAGTTTGGCCACTGGAGCCCAACATTTTGACTGAGACGGGGTTTCCACCCTGTAAGAAGATATGAGAAGATTGTTTGGCCATTCCAAGCCTTTCTTACAGGACAGAACATCAGCTTCTAGCTGGTCTAAATGCAGATATGCTGATACCCCAGTAATTTTGGGTAAGGCATTTGGACAAGGGATGACACAGGGAAGGAACTCTCTGCTACATGCTTTGAGGCATATTGATGCTTCTTAAAGATAACCATGGTCTTACCTGTCACACAAGAGGAATACCCAAACTTTAGTTTAGTGTTCATCAAGTTGGGAGAAGGGAGAGGCTGTGAGTGCCCCTTTGGAAAAGGGTTAGAGGAAAGCTGGACACAGGGCTGCTCATGGGCTACAGCCTGCTCCCTGCCCTGAGATGTCACTAAGAAAATGTTTGCTCACTCATTGTTTGTTTAATAAAATCTTCAGACCATTCATTTATTTAAGCGTTACATCAAAATTACCCAGAATTGCTTTAAACAACAATATTTTGTCCATAAGTGAAAGGAGAAGGTAACTGTTATGTGTCCCACAGGGACCATCACTCACCTCCAAGGCTGGTGAGGAAAGAGAGGGGATGCAGATTTGGGGAACCCAAGCAGCTTCTGAGGAGAGACCACAGATGGATTTAACATCCATTATCTTTCGTATCATAAACAGATGGCCCAATCCCAACAGTAAGGGAGTGCATCAGTTTTCAGAATTAGGATCTGTGTGCCAAAATAAAATTCACACTTCCCATAAAAAGGAAAACAGTGACAGCATCCTCAGAGATTTCCCCTCCTCAACCAGCCTGTGGAAAATGGATGGAAATTATAGGAAATAGGCAGCAGGAACAGTTCAGCTCCCTCCAGCCCCCTGGATCTAGCAGAGCCAAAAAGCTGAGCATCACCCACTGCTAACAACTCAGACTGGCTCTGCAGGAGCTGAGGATGAAAGGCACAGCCAGGGAAAGCCCAGGTCCTGCACTAAACACAGGGCAGCTGGGGAATGATTTGGGCACTGCTGAGACCCCTCCCAACACCAGCACTTGGCCCCAGACCCCCAGAGAGGCCCAGGGCAGAGGGTGAGAGAGGAGGCAGCTGTGGTGTTCTGGCTCCTGCTTGTTTTCAGTTTATGGCCCAGATGTACTGTCCCAGCTCCCTGGAGCCTGCTGTGCCGTGCAGGTGGAACCTGTATGGACAGCAGGGAAAAGAGGATAAAGTAGGCACAAAGTGTGTGGTGGCCATAACACAGATGATGAAATACAATCATGCTTGCATAAGAATGGTGCATGTTCCAGTAGGTATAACAATGAATTAAGGCTGCAATGAAAATACATAAATTCTCCTCTTTTTAATGTTTTTTGTTGATTTTTTTTTATATATTTTAATTTCATTAACTTCTGATGGCTTGGGAGCCATTCCTGTACACTTCCAAATGCCATAAAGTCATTTATGCACCACTGGAAATTATTTTAGATATTCAGGCCCATGATATTACAAACTGCAAGTTGATGACCAAACCATAGCTTTGGAATCCAATTTAAATTGGCCATTTTAGCACAAAGCTACACAGTTTTGTTATGGCAAACGCATAGAGGAGTTATTCTCCATTGTAAAGCAAATTGTATTTTGTTTATCTAGTGTTTAAATGTCCAGTGTTAAAGGAACAGAAAAAAAAAACCAAGAAAAAAGCAGAGGTAACAAACTAAGCAACATCACACAGCATTTCCCTCCAGTATGATGATTTTAAAGCAGTTTTTTCATCCATTTTCAGACATATTCTAGCCTTTCATTGCAAACTGTTCCTATTTGAATTCATCTTTCTTAGCTATGGCTGATTAACACTGGAGACAGTATTGCAGATGAAGTCTAAGTAGTACCCTGTAAAACAGCATGAACTCTCCCTCATCCTTACTGAAAGTAACTTGTCAGAGGCATTTTTGGATTGCCATTGCCTTTTGACAGCACTGGCCAGTCTCAGTTGTCCCATGGCCAATACCCCCAGATCCTTCTCAGCATCAGTCATCCCTAGCAAATGATCTCTCACTGTAGAGCAAAAAAGTGATAATAGTCCCCAAGCCCAAGCCCATTTACCTTCTGTACTATAAAATTTCGTTCCAGTTCTATTACTTTTTCCCCTGAGGTCTTGCAGTTCTCCCTCCCATGACAGCCTTATGCTCTTTACACCAGTGACTCCTCATGGTGCCATCAGCAAGTTTTGTTTGTGCCCTTTGTGGTCACTCACATGTCAATGCCCCTGAAATAAATATTGAAATTAATCAATATTAAAGTAAATATTAAAGAAATAAAATGAAATTAAACCAGACCTGGTCTCTATTGCACTGCTTTACTAACAGCCACAGAACCAGAGTACATTCCTTTAACAAGGATGTTGAACAAGAAAAGGGCTTAGCCAAGTACAGACATCCCAGACATCCCTACAAGGGCCCCCCTGGCCATTTCAGATCCTTCTGGGATCCAACCCTTACAGATCCAACCAGGGCAACATCACCAGTGCTGGGGGTGGACCCAACAGCATCAACCCCACCTGGCTGCCAAGAGCAGGGCCAACCCACGTGGGAGCAGTCAGAGAAGGAAACAGAGGCAGGGCATAGGTCCTCCAGAGGGTGAACACATCAGGTGCCTCAGCTTTTCATTTTGATCATCTCCAACTCATCTTGCCACTGGCTTGAAATGCCCACGTGCAGGTGAAACATCTTCATCCTCCAGCTCTCTCCCTGGTCATGTAATGCACACACTTTAATCTGAAGGAAGCCCAAGTAAGTGAAACTCTTCTGGCCTTGACTTTTATTCTGAGCACCCCATGCAGGTTTTCTGAAAAAGGACTGTTATAAAGATTTTCCAAAGAAATTGGGGTCACCTGCTGCAGTGAACTGAACATAATTGGAAGTACTGTAGATATCCTCTGTTTGGAAATGCATTGCGTGTGGATATGGCTGGTTCAGTTTTATATGTGTTTCTGGCTTGGCATGCTATTTTTAAGAGCTGTAAATGGAGCAGGTCCTGCCCCTCTCCTTCCTCCCTCTCCTCCTACTCACTGATTTCTCATCTTAAATTAAATTGGGTACAAACACTGTGACAAATAATTTTCTCTCTACATTATAAGAAGATAGGCATAGACAGAAGTTCAGAAACATACAGCATGGAGCATCTTTACAAGATAAGATCAGCACTGTGGCTTTCTGTCACAGGGTTTGCCTTTAAAAATTGTAATGATCAGCTTAGAATGTTTATGGTCCTGTGAGAGGGATACTCTTACCACTGCCTATGAAGAGAGATATCTGTGATAAAAGATTGTCTTTATATTTATCAGAACCTTTTAATTGCCCACAGCAGGCAATCCTTGAGGATCTACACTGTGGTCCCTACAAGCATTTACACCAAGAAAGAAAGATGTCACTATCATTTGAGATGTACATGCTAAAGAGGAGGCATCTCCTTCAGTCTAAATTTAAAAGTGGAACTAAGAGGTTGCTGTCTTCCCCAGCTTCCTGTGTCCTCACAGGAGAGAGGAGCTAGAAAGCAAATATCCCTGCCCTGCTGGCTTTTGCTCTTTTCTGCTTTTTGCACTACTGAGGCAAGTTCAGCAGTCTTGGTTTGTTGGATCAGGAGACTGATAAGAGCAGAGCAGGCACCCCTCTTGTCTCCCCCAGCCTTTCAGGAGTGTCAGCCCCAAAACAATTTGCAGAAGCTGACAGTTCCAACCTGCTGATTTAGCCCAAACTCAAGTCTTTCTAACTTGTGCCAGATATTGCCTGTTTTGCAGAGCCAGATGCCAGCTGGAAATGGGATGTCCCAAACTCCACAAGTAAATGCTCTCCTTGTGCCATTTTGTACAGAAAAAAAACACTTTGAGGTGCAGAGAGTGCTCCAGGTGTCTTTAGAGCACAGGTTGAGGTGATCTGGTATCATTATTGCTATAAATCAGACCTTCCAAGCAGTTGCCATTACTTTATGGCTTTCCCCTGAATCCTTGACACTTTTTCTTCCATTTATCAGAGGTCTCAGGACAATTGCCATGCTTGGTCCAAGTGGTCAAGAAAAAGATTCAGGGTCTTACAGTCCATTTCATCCTGGAGAAGAAATTTATTAGGGCATCAGGTACTTTGGAGATAACTGTGCACCTTCTCAAGGAAAGGCAAAGTCCCCTTTTCTACCACTTTATGAGATATGAAAAACATCCACTCAAGTCTCCTTTCTGAAAGGGCCTCCCAGGGCCTTTCTTTGGGCCAGACTCACTTTGCCCACCTGGGCAGTGCTGGTTCAATAACCACTGCCTGCCTGTGACGTCTGTGTGCCACCCAAGCAGCCCAGCTCGCCACAGAATTGAAATGTAAGTCCACTGTTCTGGCCACTGGGGCTCCAGTTGCTCACATCTCTGGATTGAACAGGGCTGAGGCTCCTTCTTGGCCTGTGGAGACAACCATTAATTCAGCTGCCTGCTCCAAGCTGCTCTAGAACTTCTTGCAGCCAAGGACAATGATTTTTCCCACCATTTTGACCCAATCTGCAGCAACATCCATGGTGAATTTCTCCAAAGCCGCATGGCAAGGGAACGGCAATCCCTGGCTCTGTAACTTTCAGCAAGCTTCCAAGACACAATTTAGCACCTGGGCTGTCTGCTTCCTAAAAAATGTAGGCTGATTTTGGAAGCAGGGACATCCTTCTTGATCTAAACCATTTCTTTCCCGTTTTCCTGAGGAATAACTGAACAATTTGAATCCAGTACAAAGGTTCTTGCTGAGGTCCCATTTCAAAAGCTGCAAGAGTGTTCTTATTTCTTTGCTGCTTCTCACACACACTGCTCATGTATCCACCATCTACTCGCCCTTCAGAGCTTGGCAGCTTTTATTACATTTTGCCCAGAAAAATACAGGTACAATTACAGCAGATGGTGGCACATCCCTGCAAGCTTCATCTAACACAGGCAACTTTAAGGGCACCTTCTTCAGGAAAAGCAGATTTTTTGCTCAAGAAATAGAAAATGAAAGGGTCCAGATACCAAGGGTTATGAATCTAGCAATAACATAGCTCTGCTGATAATGACAATGTTTTGAATAATTTTTATTTGAATAGATCTGCCTGCATTACCAATATCTATGGTGTTGCTTGGTAACTATTTCTTGATACCAGGAGACTGAAAAACGCTTTCTCAAAACTAAATTACAATTCTGATATTAAATTTCACATTTTAGCAGTTTCAGTCTGTCCTCTGTATGGCTGTCTAGCCACAGCAATATTCTTGGTAACATTTTTTTATATTATCCACCTTTTTATTTTTTTTTTTAAACTTTCTTTCCTTTCCAGAAGGTGCCAAGTAAGGTTACAAGTAAATATTTCATACTCCTTCCTTGGAAATATGTTGGTATTTTAAAAAGAGTCAGTAAAATTGTAAAGTGAGAGTACAGGTGATCTCAGACTCAAGTTGCATAATTCAGGACGAGTTTCAAAATTCAAGTAGAAAGCAATTCTAAATTATCAGTGGAAGGAAATTACCACATAAAGTAGTAAAGCAAATTATATTAAAGTGCTGCATGGAAAATAGGTGAATATGTTTAAATATTAGTCACATTTCTCTGTGTTTATTTTGCTAGTGGTGCAGTGCCAGCATTCACTTATTTTCCAGAAACTGCATTGTGTGGTCATGAAGATAAAAGAAAATAATAATAATAATAATAATAGCCATAATAATAATAAAAATTGTAGTACTGTTGGTGGGATCATAAATCAATAATGGATAAAACACCACAATTCTAAATTGCATGTTTATATTTACCTCAGAAAATAAGTCTAATTAAAAAGAGAAGGAACAAACCCCGCTATGCTGCAGTTTTAAAAGTGTATCTGCTGATTTCCTCACATTGCAAATTTTAGTTACAAAGTCATTCCTTCCCAATTTTTTGCGGATTAACAAATTCACTTCTGCCTTCTCTGCTAAGGAGGACAGCACTACAGAAGGTGGTAGGATGCTTGTAAATGCCAGGGTTTTGTTGATTTGTGGATGCTTCTGTGACTAAAGGAATGGAGCAGTTGTGTGAGACGACCCCTAATATCTCTTTTGCTCCCTGACAATGCCAGATTGTGCAGGGAGCTGTGCCTGAAAATTAAATTCCCACCTCCCCAAATGTATGCACAGTGACTTTCTGAAACATGATTTTCACAACAAGTGCCCACACTTTGTTCATTTGCTTTCTCAATGGCCTCCTTTGACTGAAGGCTTGAAGCTGGCAGTTCAGAGCTGTAGAAGGTCAGAAGAAAGCAAATAACATTTGTTTAACAGCTATTGGTAGTAGCAAAATTTTAGTTGATATGTGGGTAAGAGGTTACATCAATTATATTCCATAATTCTTACGAAAGAAGATAGATCCTTAAGATCACTTTAGAACACCCTTTCTCTGGCTTTTGGAAACAGCAAGATCTGCATGAGGTAGATGATTGAGGAGTTCTGCTTCCTGCAAAAGTCCTCAGCCACTGAATGCACTTCCTAAGAAACCCTCCTCAATTACAGCAAACTAGACAATTTGGAGAGGTCTAGGAGCTTTTCTGTCAGGGCTGTAAAATGTAGAAACGCAGGACACCTGTAGAAAAAGTTGCAACCTAAAGCTTCCCCCAGTTCATTGCCAGGTGGAACTGACTTCTGACATTTTAAAAAAATAAATGGAAGGTTTGTCTGTCCCCAGGGCCCAACTGTGTCCTAAGTGCCACATTCCTGTGGAGGCCATGGAACCTTCAGCACTGGAAATCTGAAGGAAAAAGAAAAAGTAGATTAGACAGAGCTATCTGGAGTGACATCTGCAGGCAAGCTCGCTGTAAGATGAAGGAACCCAAAAGTCCTAGTCTCACCCCTGCCATTAGATTTCTAATATTATTAATATCATCTAGTAATAATTACACTAAAAATTGTCTTTCTTATGGCAAATATGGGAAGCATTTAATCCAAGGCCAGCTATCTTCCAGAAGGAATATTCTGGAAGAATATTCTGGGCTCAAGAAGAGACTCATGAGGAGATTTTTGGTCTGTGCTACAGAAAAGGTCAAGGCTTATGGCTGCTGCAATGATCCCCAATACTTCCAGATTCACAGAATATATCACAGCAGCTCTTTATTCATTGTTTAACTCCAGAGATACTTAATATTGCCCAGAACCTGACACCATGGGAGCAGCACATCTTCACTCCATCCCCTCTCACCCAGAAATAAGGCATCTGTGATTCTTCAAGTGGCTGGGCTGTGGTTTGTTCAACCACACAGGAAATTACTGAGACAATAAGATGTCTCAGGTATAGTCTTCAAGGTACTACCACCCCAAAATACTAAAAGAATTATGAACTCCATGCCAAGAAACAATGGTTGAGGAATTGTGAGTTCTCTTCTTTCGCTTGGGGTTGGGGGGTAAACTTCTAGGGGTCATATCAACATTTTTTTGTTAAAACCACAAAGTTCTCCTGAGGTTGTATAACTCAGTCTGGTGGAGTTTTTTGAGCAGAATTATCCTAGAGTGAGCCATGCTGCTGAAAAGTCAAAAATATAAATTCTCTTTTATTCTGAGGGGGAAAAGGGCATATTGTTGGGTGGCTTGGTGTTTAATAGGTGTGATAAGCTAAGAACTCAATAATCCTCCCAGGTTCTGGAAATTTGACATCTCAAGGCCTCAGTCCTTGCAGAACCAGAAATTATTGTTGTTACTTTGGTGATCTTTTACAATTAGACGTTTTCTTCCTGGTTTTTTATGCTTTTGATCACGAATATTGTACTGTTTATTTCTCCACTTTTATTATTGTCAAGGCTAAAATAATATGTGGGAGAGAAATGTGCTCAGAGAAGACAGACTCTAGTTTTATTCCTCTGCTCACACTGCAAAATACAGCTCACAACAAATCTGCAAGCAAATCTGGATTCATGACTTATGTGGGCCATTAATATTTAATGCATGCAGTATCTACTCTTTTGCAGGTTTGTCCATATTCTATTCTAATGTCCTGTAAACAGTCTCCAGGTAATTTCTGACATCTCTGGAGCAAGAAACTGCTATGTATACAAAATTCAAACTGTGCCAGAGATGAGAAATGATGGCAGAAATAAGTGTTAGAGCCCTTTGATCCCCCTTCCTCTCTGCAGCAATAAATATATTCAGAAAGGCAGCGCTGTAGATTTATAAATGTTAGCACTCTGAGTGAAGTCAAACTAATTTACTCTATGAACTTCTCTGACATTATGAAAACTTTACAAAGAGATCATTGCATGTGAAGTATTAAAATACTACAATTTTAACTTAAAAACCCCACTCAACAGACATTCAAGGTCCCTTCTGTATATCTGCTGTGTTTTGAAGTGTTTTAAGAATAAGTGGGAACACCATAAATACGGTGAAATAAATTATGCCTCTTGAATTTTAGGAATAACACCGACATAAAATAAAACGGTATGAATCCATTTTTCATGGATTGAGGCTCTGGCAGCTAGGGAGAGGAAGAGTAGAAGGGGATCGTTCTGAATGAAGGGATGGTGACGAGGAGAAGAGAGGTGACACTGGAAATGTCTAACAGGGTGACAGAGGGGTGGAGCCTTGTCCCTCTGGTGACAAGCTCGTGCACCATTTGTCCTGGGGGAAAATTAATTGACTGGGTAAATTCAGGAGTGAAGAAGTTGCAGATTTGAGAGTGGCAAGTACACAGGCATCTCACCATCAGTGCTGGGCCACTTTCAAGGCTTTTGGCTTGAAGCTGCAGCGCTTGGCTCCAGTGGGGAAGGCAGGCACTGAGCACCACTGCCTGCAGAGCCACAGCAGCCCAGGCAGGAGAACCAGCTGCACTTGCAGCTCCAGACCTTTCCCTCTGCTGATAAATGGAACAAAGGGAGAATCTCCAAAGGAGACAGAGCCCAGAGGCTGGATCTGAGCAGGGGATCGTGTCTGTCAGGAAGGAGGATAAACAATGGCTGGGGGAGTACTTTCCCCCCATGTGAAGCTCTCTGCAGGCAACAGTTGTAGGCACCACTTTCCCAGCTTCTATAGCAGCCTAGGAAATCACTTAATTAGCCCAGAGCAGTGCTCTACATCTTTTGGGCTGTGACAGAGCCGTAGGAGCTTTGCTCCCCTCCCTAGGGTGATGCCCCATAGATTTTAAAATCCTGTAGTGCCCTTGGTTCTCATCTGAGAAGGTCTCAGCAGCCACCTGGGACTGAGCTAAAGGTCACACAAGACATCTCCATTTTCTGGTGTTTGCCTGGAGGACCTGACCTCTTCCATGTGCTGATCAGATGATGGCTCCCACCACTTTCCAGTCCTAAGGGAAGTAATTGAGTGCAATCCTAACCAGCACTGACTGCATCCCTGCTTTGTACAGCTAACAAAGGTGGCTATCCAAATTTCAGCACCCAGGTTAGGCTGCTGAGATTTAGCTTGGATACTTTTCTTCACAGCACCATCTAGTGCTACTTATGGAACCCACAATCTTCTTTGTCCTTGCCTTCTCTCACATAAATACACAAAAACACAGAAATTCTAAAATAAACACAGACTGAACCCCAGTCCTTTCAAAAAAACAAAGCCCCCAAAAAACCAAACAACCAAACAAAAACCACAAACAAAAAAATACTGAAGTGGTTTTTTTTTTCCTCCAAGAAAAAAATGAGAGAAAAAAATCACAGCACTAGATATGCAGTGACTTACACTCTACAAACAAGGCTGGTGAAGTTGTTACAAAAACCTCAACAAAGCGGGAAGCTAAACTAAACTAAAGCATAAAATGAAATAAAATGCTGCTCCTTTAAGTGTCTTTTTTCTAGTCTAAGAAACTCAAAAACTTTTTCTAACCTCTAACCTTTTGCTCAACATTGTTAAAACACGGTTAACTTCGCTAAATTATGAATGCCAAAGATAAAGATTGTCTTTGCCAAAAGCTGAACAACCTCCATCAATTACAGTGTGAGTCCTTGCAGGGAACTTTCCCTCCCTGATGATCATTGCTACAAGAGAAAAAGATCCCACAACCTCTCCCCTAAAATTTGATTTGTCCTTTGCTGTGGTAAAAGAAAAAAAAAGGGGGGGAAGGGAGTCAAAATAGAAAAAAAAAAGAAAGGGAAAAGATGAAGGACAGAAGGGAAAGGGGAAAAGAATAAAGGGAAAATACAAGAAAAGAGGGGGGAAAGGGGGAAAAGAGAAAAACTGGAAAAGGAAGAAGACAAGGAAAGGGAAAGTTAGAAAAAGTAAATACAACCAAGGAAGAAAACTTTATTTTATTTTCTTAAATCCTGATTATAACAATTTAACTTTTTCAGCCATCCTGAAAATTGCCAAAATATGGAGAGGGAAAGCAGCCAGACTTTTGCCCAGGAGTTTTTCACATGATCACTTTGGGCTGCTACAATAAATTCCTACGGAGTCCTCCAGAGATCACAGTGGGAACCAGCTGGAAAAAGCTGCAGTGAATACCAGAGCACTGCATTGATGGGAGTTGGATGTGCAAGTGCTCTCCCTCCACTAAACAATGGCTAGTCGAGTCTCACGTTCATTTATTGCAACTTTGTAATTTGACCTTGACAGCTTGTAAATTTTCAGGACACTATTCTTAAAAGCAATTCTGTCGTGTTACGTTTTCAAATCACTGGTTTCATGGCTGGACTTTATGGGGAAAGGTGCATGTTTTAAATAGCTTTTGTGTAAAATCCCTTCAGGCTATGCCAAAGGCAAACTAATGACCACTGGTGGAGCTGCAAATGGAATTGGATAATATATTGATACCAGCAGTAAACAGTATTCGATTCTAACAGCAACTAGTATAGAATAACATGTCTAATTTAATTTATGAACCTAATTTAAACATTGGAGAGACTTGACACAGAAAAAGTAGTCGCTGTGTTGTTCCTGCACTTTTATTTTCTGCCCATCAGAGAAGGGGAAGGATGTTACAGCAGTTGATGTTAATTTCTTAATCTGTTTATGCTGCTGGTATTCCTTGCCTACTTGTGGCCCTTTTGCAAGTAATTCTAGCTGCTCTTAATCCTGACTCAAAGAAATAATTGGTTTTCTTGTTATGATTTATTATCATTGATCAGAGAGCAAATAACGCATTTTTGCTTTTGGCACTTTGTACAGCCATAGCCAAAGTTACCAACCATTTTCTATTTCTCTCTGCAGGGAAGAACTGTAGTTCCAGAAGAGCAAATGTTCTTTCTTAGTGAGCAGCTTTGCCCACACAAGTAAATCACAGAGGTAAATTCGTGCACAAGACCGTGCCACCTGGGATCAGGATGATTGTGTACAGCTCAGCTCAAAAGTTTCTAATCCTCTTTTTCCTTAAGACACATTTTTAAAGATTTTCAAACTGTTTAGATTAGTAATTTAGAAAGCTGAGGGTCTGAGCCTGCCTGAACTGCAGTTCTAGTATAATTTTGGAAGAGAGCAAGGGGTCTTTACTCTGAACAAACAAAAAACTCCAGCTTTCTTTTTTTTCTGGGGTATTTGAATGATGACCTTATGAAGTATATTGAAATGAGTGCTCTCCAAGGTTTTGTTTTTTTTACCAAATAAAATAAGCATTAACAACTTCTATCTATCTCATTTTCAGGTCTTATAGCCTGTCTTGCTTTACATGTACCTTTTCTAAATAAATCACTATATTGTTGTAAAACACAGTTAAATGGGAAGATTTCACTCTGGTAACCACTGAAAGAGAATGTACCATAAAACATAAATATATTCACTAGAAGGTAACTTTTACTGACTAATAAGGAAAATTTCTCTGGCTTTCACAGGGAGAATAATATTAATGCCTTTTTTAATATTGCTTTGTGCTGCTTGAGTGTGGCTTTTGCTTGGCTTTAGTCATCAAACTTCACCAAGAACTCTCCATCCTGTACAAAATTGGGACCCCCCAGTCACTGAGAGTGAAAGGGAGGAGGTGTTTGACCTTCTGTGACGCCAAAGAAGGGATCAGTCAGGTTTTCAGCAGCAGTCCCTTCCTCCAGGTGATTTGTTGGAATTGTGGGTGTGGGTCAAAATGATGTTAATAAAGAAAGAAACACTGCAAAACCATCAACCATCAAACCCTGTATCAGCTGTCCCCCTGGCATTTTTGGTGGGCAATATTTTTCTCAGTGGGGCTCTTCTGTGTGTGCTTGGACACCTGCAAAGCCCAGCACAGCAATGCCAGGGGGTTCCTGAGCTTTAGCAAAGCAGCTTTTAACAAAGCATTTGCAGCTAAAGGTAGGTTTGCTAAAATCAGAAAAAGATGACCAGCACATTGATGACTGTCTGGTTTTAACAACAGCAGGATCTGGCATAGCAACAGGAATTCTCCTGCAATGCTTCATTTATAGGATCTGAGTTTTTCTGACCAAAAAAAACCAAAAAAAAACAACCAAATAAAAAAACCCAAACAAACTTAGATTGAGGAAATCACTCTATAGCTCTTCTATTTCTGTTTCCCAAACTCATCATTCATTATTCCCGTTCTGAAAACTGGAATTTGTAACAATAAGAGCCTTTTTCCCTTTACAAATCTACACTGGGATATTGAGAATCGGGCTACTGATTCATGTACACTATTTGAGACAATGCTTAAAACCACAGGTATTTCAGGCTTAGCAGCAAAAAAAAATAAAAATAAAAAAGTTTACTCTGAATCACCAATAGCTGAAAGCAGAAATTATTTTTCTCATGCAGAGAAAAAATAGATTTGGAGTGGAAACTTTTTTGACAAGTATGAGTCTAACAGTATTTGAAGTAGATGAGATATTGATTTCCCAAAATAAATAAATAAATAAATTCAAATTCCCAACCATTTTAAACTTCAAAACTATCTGCAAAGTTAACAGTGTCACACTTAGAAAACTGATAACAAAAAAAAAAAAAAAGTCCTTTCTATACAATTACCATGAAAAAGGATTTCTCTCACTTTTCCTTTCTGAGGACAACAGCATGCATGGCTGGAGAAAAAGTGCACAACCTCAGGAGTGGTTCCTGAACTTTGTGGTCCAGGTCAGATCAATCTGATTAGCAAAGATGTTAAAAAATCTGCATTCAGTGTCCAGACTGGTTACTAAAACAGCAACAACAGCAAAAACAAATCCCAGCCCTCCAGCAAGTGTCACTCAGGCTGGAGTTTCAGCCCCTTCTCTGGGCTGTTCCTGGGAACTGAGTGCTGTTAATTTGGTAGCATACACTTGAGGAGAACAATAAGGAGATGTTTTCAGACTGACAGCAGGTCCGAGCAGTGCTGCACACTCCGTGTTCTCCAGCTGTGAATCAGTTCCAGCCCACAAACCACAGAGGTGTGTTCAAGCCCTAAGCTGGTGCCCTTTACCTTTCAGCTGCATTTTGTGCCTCATACCAAGCTCCACGTTCTCAGGCTGGAAAGCTCAAGAGGAGCTGTTGGCAGCTAACTGCCCTGGCTTGTGGCAGCAGCACCTTTATTAGCATTTTTATTACTCCTAGGTAGGATCCCATGCAGAGTCTGTGTGCAGTAACTCTGCTTGCAGCTAAGCAGTGGTTTGCAATCAGCAGCAGCACGGATTTGGAACCCATGAGCCAGCAGCCCTGTAGGTCACAGCTGCCCTCAGCTCTGCGCGGCTCAGTGCTGCTTCACACCTGCCCCCAAGGGCTCTGCAAACTCCAGGCACACCTCCAGCTGTGCAGAAATGTCTCCATACACCTGCCAGGTTTCAAAACAGAGCTCAGGGTTGAGATGGAAAAAAGAGGAAGAGAGAGAGAGAGAGAAAATGAAATTGCCTACAGTGCTCAGTAATCGGAGAGGGACATACCGTGTAGGGGAGGAAAGGCTAAATCAGCTCTCCCAGGTTTATTTCATTAAAAGACTGCAGAAGTATTCCAGCTGCAGCAGCAACAGGAACCAGAAGGCTCTGCATGGGCAGGATTTGGTAGCAGAGGAGCTGCAGGGGCAGGTGAGAAGCTGCCAAAGACTCCCTCCATGTCCAGCAGAGCCTATCCCTGGTGGCTCCAAACACGGGCGTGCCGCTGGCCAAGGCTGTGCCCAGCAGGAACGGTGGGAACACCTCTGCAATAACAGATTTAAGAAGAAAATGTTGTTGCACAGATGTAATTGTGGCCAGAGAAGGGCAGGATGAGAACGTGCAAAAGGAACAGCTCTGCAGACCCAGGTCAGTGCAGGAGGGGCAGCAAGTGCTGGTCTAGCTCACAACTGGTCAAAGATGAGACTTGATGATCTTAGAGGATTCTTCCAACTTAAATTATTCTTTACTATGTAAACTTAGTTTTATTTAGTGAACTGAACATAATATACCATGAAAAAGGAAGCAGTTCTGAATCTTAAAAATGCAATTTCTTCTAAATTAAAAGCATAGCCACAAAAAGTATGTCACCAAATGACAGGCAAGTATTATAAAAAAGGTATATCTGTGTGCAAATATAGTGCAGGTCATGTGGAAAGACAAAAGTGAATCAAATAAAAGCCATTAAAAAATAAACTGCCCCTGCAGTTCTTCTGGGGAGGGGGTGGATGAGGAGCAGGAGGAAGAGAATTAAAATGTGAACCACTTTTAAACCCCTCCTTGTGGCCTGCAGTTCACTCTGGCAGCTGTTCTGGGTATGTGGTATTGATTTCCCCACCCTAGCAGGCCATTAGGGATGGAGCAGAGCTGCTCTCTGACACGCTCAGGGCTGGGAACTGTGAGCAGCCATTTGAAATGTTGCTACCAGCTGGCTGCAGCTTTGCAAACCACCTGCTGCAAGGCTGAGCCCTTCTGGCTCTGCTCTGGGCAGACTTTGGGATTTAGCCTTTCAATAGAGTACCAGTCGGGTTTTTTGTATCCAGGGGCTTGTTTAAATTGTGTCTGATAAAAATGACAAAAAAAATATAAAAAATTTACGTTCATGAACTTGGGAAACAAAGTTGATAAGTGGGAGCTTAATAGTTCCTACAGAGCCCTGTGAAAGTTCTGTGGACAAGGTGAAAAATCCAGAGTTCACAATTACACGCTTAAAAATCAATAAATTTAAGTGATGAATCATGCCCTTGGAATATAAAAGCTTTCTGGTGACATTTTTTCCCCTTCAGCTCCAAAAATTGAAGTCTCTGTATCTCAGTTTCTGAAATGTGGTCTTCTCAGAAATACATTTTCTCAAAAAGAGAGCTAAGGCAGGCAAACATTTCAGGTATTCTTCTTCAATAATCTCTCATGAAAAACTACAATTTTTCTGTCGTTGACTCACTACAAAGCAACTCGGGACTTATTGTGGCCAGCAAGCCTCAAGGATAAGTACATATTGAATTGCAAAATATGAAACAGAAATGAAAAAGGGAAAATATCCATCCAAAACATATCAGAGGGCCTTGGCCACCATAGCAGGGCTACTGTGTGACAGATTGTGGTTTTCAGGGAGTCTGCTGGTAAATGGTCTCTGCACAGAGATTATATAAAGTACAGCTAGAAGCAGGACAGTGAACAGTATGGGGATTTCTTTTTCTTACATCAGAATTGGAGGAATGTAACAAGGAGAAATCTGACACTTTTTGGTTTGTTAAGTTTCTGCTTCCTTGAAGAGCTGGAATCTGTCTCTCTGGCTTGTTACCTACATCTTGCTACAATGCACAACATTTTAATTATGTGGTCCCTCTGTGAGCTCTGATGCATTTCAAAGGGTTTTGTACCTTTGAAAAGCTGGTGTTGAGCATCTTCACATCCACTAGATGTCACTCAATAGTCATCATTTCCAGCACTGACACACACACACACACACACACACACACACACACACACACACACACACAAATAAAGCAATATTTCTTTTTTCGGATGCAAAACAATGTTCTTTAAAAAAAATATTTTTGTCACTGATTAAAGTTAATATGTGCTGTCTGAAAGGTTTTCATCATCACTTCAAAATTTAAAACTTGAATATGATTCCATTACAAGCCCTGGTTGCCCCCTGGAAGTTACATATTGCTTTAATATAGTTCTTTGAAAGGAAATATATATATAAATATAAAAAATACAATATTATATATTATAATATATACAATATTATATATATAATAAATACTATATATATTTAATATTATAATATATACAATATTAAATATCTATTATATATATAATAGATATAATTTGGAGGGTGATGGACTGGATGTTAATGGATAATTGTGCCTCTGGACCCATGACCATACTGTTCAACATTTTGATCTGTATGTTGCCTAATTAAATTTATCCTCAGTGATATTTTCTAGCTTATATGTTCATGCCCAGTGGGGTTTTGCCTTTAGGAGTTGTTTTGAATCTGTACCCCCCAAAACAGCCAGGATGGAGTTTCTCTTACTCTGCTTACAGTGGTGGGTTTCTACCTGGACATTCTCTAGCTCCCAATTCCAGGCATTTGTTCTTGGATGCTTTCAGAACTGTAATCACATCCCAATGCAGCTGGCTTTTCTTCAGGAACTAAACAAAGAAAATATTTCCCTAGCCCTCAAACAATTTCTTTGTCTTTTTCCATCCTCTCTCAAGCTTCCCAGAGACAGAGAGGAGGACCAGGGGGTCCCTGAAGAATCCATTGGACGTGGATGCCCAGAGGGGGCACTCAGGGAAAATCAGGAAGGATCTTGGCAAATCTCACTGACAAGCGCAACTTTGGGGAATAAAGCATGTCAGGATGCCCAGGGCGGGCAACAAAGGAAAATTAAAATAGGGTTTTGAATATAGGGGTGACAATCCCAAAATACCTCTGATGGGTCCTTTGGGAGAATGTTGAGATGGTTTGCACATTCTCCCAGAGCCCAGAGTTAAGGATGTGGACATCAGAGGGGACAATGAGGTGTTGGTTTGGGAAAGAACTGGTCGAAATGGAGGGTGGAGAAATATCACAAAGGCAAACAGCAGCAGGAGGCAGTGTGGTAAGGAAAGAACAGAGAGGACTGGAAACTTCTGTGCCTTATCTTCAAAATCTGCAGTCCAATACAGGGCCAGCTGCAAGACTTCTGTACTCCTGGCTTCCAGGAGAGGGAAATCAGGGAGGTATTGTCCCCACACCCCCAGCCTTCCCCAGGCCATTAGGGAGGCAGGGTGGAGGATCTGGGTTTGTCTGCTTGCTATTCAGGACTTAAGGGGGTTCCTTTTAGTGAGGAGAGCCAAGGCCAGGCGTGAGAGCTCACAGGCAGTGGGAGCAGGGGCTGGAGAGGGGGCAGAGTGGGACCTTCCAGGAATTGGTTAGAAAGGCATATCAGATATACAGAAAGATATGAAAGAAGGGATGAGGAAAAGATAAATGTTCAGGCAAGGATAATGGCCCCTGACAGGAAAAAGCACCCCAAGCCCAAAGGGAAGGGAGCAGACACCAGGACAGCGATTGGGAAGGAATCAGTGTGCAACTTGTAAAAAAAGAACATTAGAAATGGATTGTCAAGGGTGTCAGGATCTGCTGTTGTACCCAGGCTCACCCCACTGGAGCCCTCGCTGGACTGAGAAGGGTGTCCTGGCGGACACGGGAACTTCTCTGTCTGACTGGAATTTTGTGCCAAAGGGGCAACAATTGTTCAGGTGTTCTTTAGCTAATGGGGAAGATGAGCAGGTGCATTTGATTCAAGCACTGTTGGTGAATGTGTGTGTGGATGGGAATTAGCACTGTGTGTGTTACGTCCATAGATATATGGATATATAAACATGTGCCTCTGCCCACTCCCTTCAAACACGTTGTACAGGGATGGGAGAGGCCAGGAGGAATGAGACACGAGCAGTCACTTGGCCTGTGCCCACTGAGTTGTTTTGTGGAACACTATTCATCACTTTTGGGTTTTCTTAAACCCAGTTTAAGATCCTGTGCTGACCCTGTGCTCAAGGGCCACCGTGAGCCAGGTGAGTTCTCTGGCTTGCTCAGGTCCTGCTGCTGAGAAGCCAACTCCTGGAGAAGAAGGTGGGTGGAGGGACCAGGCTGGGAGGGAAGCTGTGGGAGAGATTGCTTCTTATCCTTGCCCCTGCCACCCTGGTTCTGGTGTGCTGCTGTGGGGTGCTGCAGGTTGCTCTGTGGTGGGGTGCTTTTCATATGGTTAAGATTTGTTGCACAAGTGGTTTGTTTAGTTTTACTCTTCTGATATTGGTTTCTTCCAAGTTGTACCCTCCTCCCTACTGCCATCAATCATTGTACCCCAACCCCTTTTAGCAGTGCCTTCCCTGTCAGTCATTGTGACCCCACCTCTTTATCCCTGTCAGTCTTACTTAGCACCAACCCTTTGTTCTAGAATCCTCCCTGTCAATCACACTGTATTTGACATTACATTGGATTTTGTTTACTGTTCCTGCCCCCCAAGCTTTCCCATTGGTTTATGTATTGTAAGCTCCGCCTTAAACTCCCCCATAAGGCTTCCTATTGGTTCATGATTTGTATCCTCCCCTTACTCCTCACATATATAAGAGGTTGCATAGACTACAACTACTGTCTCCTGTCCGTGGCTCCTTGGGAGGTTAAACACATCTTCAAAACCCATACAAAAGCTCTCCCCTCATTCTTTCCTCCACACTGCACCTGACCAGCCCAAAGTGCCGTAGAGCTTTGCTCTGAGCCGCACCTGGGCTCATCCTGCTCCCGAGGTGTGTCCCACTCCCGGCGCGGGGCAGAGAGAGCGCGCCGGCCCCGCCACTGCATCGCTGCTCCCCCTCGAGAGCTCCAGCTACAGAACCTCAGGGGATGCCTGAGGACATTTGGGGCTACTTGAGATCATTTGGGCTTACCTGAAGTCATTGAGGTCACTGAGGTCCCTGGTGCACACCCTCACCTTGTGGACATCAGTGTCACCCCCAGACCTCTGGTGGTAACACCCTCTTTTTCTCTCTGTCACTCCCTACTCTATCTCTTCCCCCATTTCTTTCCTATTTTTCTTCCTCTTCCTCTGTCTTTTCTAGCCCTCTTTAGTAGGACTTTTATTTTTTATTTTTTAATTTTATTATTTTATTAATTTTTATTTTTATTTTATTAATTTTATTCTTTTTTTTTTTATTATTTTTTATTTTGGTTCCTAATAACAGTTCTCAGATACAATGTTTGTCTCAGCTGGCTTAATTTCATTGCTGACCATCCACTACTGCAAGAACTCACAGCTCCCCACAGTGGAACACGACACTTGAGGTCATTTTTGGGGTTACTTGAGGTCACAGGGGCAATTTGAGGTCATTTGAGACTTCTTTAATTGACCTGGGGTTACTTGAGCTCATTTGAGGCCCTGATCAGGGTTCCTTGAGGTCATTTGGGGTTCCTTGAGGTAATTTGGGGTCATTTGGGGTTACTTGAGGTCATTTGAGGCCCTGGTCAGGGTTACTTGAGGTCATTTGGGGTTCCTTGAGGTCATTTGGGGTTCCTTGAGGTAATTTGAGGTCATTTGGGGTTACTTGAGGTCATTTGAGGCCCTGGTCAGGGTTACTTGAGGTCATTTGGGGTTCCTTGAGGTAATTTGGGGTTCCTTGAGGTCATTTGAGGTCATTTGGGGTTACTTGAGGTCATTTGAGGCCCTGGTCAGGGTTCCTTGAGGTAATTTGGGGTTCCTTGAGGTCATTTGGGGTTCCTTGAGGTCATTTGAGGCCCTGGTCAGGGTTACTTGAGGTCATTTGGGGTTCCTTGAGGTCATTTGGGGTTCCTTGAGGTAATTTGAGGTCATTTGGGGTTACTTGAGGTCATTTGAGGCCCTGGTCAGGGTTCCTTGAGGTAATTTGGGGTTACTTGAGGTCATTTGGGGTTCCTTGAGGTCATTTGAGGCCCTGGTCAGGGTTACTTGAGGTCATTTGAGATTATTTGAGGTCATTTGAGGCCCTGATGGGGTTACTTTGGGTCACAGAGGTTACTTGAGGTCATTGGAGCATTTTTTCATGATCCAGGGGTTACTTGAGATCATTACAGGCCCTGATCAGGGTTACTTGAGGTCATTTGGGGTCATTTGCGGTCATTTGGGGTTACTTGAGGTCATTTGTATCTTTTTTAATTGATCCAGGGGTTACTTGAGGTCATTTGAGTCTTATTCAAATCAAGTTGCAGGACTCCCCTGTCTCCCTTTTGGTCATAAAGCTCTGGTGTGTGTGGATTTTTCTGACACACATGTATTGACAGCTCACCTGCTCCCCCAAATCTCCCAGGAAATCTCTGAGGAAGCCATAAAACTTTATCATCTCTCACCCTAACCACCAGCAGCAGTGACATTTCCAAATACGTGCTGCAAAGCCTTGAAACAAATTCTGCTCAGCTCCATAACACTCAGAGCAAGGAACATGAAAAATATTTATTTACCATTCCCTGCAAATTACTCCTGACACACAGCTTAAACAACATAACGAAAGGAAAATGCATGGGAGGTAGAGAATTAAATAATTTTTTTCAGCCTCTGTTATTCCCTTTTTGTTTTGTCACCAGAGTTTTAACACACAAAGGATGCTGTTTGGCTAATCTATCAGAGGGTGCTAACAAGGGAAATTACTAATGGGCCTTTTGATGGCAAAGAAAAACAGATGCTGAAGAGAGCTGGGTGCATTGTTGCCACTGCTGTTTCTGGTGCAGCTTGATCATCTTTCCTCAGAGACAAAACAAGCTCAAAAAGGGCAGAAAATAAGAACTGTGGAGACTTTAAAAATGCAGCTGCTGTTCCTGAGGGTGTCTCTCACTTGCTATCAGGGAGTGGCGAGTTCCCAGCACCAGGCCTTACCTTTTGTGACTGGACCTGAAAATCCCCCACAAATCAGAGTATTTCCAACTCTGCTCGAGCAGCTTTTGTGATTATGAGCTCTCTGACATGCTACAATCCCAGCTACCAAGGGCAAACGCTTGGAAAAAAATAAAAGGAGAGGAAGAGAAAGGAGGAAATGCACAATACACTGGGAAATAGGGGGGGAAAAAATATGGGGCATGAGGATAAGAAGAAAAAGCAGGAATTCAGCTCTCATAATTTGGCACTGACTGGAATTTTGTTGAAGCCAATGGAGATGTTGGTAGCACATGGGTTCATTTTTGGCTACCCAGAGCAGTAAGAACATCATGATTCAAGAGAAGGATGTTGTCTCCAGCTGTGCTGTATTTTTGATGTGAGATCTCGCTGTCCTCTGGCACTCTCCAGAAACACTTGTCCTGTGGACATGAAGATGGAATGATGTATTAAAAACCTCAAGCTTTCCTCACCCTGGTTACAATTTAATTGAATTCTTAGCACTCCAGTATTACTCCATTAATTTTATGTACATACCAGCTATTTACCCTATTTACCTTAATATCACCATAGTTAGCTTTCAGCTATTTTGTCTGGAATAATCCACATTCACCTTTGTCCACCCTGAGCCCATGGGCTGAACTGAAGCATTTTTTTTGTTTTGGAAGACTTAAAGCAGTAGCTCCCAAGGAAGTACAGCCTGAGGCCACAGGATACAACAACTGGAACTGCACATCATTTTAATCCAAAGCACAAAACTGCTCTTGGTATCAGGCAAAGCTATTTACTCTAGTGGAATTGGAAGGAAACAGGTGGGAGCTGCAATGTTTCATAGCTTTGTTTAAATGAGGTTTATTTTAAGTCACCTGGAGACTCCAAGCAAAACAGAGTTTGCACAAACAAGTGCAGAAATGGTTTCTCCTCCACAGAGTTATTACAGTACAGTAGACACACAGTCAAGAAGCACAAGGAAAAACATTCTAAATTGGCCCAAGTCAATGAACCATTTGATAGATTTCTGACTTCCACTTCAGCGCTTTATCTGTCCCACACTGATAGGAAATGAGTGTTGAGGGCAATCTTACTGCTCTTTGAAATAATGGAGATTTGCTTTTCCAGTAGTTAAATCAATGCAGAATCTATTTTCTGAACAGCAGTTGACGTTTCATCTGGCTTACGTGGCTGATGGATTTGATCAGATACATCCATTGTCCTGGGAAAGATGTAGAACACGTCTCAGCGTGGTGAGGGAAATTACTGCACTTACAAAAGAAGTGAGCATGTAGCAAGGAAAGAGTAAAAATCAATGGCTTGACTTTGCTGCAATTCCTCTGTCACTGCACTGCAAGGTTGGGAAGAGCAGTCAACGACGTGGAAGTCAACATGTAAAAACAGTTGTCAAATGAGCCCAAGTCTGAGATGAAGGAAATAACTGAGTGAAAGCTCTTTCCAGTGAAGCAGATGTTAATTGTGTTCATCAGTCCAGCAAATGTAAGGGGAAATTAAGTGAACTCCTGACCAATGACTCTTTGAAGAATTTCTTACTTCCAGTCTCATTCACTCTGCCTGCTCCTGGTGCCTGGGCTGAAGTGGCACATTTGGTGCAGGCTCTGAGTCTTTAATATGGACACCATTTTTGGACCTGCAGAAGTTTTTCACCACTTCTCTGCAGGATTTGAGATAAGAGGAATGCAATCCAGCACTAAGCCATAAGCCACCTGAAATTAATGCCTGGTACCTGCGCTGAGAACAGAGGGAGTGCTGCAGGAGCTGAGGCCAGCACAACTTAGGGAGTGGAGTCTCTGGGCTGGTGCTGAAGGAAATAACTCAACCTCTTATCTGTCTCTATTTAAAGTGGAGGCAGTCCAGAGGAGACACACAGCTAATTTAGCAAGTGTGGAGAGAGACTGAGGGTTTTTGGCATACCCCATTCCTCAGATTCCATTATCTTTTTCTTCAAAAAAACATTTCCCCTCAGCAGAATCCTTCTATTGTTGTTTCTGGTGTGTTGTCCCCTTACAAAGATTTAATTTCTTTTTAATTTCTTTTTTTTTCTCTTATTTCCTATTTATCCTTAATCTTTGCTGCATTAAGCACTTTACAATCTTATCATCAGCACAGATGTGAAGATGTTAAAATTGAGAATAAGAGAATCTGAAACCAAGTCACCAGTGACTGTCACAAGGCTTCTCTCAAGACAAGACTCAGCTACCACCACCTGGGGACCCTGAAGGCTCACACCTGAACTCCACCAGGATGCTCCCTGTGCAGGGGATGAGTCCCAGACATCCCAGCCCTCCTGGACAGGTAACACCACCAGGAACACACAGGCAAGCTCTTCACAGGTGCAGGCACCAGAGGGGGAAGACACTTCACAAAATAATTGCAGATGAGATTTCTCAGGACACCCTTCTTTCCCACCTCCTTTGGAGCAGTGTGGCACAAATAAGCATTTGACAGGAAAAAGCATCTCAGACCAGGGAGATCTCCTAATCTGTGCTTATCTTACATAGCTATTTCTAATCTTAAAGGCTGTAATGGCAAAGCATCAAATTTCCCATTCTTTTTAGAGAAGTCAGAGAGGAAAAAAATAAATCATAAGATTCAAACATACAACTGTTCCTAAAAGCTTTACAGGAAAGACATCAGCCTCTAAATTAACTCAAAACCTACAACAACTACACAAAAGGGGTTAGAATAATATGAAAACCTGAATTGTCTTCTTGAGAACTGCAGTAATTGATTAGAAAGGAGATGCTGTCAAAAGGACTTCCCTGTTGAAGGTAAGTCTTTCTTTTGGTGAGTACAAAATCAAAGCAGCTTTTAAGGAGCACCCTGAAACTCTTGCACTGCTGAGCTTTGTACAAGGGCAACAGAGATCCATGCAATAGAGAGTGCTTGATGCTAGCTAAAGTATTCAAAGGACAGTTTTAAAATTTAGATTTACAGATGATTTCATTAGTTGCTCACTGAGCAAGGCATACAGTGGATATTGAAAGTCTATCTGTGCTAGAACTCCAAAAGAAAATCTCTTAATCCCTCTTTTGGTTAGGCAAATGTGTATCTTTTCCATACTCTGCATCTTTGCAGCAATAAGTGGCAAGGGTAATTAAGTAGTAGTTAGGAATCTGCTGAGAGTTGCATGTCCTTAATGTGCTTTAAGGAAATTCCAGCATTACAGATGCATGGCATTCCTCTTACTTGATAATTGCATTTTAAAGTTGGGCACTTTAATTATGCTAATATGCATGGGATTATATTTTAAATTTAGTACCTTATTTTATGTTCCAAGTGCTATAAGTTCTTGCCCCTAGATTAGCAAAATTTCATGGAAATCTGAACTGTAACATCCCATAGCTTTGTCCTCATAGTCTAATTAAATGCTGACATTGTTTAAATGAGTTAAATCGAGTATGCTGGTTTTGTGTGTGTTTTGCTAACTCAAAGCAAATTTAAATTAAGAGCCTTTATGAGTGTTCCATACTCCTTCTGGCATGTTGCATTATCATATCATAATAGATGCAATTTAGAAGATTATATCACTCCCTAATTCATTCTCCCAGTTGTTTAGGAGACAAATTTGGGCCCATCAATTTCAATGTTTTGTCGCCTGTCTCAGCTACGGAAGCAACCGAGTAACTCTCAGTGAGTCACTTTTAAAATCTGAACACAGGCAGCTGCTGTGGTGGGGCCTGTGTTTCCAGAATGGACAGGTGACCCAAATTCCAATTCCATTCCTGAAACACCTGTCCTAAGAAACAAGTAAACAAGCCCCCTTTTCAGCATAGAGGTGCTTCACATTTTCTAGAAAATCACAGTACCCTCAGTTTTCTCAAGTCTGGCAGCCAAAATGATTAGCTGTTTCAAAAGCTTAGGCTAATAAGTATTTTAAAGCAAAATTCTTAGACCTGATTATCCTTCTTAAAATGGCTTACATGCTCACAAACACTGGCTCTAGGCTGTACTCTGCTATCTGCATTTAAAATCTGTCTATAACCTACGGATGAAAAATAAATTGGGACAATCTGTTATGTCCTGTCTGTTTTAATTCTGCAATTGTATCAAAACAGATGGACTGAACGAATGTGACTTGGCAACAAGAGTGTGGCACCACTTCAGTGGATCAGGAACCTTCAAAGGGGAGAGGAAGGGAAGGAGAAGGGGAAGTTACTCTTCCATATTAATGTAAGAAAAGCAATATACCATAATTCTGTAGTAGCTTTAATCATACTAAAAAAAAATTATTAATCCCTCTGGGTAGGAAGGAGTTGGAAGAAAGTAAATGAAAGCAGAGAAAAGTAGCTAGAAAGGGAGGACAATGAAAAACAAGAGAACACTGAACAGAAAAAAACCCACCCATTTAAGTGATTGATGAATTCAAATACAATACAAAGAAAAAGTACAATAAAGCCATCCTGGGTGAAAGTAAATTTTGAAGTTTCAGGCTCCTTTTTAACAAACTGATCATCAGCTCTGAAGATCACTTAGCATATGGAGGGCTGTACCTCATTTGAAGCAACTGCTTGTCCACAAGAGGGAGGTTTAACCAAATGAAGCCAAATCAACTGCTGGCATCAAGTTACTGCCTGAATTCAACTATCACCTCTTAATTTCTTTTCATTCTGATTGACCTGATCCATGTTACTGGAACAAAAAAAAACTAAGAGGAAAAAAATGAAATTTACCTCACATTTTTCACGTTTTTGCAAATTTACCTTTGCATTTAGAGCATATTTCCCATTCTTCACAGTAACAAAAACCTCCAGTGCCAGAACATGGCTCTCTTAGTAGCTTCCTCCTACCATCTAGCATTTAATTGCAGTGAGGAGAATGCAGAAATAGGAATGATTTTGCATCTTCATCACAAGGGTTTGTCACCAAAAATCCTTAAGGAGGAGACTGAGAACAAGAACCATAAAGCTATATTGCTTTTCCCTGCCACAATTAAAAACTGAAACTAAAGTTAGGATGCATCTAGGGAGAGGGAGAGAGAGCTGTTTTTTGTCTTGTACCTGACATCCCAGCAAGACAGGGAATGTTTCTCCTAGCACAGAACAGAGCCACTTCCCTTCTGCCTGTTCTCAATAATGAGATACCAGCATTCTGTCTCCTGAAAGAGCTGACTCCTTGTTCCCAGTGCAATAAACCAGTCTGGACAGTCAAAGAGACTTGCACAAAGTGGATTCAGAAGTAATTAATCCTAGTAATCATCTTTTACCTTTTAGCCTTTTCCCACAAGCAGCAGCCAGTTCAAACCTAGACCAACCTAGATTGAACAAACATTTATCATTCATGAATTCTAAGCAGGGACAAAGTGGAACAGATTAAAATGCCCAAATCACACTTAATTTGAATGTTCCCTGGCTTCTGAGTACCCGATGAACATCTTTGACCAGAATGTGATGGTAAACAAATGCAAATGGTGTGCTAGAAATATCTGCATCCTAAATCCCTGGGAGAATGCAGTCTGGACCTCACTGGCTGCCATTTGTGCAGCAGGTCTAAGCTTCCAGCCACTTTTTGGGTCACTTTATCCCTGTGGATACAGAGATCACACTTCCAGATCTTAATGGCTGAAACATTTTTTTTTTCTGTTTCAATGCTGCACTTCTCCTCACACAGGGCACCACTTGTAACTTTCTTTTCTGTTTCAATTTTGCTCGCTTTTTTCACACTTGGATTTCTCTCTGAAAGAGCTGAGCTCTTTCAGAATACTCTTTCACAGGGAGTTCTGTTTATTTCAGTTCTCTGGGTCAGGAAGAAAACTCTAAAGTCCATTAGGATCTTGTTTCTTGTGTTTATTAGGATGTTATCACAAACTTGGAAGGCTTTTCCAGACTTTCTGCACAAGTTTAATTCATTATTACTTGGCTCACTTTGGCTCTGATGGCACAGAATGGCTCTGAGCTACGTAGTTCTTTTATCTTTATACTTACTTTTATCTAATTAACAATAGACACGTAAATTATTTTTTTTAATGACTTAATGGCTTAACACTTGTGTGCTGCACTGTGGCATTTTCTATTTAACCACCTACTACAACCAAAAAACTTCCAGAAGAAGAAAATGAAGAAGAAAGAAGAAGGAAAAGAGACAACACCTTAAATCTTCCATCTTGTCTTCTGTTTTCTAAACTAGTTTAAACTCTAAACTTTAACTTTTTTACTTAGTGATTTAAGAAGACTTTCTAATTTACACACTCACACCTTTAGCTTTTCTATTTAACAGTTGCTTTCATGTAACACTATGAAAACATGTCTATAAATTTCATGTTATATGAAATTTAGTGTTCTCTTGGATCTCAGAGCCAGGCATCAGAGACAAAGGCACACACTCTGTGTCTCTCCAGCAAATGCAAGGGGTGCAATGCTTGTCAGGGCTAGAAAAACTTTCTCTGCTTTCATTCTCTTTCATGGCCACACCAGGACCACTTGTTTTGTGTCCCTCTGTGATCGAGATGAAATTGCATTTTATTTCAGACTCCATAAGTAATGAAATTGTCTGGTGTTCTATGTCTGTGTCTGTACCAACATTCATACAATCTTGCCTAATGCAGCTATTAAATTAAAAGATCCTACTGGTTCTAATTGGTCTTCCTGAGTCAAAGTGTTTATCCATCCCACTTTAGGTAAAACTCCATAAAAGGTCTATTTATAAATGTTGCCAACGTGGTTAATGCTTTTGACCTTTGATGGGGAGCAATTCTAATAGTTGTGCAACACAGCAGCAACATTTTTTGTTACCATTCTGGATGTTCCTGTTCGGGAACAGTCTGATGGCTCCATTTCCCTCTCTCTTTCTCTGTTTTTTAAAGTCTGCCAGATAAAAGGCTTTATTTGCTCAGAGTGCAGACCAGCTGAGTTTAGCAGAAGCTCATGAGCAGTAATCCACAGAACAGTTCACATACCAGATTCTGAGAATGCACCCCATCAAAACACACTGTCCTCGTCACAGGTATTTTTAACAATTGGAGACAAAATGGACACAAGGGGAGGACAAGCACATGTGTCCTGGGGTAAAGTACCTGCAGTTCCATCTCTCTCATATGACTAATGAAATTACCTCTTGGATTCTGACTTAGGGCAGCTGAGGGGAAATTAAGGAAGGCCAAATTAAAATGCTTAAATGGGGCGATTGCTTAAGTTGTAAACTAGGAGTGGGTCTACATTAAACAAAAGACAACCCAAATTTTGAAAATTTTATTAAATTATCCCATTATTTTTTCATCAACCAGTATATTTATTTTCATTCACTGCTTCAGAAGTGCCCTACAGCTCTACCCTAGCTAGGTTTTGTTAATGTGTGGTGCACGCGTGATTTCAGAAGGGCAAGAGGCAAGAGTGACACACTCTGATCAACACAATGCTGGAGTTCTTGTGTGTATGGTAGGAGAAAGCCTTGGACAGCAGAGGGGAAGCAAAATCATAGAGTTTAAATCCCTCTCATGTAGGTGAGTGCAAAGGAATTGTGCTACAAAATAAATGGGCATGAGGGGATAGAGGGATTCCTCATCATCAGTACAGCACAGAGCATTTGCTTTCAATGTCCTCTGCAGTAACAAGAAAACTGAGTTCCTGGTTTCCTACTTTCCTGAAATTTTGGTTCAAGTCTTTCTCTGTTTTAGCTGTATTGGAATTAGATTTAAACCTTTAGTTTGAATTACAGAGGGGGAAAATGATGATGAAAGAAATGTTGGCAATCACCCTTTTTTGAGCTGCTGGAGTGAAGCAGGCTATGCCTTTCTAATTGTTTGAGTTTGCACAAAAAAAAAACCCCAGGATTCCCAGCATGCTTTCAGGTCTGGGAAAAGGCCAGAGTCAGGAGTACCATGCCAACCCCATATCATCACTTACTGGCAATCTGCCACAGCAGAAACTGCACTTGAAAACTGTTTGGTTACCCCAGCAGTACATATCTTCTTGCTGGAAGGAGGCTCATCTCCTGTACTGAACATTTAGGAGAGTATAACAACTCTAACCCTGGTATTTTTTCTAAGTGGGAGGATGGCAAAAAGATAAAAATTATTTTTTTCTGTGTAATATCCTTCCTAGATTGCCCCTGGGGTCCTGGAGATAAGAACAAGAGAATAGCACTGTGTTTACCCTTTACAGACAAGTGAACCAAAGCATGCCTAAAGCAAGGACTACATCCCAGAGAAGCACTGAAGATGCCACTTTTGCCAGGCAATTCCAGATGTGCAGTTTAAATGCTCAAGGAGGAGGAGGATACCAGAAGCATTTTCATGCTCTGTGGAGTGATGTTTCCTCCTGCCTTGGGAACACTGTCTCATGAGCACTCTGCTGGTGTTTCAGTCCAGACCAGGAGTGTCACAGCACACACACACACACACACACACACACACACACACACACACACACACACAGTGGTCTCCAGGTGACTCTGTCCCAAAGGATGAGGATGAGCCTCTGGTGCTCTCCAGTGCTGATGGGCTCCCTGCACACAGCCCAAGACTGGTGCCAGCCCACAGGGACAGCCTGTGTGGCTGCTGGCTCCTCTGCACCAACAGAGTTTTTGCCCTACAAACCCACTCCTCTGGGGCTACACTTTGCTGGGAGACCCTAAAACACAACTGCACAGCACCTACAGGGCTTTCCCTGTTAAATGCAAGCCTTCAGAAGGGATGGAGGCCAAACCTCTTGCAATCCTGCGCTGCCTGTGATCCCCAGCCCAGTTCACAGCTGCCTCCCTAGGGAAGGGCTTAGCCACAACCACTCCTCTCCTGGACTGCTGGTGCTTTGAGGAGCTGAAATACCCCCTGAGTGGGCAGCCAGGAGAATTATGTGGTAGCCAAGTGCTAAAGACATTTCCCTGAGGAGAGACTCTGCTCACAGCCTGGAGGTGACTTGTGATGCACCACACAGCAGGAGATGCTGACCCCCTTGGCTTTAGGGACAAAACCCGAGATTCCCCAGCACTGGCATCCACAGACCACCTGCCTGAGATGCTGCTGAGGCAGCACAGCCTGGGACTCCAGTGGATGTAAATCCATGAGCAGAGGCTACACCTGGGCCGTGTTTCCTGCAGTCACCAAATGCTCAGCTGGACTTTCCTGCCTGACCTGCTCCTGCTGTCTGGAGCAGGACATTCCTTCGGGGCATGGACATCCCCCTGTGCACTGTGCAGGCACTTTGAGCACCTGCATGAAGTTGTTTCAAATTCCACTCCTGGAGTTGCAGCTCCCTAAAATTTAAGTGCAGCAATGCTGAGCAGAACTACTCTCAAACTCACTGGTGGATCTGGGCCAACACCACAGGTCCAGTGAAAGAAACAAAGCTAGGACTGAACTCAGTCAAATGTGCAAAGCAAATGCCTAAATTATATTCTCCTATACACAAGTCACAGACCAAGGCAAGTGCAGTAGAAACACATTTCCTTCCTTTCATTTGCACAGAACAACCAGAAGGAAAAGGTATTTTTAAAATGCCAGACTAGAATTTGGTTGTTGTTGTTGTTGATCTCCACCACACTGACAGCCTTTAATTCAGTGTGAATTTGAGTCAATTAGAGGCTGTGTGTGGCAGCAAAGGAGCCCAGATCCTTTGGGATCATTATTCCTGGGGCACTGCTTGCAATATATGGTCTCCAAGGACACTCCTGTCTGATGTCTGAGCCTCCTTCAGGTGGGAATTGCAGCCCAGGAATTTCATTACACCTTCATCTGTAAGGTTACAGACAACAGAGTGACTTAGTCCACATGCCTCAGTAATGGGATGAAGAGAATCATGGAAAAAGGAGTAATTGACAGCATTTCTTCACACTCCTAGCCAGACAACATCTGTTCAAATTAGATTTTGTGAATTTGATGCTGTCTGAACAGCAGGTCTGGTCCATAAGCCACCAATAACTCTTTTTCCTTCCCTCACCCTTTTCTAATGAAATAATCAGCTCTAAAACAGATTCCTTGGAAAGAGATATGTGCAAATGGATTTTTTTTATGCCAAACAGAGCTTTACTAACCCCAGTAAAATCAACATGAGTATAAGGGATTGCTTGTTAAAAGGTGGAATCTCTATATTCCGCTCTTCTAAGAACTGAAATATTTTAAAGACAAACATATTTCTTATTCATCTTTTCTCCCTGGCGACAAGTTACTATTGGACACCTTATTTAATAGTTTCACAGGCACTTCCTGCAAAGAAGACTGAGAAAATTTATCTCATATCTGAAAATGGATTTTCTTTGAGTGGGAAAATCCATGGATGCTGCTCACTTGGCCTGAGGATTATAATTCTGAGAGAAGCTTAAACTGCCACATCCATCCAAGCAGGTTTGGGTTGGGGTCTTTTCATCAGAATGCTAAGAAACAGAAAGGGAAAAGGTATCCCACAGTTTAAGCTTCCTTGAATTGTAATTCTTCCTCTTTCTTTCTCACTGAAGAAAGGAAAACTAAAGCAAGAGGAATGTTTAATTTTACTACTAAAATTCACAAAATGCAACTTTCTGTGTCCCTTGCAGAAGACTTCCTGCAGACAAAATGAAGATCTTACGCACGAGTATATGAATCAGAAATGCTGGCACATTTTTTTAAGCACTGTAAAACACACTGTGTTCACAGCCATATAAAAGTAAAAGAACAATTATACCAGGCCAGATCTAAGATCCATCTGCTCAGCCTCAGTTTCTGAGAGCAACAAGTAGGAGATATCTAAAGAAAATGAACAGGGACACTTCCTCTGTATTGTCTTTAGACAATAGGGTAATTAAAATCATTCATGATCTCCATCAGATGCTGAAAACAAGATTAAATTAAAGTGTGACCTGGCCTTTGGCATCCCACAAGCAGAAAAATAAATCCAAAATTAGTCATTTTTCACTCTGATTTATTTGGACACATCTAAAACTATTTCAACAGATGAGATTATCTACAGATTTTTTTTTCTTAGCTAGTAATTACACTTCTAACAAAGTAAATTATTTCTTTCATGATCAGCCACAAGTTAGCAAGTTTCTGGGACATCTGTAACCTTAGATCAACTTCTGAGGATAAGGACAATTTCTTTTAGCACTTTAACAGGAATTATTTTCCCTTCTGGGCTAATCCAGAACAGCAAATCAATAGCACAAAGACCATGTTATGCCTCCTTTTGCTGCAGAACAACAAGCTCTAGATGCTTTGCATTCTATAAATGGCTCATTACATTGATAAAGAAGTTACATATTCTGTCTCTCCAATCACTGTGCCTTTAGGATTTTTCTCCCTTAATGAAGTACAGTCGTTCTTGAAGCTATTGGTTGGAAGTTTGTTTGTTTTATGGAAAAAAAAAAATCCAAAAATTTACATATGATTTCATATATATGGCATCTTTGTCATGTTAGGACTGAAAATACTCCCCCACCACTTCTGATGAGGGTTCTCAGCTTTTTAAAATGCCATTCAGTTTTTTGGTTTTTACACGAAGCACGGAATGCCATATAACAATAAAAATTAAGCTGCTTACAGGAAATGTACACTAATCCATCCTCAATCAAGATAGCAAATGAAAACTGGGATTCATCAAATTCTGCTGATAAAAGAGGCTCACTGCATCCAGGACACATTTATGTAACATTCTGGCAACACATTACTATACAGTCTTCCTTTTGGTTAGAAAATCTGTCTCTCCCTCTTTGATTCCATGAGGCATAAACATGAACAAAAGTAGCTGCATGTACTGACTTAGAAGCTCACTGAACAGGAGGGACACTTGCAAGACCCTTTTGGCTGGCAATCAAAGTTTCTGTGCTAAAACCCATTCAAAAGGGGGATGCCTAACCAAGCTCACGATTAAAAGGACAATCTAATAATTAAAATTATAAGGCAATAATAATTAAAAGCAGTCTGACCTCTCCTGCTGGCCACTATGCCAGCAACACCCCAGAAGAAGAGGTGTGGGCTTTAAGGACATTCCAGAAGTGTAGGCATGAAGTCCACCTGCAGCCAAAGAATGTGGCCACAGCAAGGATAACAGCTGCAGCAGAGGTGAAAACCCAAAAGGGAGTGGCAGAGCCTTCATTTGGAAATGTGCAGAGAGGGGGAAGCTCCCACAGCCTGCACTGGAGTCAGTGAGGGAAGAGAAAGCAGCAGCTGGATCACCCTGGAGCCAAAGGATCTGGGCAAAAACACTTGGCTGTTCCAGCTGCAGCTGCTTGGGGGGCACAGAGGTGCTGCCCCTGCAGTTCTGCACAGCTTTAGCTGGTTATCAGGAAGAAACAGGGGAGCTGGACACCTTGCTCTCTGTCTATTCTCTCCCTTTCCCTGCTTCTCTGCATTCATCTGTCCTTCCCTCCCTCTCCTGCTCCTCCAAGTTTTATTTTGTGGCTCTACCCGCAATACACCAAGATTATTTTTCATTCAGCTGCACTGAAAAGGCAGGATATTTGTAATGTCAGGCTCAGGTGGGGATGAAAGAGTAAATGAAGCTGGAGGCCATCTGCACCACAACCTGAGAATTTCTATCATAGATCCTATTGTTAGGAACAATAAGAGAAATTCCTGTTGCTCTTAATGAAAAGGAGGGGAAAAAGAAGCTGGAGGCATATTACACTTCAAATCTGAAGCCAGTAGACTAGGAAAAAGAGATATTTTAGTAAAATTATAAAGAATAAACAAAAATGGGGCTTGCTGCTCCATCACTCATGGAAAATCAAGGCACAGTCTTTTTTTATGTTTATCTATGCCTGACAGAGGTGTGTGTATATATATATATAAGGAAGATAGATAGATAGATAGATAGATATAGATATATATATAGGGCCATTGCTTTGGAATTGCAGGACAGGGACACAGATTTGATGAGAGGGGAGAAAACTAGGGCCTTGTCTTACATCCCTAGGTTGTGACAAAGCCATTCCGGAGCTGCAGCAGGGACCTGACTGCCTTGTGGTGCCCAGATAAATCAGATTTGGCAACACCTGGCCCAACTGACTTCCAGAAAAAAAGCAGTAAAACACAGCCAGTACATTAAGAACAATGAAATAAGGCATTTTTAGACTGGTATAATAAATACCCCCTGGCACATTACATTGGTTTAGCTGTATTAGCAAAAAAAAATAGAAAAACCAGCAACTTTAACAGACTGACAGCACTAATCCATACCCCAGCTCCTTGGAAATTCCTCTAAACCAAATTATACACTTGGTAAACAGTACATTTTGTTGTATTGGCAGAGGAAATGTGCCAGTATACTGGCTATTGAACTACAGAAAGATTTCCATGCATTTTCTTCCCAGTGACACACGCTGTACCTCACAAATGTATTTGTAAAACACAAGAAGCAAGCAGATGTAAACAATACAAATCAGATATTTAATTCTAAATTTGTGGTGGCTTTTCTTTTTAAATTGCTCAAACAAACTTTAGATAGCAGCTAAATATTCACAGGTAAGCCCTAACCTGGAGTGCTGTCTGATTTTAACATTAAGTGATGCTATAAATTTGTATCTCAGAGTGTTTTTAAGAAGTACATCTTGGTTTCTGTGCTTTCAATATAAAGGAGGAGCTGTAAATCTCAATTCTCATGACATTAATTTCAAGTGGCTCTTGCTGGGAGACAAATCTTCCAAACCCTCCTGACTACATGTAACATTTTCCCCATTTCCTTCTTTACTGACTCTGACAAGTTTTATGTGGTGACAGAATAACGCCAGAGACACTGTGGCACTATGCCACATGCTAAAAGGGTGCACATGGTCTCTCACAACACTTGAGCACAGCACCTGTAGGCTTTGGGGATGTAAAAGCTCCAAAGCAATGCATTTCATCTGAGGTGAGAAAATTTAAATTCTGGAAGGTGGAAGCCAGCAAGGAAACTGAAATTTTGAATCCAGATTCCTTAAATGTGGCACAGTTAAATATGAACTGTGCAGATACCCCAACTGCAGGCTCAGAGGGAGAGCCAAGGATGGTGGTGATTTGTACCATTTTCACATCACTTCTCTATTATTTAGTGGGGAAACAGAAGAAAAAAAAAGTTATCTTTACAAAAATAAAAGCAACTTTCACTTGATAAAAATTTTAATGACCTCCTGAGAATTCTCCAGATTATTTCCTTCTTGCCCCAAGTTTTGATGTCACAAAAATGTTCAGTAATCTAGTATCATTCAAATATTTTTCTATTTATTTCTGTATTACTGTATTTATTATTTATACTGTATTTCTATTTATTTCTGTATTACTGCTACAAAAGACGTAGCATAAGCAGAACAATAAGCAAAAATAACTCTGCTGCACAATTTAATACCAGTTTCTTACAGAAATGCAATTATTATATATTATAGAGGGAGGAATATTAATATATTAATATTAAATAAATATTTATTGTTTATTGTTTATACATATTTATAAATTATAAAATATTTTAATGTATTAAAAGAACTGCAAAGAACTCACAGTGTCTCTCTGCCTCAGGTTCAGTTCTGACCCTGGAACCCCTGAGTGTGACTCCTTCCAAGGCACTGTGAAGTCCTCAGGTTCACCACCCTTACCCTGGCATTACAACAACTCTTAACCCCAGTGTATTCACAAAGAGAGTTATAGATTTCATTTTCTATTGAAATTTCTATTAATTCTGTCTAAAAGTTCTATCAGTTACAGAACTGAAGGTCTCTCAGCAGTGCTCTTGCCAGCTAAAAGCCAGAAAAGTCTGTGCTAAGGCTTGGTTCACGCCTTGGAAAGAGAAAAGTTCACTAAAGAATGTTGTGGCAAGGTACAAAAGGCTACAGAAATGTCCTTGGGGTTTCTGATGACAAATACAAAGGCTCTGCTGCTGAAGCATTAGGCCAGAAATCAAGATCTGAGATGGGTTTTAAGCTCACTCAGATTCCTTCCTGATTTTGTATTTCTCTGCTTTTTTTCTGCCTCGCTGCCCATCCCTGTCCCCCGATGAGGAAAACAGACTTGCAACTTCCCTTTTGTGTCTCCAAATTGTTTTTTTCTCTCAGAAGTGCTTTATAGAGAGGGCATTTTGTGCTCAGCACATCTCCTCACATGTGTTTCACCAAGTGTGTTTTCATGATGTGAGCTATCGAATTACAGGCCAAACTCTTTTAAGAGAGTCCTTGACACCAAAGCTTGTTAACTGACCCCTTGGGGAGTAAGAAGTGGAATGTTACCTAAGGTAGTGCTTCTGAAGCTGCAAAATACCTCCCAGTCCACTGATTATACAGGTGACTCTCACCCCACATGGAAAACTGTTACATGCTACAGGAACGGGAAAAAATGTGAATTCACATCCCTAAAGAGGAATGGAGGGAAAACAGGTTACTTTCCTTAGAGAAACTAAAATGTTAGATTAGTTAAAAATCAGATAGAGTTTTGTTCTAGCTCTTTAAAAATCTTTGAGTGGACGTGTTGTTAACTTTTCACTTTGGCAATATTGCATAAAGATAATGTCCAGCTTTTCTTTGCCATTGAACTATTTTCCAAGTTTAATCTGGGTTGACATAGTACTTAGTTGCTCTGAGAGCAGCAATTCTAAGAGGTAAATCCACCATTTCTGTGTAATTCAGTTTCCACTGTTCCATTTCCACATCAGCAGTAGATACATTGACCTAAAAGTGAATTAACTTCTCTATCAGTAATCCTGAAGCAAAGATCATCAATCACTGGGACACAGGACAAAGGAAAGCTACTCACTCATGTCTGGCTATTTTTCTGTGAGGTACAGTTCTAATATAGATTTCAAGTTTGATGGAGGAATTACAAGGTGTTATGGTCTGAGTTAGACCAGAGATAAAATTATATTGGTTTATTTGAGGTTTCACTCTCAAAGCTTCTGTCAACCAAGTCCCTCACAAAAGGCAGCATCTTATCCATGCAAATTAAGAATATCCAAACCAGGGGAATATTCTAGAAGATAAGGAAGCCACTGTTTGCATGTCTCTAGTTAGTGGAAGCTAAGCACTAGAAAGTACAATTTTTAAATTACATAGCAACCTGTTGATAAATAGGGAAACCTTTTTGCAGGTATAAACCAACAAACTGTTTTTCTGGAATATAAAAGCATTGGAGACACACATCAAGGAGTTTAAACAAAGTAAACCAGCATGCTAAGGAATTTTTAAATTTTAAAAGAAAATGTGAATAGTAATTGAGGTAGATAAATTCAGTAAAGTAGATTTAAACCAATGAGATCAATGTATTCAGAAGGAACAGGGCATTGTGCTTGTTTATTTACTGTAGTGACTTCAGAAAACAGAGCATCTCTGATGATGCCAGTTGCAAATGACATCAGCAGAAGGATTTGCAGCAGGATGGTGACTTTTCAAAATCTGAGCATCCCAACATTTAAGATATTTATTACAAAGACTACTCAAGGTCTATGTGACTCTTCCCTTACTCTGGTACCAGTGAAAGGCAGCACTGTCTCAGCTAGAAGATTTTCTAGCTAGGACCTGAAAGCCTTGTGCTGAGGGTTTTTATTTTCACTGGAGTTAAAACATTTCGTTCGACTTTTCGGTATTCAGCTCAGAGTTGAGAGAAGTTTCCTGGGGAAGAAATGTAATTTATGGCATGCCTCTTATTACTTTATGCTGAAAAGGTGCTAGAAGGGAGGCTGAGGTGATTTCCCAAGCCGATGGCTGTTGGTGTGAGGCTGCCTCAGGTTTTATAGCTGTATGTAGGGAAAAGCTGCTTAGAACCTTGTCCAGGAGGTGGCAGGAGAAGTTAACCAAAATTTCAGTGGTCCCTTCCTGCCAAGCTCTAATTCACAGAACCATTACGAGCTACGAGTTACCATAAGGAAAGGTGACAAAATCTGGTTACTGGAAAACAGAAAAGCCTCTCGCTGAATATTTCTTCCTTGAATCTGGTATCTGTGCCTGTGTAATTTGACCAGTTATAAACACACTACATTTTAAAGGGGAATCCAATTTGCAGCAGCATTCCAGCACTGTAATTAATAACTGGAGTACAATTTCATTTTTATCCCTATTTCATTTCTGCTCCGTTCTACAGAAAGAACTTTTGCAATACTCAATTTGCCCAGAAGGCAAAAATTTAAAGGAATCCAGTGGTAATAAAGAAAAAAAAAAAAAAAAAAAGAATAAAAAGAAAAATCAGTGACCCAGCTGAGAACAATCCATCACTGATGTTCACACTTTGTAACTGGAACATTGCAATACCAAGTATTTTTATTGAGAAACCTCATTAGTACTTTTATATTTAGACATATTGCAGCAACAAGGGAGCCCAGGCCACAACAACAGATTTGGTACAGAAAAAGTCATTCCCCAATTTGAGTTAAAAATAAAGAGTTATGCAAAAATCAGCCTCTGCCCATACTTCCTAGAATCTGTGCTTTGTTCACCCTCTTTTAATTATTTATTATATTAAACTCTGTCACTCAGTACATTTTCCTTTTCTTTCACAACCACTGTGCATGGGAAAAAGGATCAGTCTCTTGGGAATTTTATATTGGGTAGTTAAAATGAATCAAGTTTTCTGACTTTGTAGCAATTTTTAAACAGTAATCACTTTTTTTGCTCCAATAGAACAAAAACTAAATTTAGAGAAATTATTCAAATTTAGGCAAAATACCAGCCCTGAGGAAAAAAAAAAAAATCACAGAAAAATGTCATTTATAAGTTGGTAACCCATGCAAATAGACAGCCTGGCATAAGAATGCTTAATATTATTATTTATTCAGATATTTTAGTGATGATTTTTTTGTTTCTAGAAGCACAACCACTGTGGTATGCAAGTTGTAGCAGAAGAAGCATGAAGCAAACAAGTTCTCTTTTGTTATATGCAGCACAGAAACGCTGCCCCCAAAGTGCAGTGAGCAGTTTAGGAAGCCAGAAGAATTAGGAAATATCAAGCCCTTATGATAGCAGATCAAACCATGCCACAGGAAGCCTGTGACAGAGCTCTGTTGCAGATTCCTGTGTGCCCTTTTAAGAGAAAACTTGTTAGATGGAGGTGCCTTAGCAATTAGAAACTTTTGCCCAAGCTGAATGATGAAGAATTAGCCTGCACAACGTTTTCTCAAACACTCCTCTCACCTTTTCAGTTCGGGAAAAATAAATTAAAATAAAATAAAGGTATTTTCTTCAGAAACATGAGCTTTTGTAGGGAAGTTATCAGGACACCTCTGGATGCTCTGGGTTCTCCCTCCAGTGTAGTTTACCGAATTTGAATGGAGTGCTGTCACCTCTGTCACTGCAGGACAGACATAAGGTGACACACAGTGCTAGAGACCTCACCAATGCAAGTCACTGCAGGGTCAGCTTTCCCCACAAATCCACAGAAAGCTGGTAGGCAAGATGCAGCTTGGAAACACCGTGGCAGAAGTGGGAACAACAGCCCTGAAACCAGATTTCATCTCCTTCAATATTAACAATCCATCCTGGGACACAGGAATGCTGGGTCAAGGTCATCTTTTGTGCATCCATGGGCAGAAGCACTGGGTGTGATGAGGTCACAAGAGCAGGAGACACGGCTTTAACCAAAGCTGAGCATCCAGGTGTATTCCCCATTCCTCAGCTCTGGGAGTGCTTCACAGCCAGAGGGAAAACCCAGTGCTGAGCACCTGTGAGAGGGGAAAAAGCAGAGGTAGGGAAGCCAGAGATGGAGGCAAGGCTGACATCCAGAGCAGAAGTTGTAACTTTCTTTCCCCAGCGCAGCCCCATCTTCAGATCATCAGATGCTCCCCAGCATTTTATTGCATCATTGGTGCTTTGCTTCTAATCACATGGATTTAATTCTCTCATTACCACTCCTCTGCCTGACGAGTGCTGCTCTGAAGCCCTGGAAGTGCCAGATCCGCAGTGCACGGAGATGTGTTTGGCATTTACTGCGTGCTCACAGCGCAGGACCTCGGCCCCAGCCAAAGGCAAAGCCATCACTTCTGTAACATTTAAGATCTTGGGTTTTTCCCTTTCATTAATTTGCTAATGATCCTTAGGAAGATAGAAAGACAAGAGCTCAGCCTCATACTATACTGCTTTGGTCTCCTAATGACACCGATACACTAAATTCAGTTCCAAAGGGAAGGGAGTTCATGAAGTATTCTTTTTTTTCCAAAAATAGAATAAATGTGTTGTCCTTGCAGTATTTTCTCTATTTGCATCAGAACTGAATGCACTAAAGGGTAAACTGCTTTGCCTTGCCATTAACTTTAAAAGCATGCAATTTCAGTACTCCACCAGAGCAGAGAGGCTATAAATTAATCTGTGTTCAGCAGAGGAGTGCTGGCCACATCTGAAGTTCCCCCAGCTCTTGTGTCCACGAGAGACCTCTCTGCAGCTGCTCCTTGGATGGGTACAGAACAAACCATATCAGCCCCAGCTAATTGTCCTGTCAGAGAAGGGAATTTTGTGTCTGGATGTTGGGAAGACACAATGGTGTCCTGAGTCACCTTCTCATTGGGAATGAGAGCTGAGTGGCAGGTCCGAAATGGTGTATTTAAAAAATTAAAACAAAAAAACCCAACCAAATCACTTAAAAGAGTTCTCAGTGATTCATTTTCTAAATGGAAGGGAAAGGGGGAGGTTGTGCAGGGAGCCTGTGTGGATGTGGTGCAGGTAGGTAGTAGTTATCTATAGAAACCTGAATAAGGTGGGACAGCGTCCTTAGTTTGGAACCTGACCACCCCAGCAAGGACTTCAAATGCAAGAAGATACAGGTGGAGCTAAGAAGCAGTCGGGTGGCAGAGGGGGAAAGATTCAAAATACAGTGCAAAACTTCAAAATTCCTCCAAATGACAAGCACAGGACGTCGTGTTTGGGCAAGGAGAGGCAGGTGCACAAAACAGGGTGGGACTGGTCAGGAAGCAACTTTGGTGAAGATAACCTAGGGTTAGAGCAGGTTACCTAATAAAACAAAACAACTCCCCAATCAAAACAAACAAACCCTGAGAAACAGAAACAGGAAGTCTAAGAGTCTCATACAGCAATTTTTCCAATTTATTCTGAACTGACAATGCCTGTGCTAAAATATGTAGTTTTCAACATCTTCCTTAAAAAATAATAGAGCTCAATTAGAGTTTTGACAATTATTACAGGCAGAGAAAAAATGACTCAAGAAGGAAGATCAACACTTTTCCTTACTTCTCTTATGAGAAGTGTATTAAGTTTATTAAGTGTATTTAGTCTTTGGATGCAGAATGGTTTTAGCAATGTTATTTTGCCATATTGAGACATTCAAGGAAACAGAAAAGTGTGGATCCCTTATGCTAGATCAGAAACATGTTAGACATCTAAGATAATACAGGTAAATTTTGTTACAAACTTCCCTCATAACTTCAGAGACAATAGTTAAAATTCTATCATTAAAAGGCATTAGCTTCCTC